>NC_134852.1:194054453-194387787 GCF_049852395.1 Peromyscus maniculatus bairdii
ACACATATGGCAGTTCACAGTCACTTGTAACTCAAGTTCCAGAGGATCCAACACCACCTTCTGACTTCTTCTTTTTTTTTTTTTTTTTTTTTGGTTTTTTGAGACAGGGTTTCTCTGTGTAGCTTTGCACCTTTCCTGGAATTCACTTGGTAGCCCAGGCTGGCCTCGAACTCACAGAGATCCGCCTGCCTCTGCCTCCCGAGTGCTGGGATTAAAGGCGTGTGCCACCACCGCCCGGCTTCACCTTCTGACTTCTATAGGTTACTGCATACAAGTGGTAAAGTTACACACACATAAAATAAAATAAATATTTTAATTAAATTAAAATTTTAAAAAAGAATTAATTATATAATACTGGACCTCTGTTACTATAATGTTTGATATTTACAGGTTGCTTAGATCATAGGCTATAAAAATACAATGCATCTTATGAAAAACTTTAACCTAAGATCTGTCATGACACTAATGTCGAGTATATCATCCACCAATGAGGACCTCTGAAGGCAAACAAGCAGGCATATTACACATAGGGGCACTTTAATTCCACAACTTTCTTCTTAGTCTCTGTCCCTGCTAAAATGAATGATTATATAAGTTTGAGCTGTAACATTAAAAACAATGGCTTAATGATGATGTTACACCTTGTTTTAAAACTTCACTAATCTTAATCCTTCCCTTGTTTGAAGACCAGTTTCCTGTTCTTACCTTTGACACTGGGGTTCTGGAGCCCAGATAGTATAACCTGGCACATTCCCGAATATAAGCAGGAGCCTGAGTAGGACATAAAAGAAAACCGGGGCTCAGTGATTAATAGGACTACAATTCTTTCAGGCCACAGAAAGAGAATCATAACATTATCTAATGGACAGATTACTGTGGAAAGCCAAACACTTGCCAAAATACCATATTTGACCAAATAGGCACCTCAACAGGTCAAATGGGAAACTAGGAAGACACTACTGTAGTTGCCGATGTTTTAAAAAAACAACACAGCATGTGGCACTCACGTGAGCCAACATAAAAGCACAGACCATTCCCAGTGTCTCTCTGCCTCCTGCTTGCAGATCAAGATGGGAGCTCTCAGCTGTCCTGCCGCCATGCCTTTGCTCTGCCGTCATGGGCTCTAACTGTCTGAAACCATAGGCCTAAATAAATGCTTTCCTTTCTAAGTTGCCTTGGTTAGCTGTGCTTGGTGGTGCACACCTTTAATCCCAGTATTTGGGAGGCAGAGGCAGGTGGATCTTTGTGAGTTGGAAGCCAGCCTGGTCTACATAATGAGTTCCAGGACTGCCAGAGCTACACAGAGAGTCCCTGTCTCTAAAAAGAAAAACAAATAAAACAAACAAAAAAAAAATTGCCTTAGCCATTGTGTCTTGTCAGCAATAGAACAAAAGTAGCTATGACGTATGAAAAAATGTCCCATATCACCCATCTCTATAGACATCAGAACTACAATGAGACCCATCCCACATCCACTAAGACAACAATCAGAAAATGTATCAGGAAAAAGGGGGCTGTTAAGGACATGGATCCCACCCTGCTCTTAGGAGAAATGGAAAACAGTGTGGCAGTTTCTCAAAAACACTTAAAAAGTATTACCATACGATCTAGGAAATACACCAAAAAGAATAAAGGCAGAAGCCAAGCAATGGTGGCACACACTCAGGGGGCAAAGGCTGGCAGATCTCTGAGAAACCTCAAAAAACCAAAATCAAAAATAAAAAGAATAAAGGCAGGGCTTTAAGAAATGTTTAACCATCCATGTTCACAGCAGCATTACTCACAACAGCTTAACCATAGAAGCAATCTAAATATTTATTCATATATGAATAGATTAGCAGGACATGAATATACACACATGGAATACTATACAGCCTTAAGAAAGGAAAAGCTGTCACATGCTACTGTGTGGATAAATTTGAAGAGTATGCTGAGTAAGTCAGTCAGTAATAAAAAGACAAAAACTAAAAATATGAAAAAAAGATCTACCATATGACCCAACTATTTCACTCCTGGACATGCACACCCAGAGAACTCCATACCTCCCCATACAACAGTTACACCCCATGTTGATTGCTGCTTATCACCATAGCAAAGAATTGGAATTGATCTAGTTGTCTATCAACAGATGAATGAAGTGAAAATTTGATATATACAAAAAAAAATAGACTATTACTTAGCTCTAAAGAAAAATAAGGTTAAAAATTGGCAGGAAAATGGATGGACTTAGAATGTATAATATTAAGCAAGGTCACACTCAGAAATAAAGCACATGTACTCTCATATGCAGAGTCTAGGCGTATATAATGTATGTATATGTAAACAAGTGCGTATGTGGGTGCAGTATAACATGAACACAAGAGAAAAAGGCTAATAGTGAGTGAGGAAGGCCTGAACACAGGTGGTAGACATGAGTTATGGAAGAGGATGTAAACGAATTGTTTTTTAGTTCTAACTCTGTCGTGGATTGTTGGTTTGGGTGGTTGGTAAGGGCATAAAATACAATCAAGAGTGAAAAAATGAAACATGAAGCTTCACAGATTCCATTTCAAGTACCAATTCTAACTGTAAATAAGTTCATTAAGTTGTATAGACTTTGGGTTAATTTTGGTGTATGACATCTTTATTTATTTGCAAAGGTTTTTTTTATTGTTGTTGTTGTAGTTTGGTTTGGTTTTTTTGAAACAGGGATTCTCTATGTAGCCCTAGATGTCCTGGAACTCACTCTGTAGACCAGGCTGGCCTCGAACTCAGAGATCTGCCTGCTCTGGCTCCTAAGTGCTGGGATTAAGTCTGTGCCACCACGCCTGGCTTGCAAGGGTCTTTTTAATAATAAAGTTTACTTTAAATAAAAGAAAAGAGGGGACCAGAACTAGGTGGTGCTCTTGGATATTCTTATCCTCTCCAGAGGACAAAAGATTCCCTATCAAGGAGGTACACTCTAATGACCAAGATGTGCCTGCAGGGCCATTCCTAAATGCTTGGCATCAGCAGTGGGTCAGGGGTGCAATCTAAAGAGGTCCTGTCTCCAGGACAGCTGGGATCCTCTCCCTGAAGCAGAGGGCCTTTAGGAAGCTCAAGACACTGCAGCCCAGCTGTTCAGCAGAAAACCAAAGTAGAGGACTTCACTTTCAAACATTAGCACAAGTGGCTTTTGTGTAACGGACTAAATCCATGAAATCTACACGAGACATACACACTTCTTGAGAAACTTATCCCCCAGAAACACCGCCTGCTTGGGCTGAAAGAGACAGTATGGCATGAAAAGGGGCTGCCAAACCACAAAACTGGGTTTTTGTGGTAGGTAGGCAAGATCAAACTAGGCGACCACCAGCTTGAAGCCAGTCAGCCAGAGGACCGAGAAGACTTGGCTCCTATTTCTAGCCCTCCCACCATCCATTATGCTTTACAATCCCAAACAACGCCTCTCATCCAGGATCCTACTCCGTCCCCATCTTCCCTGTTCTGTTACTAGCCAAGTGCCATCCCTTACCTACCTTAAAAAGTTTCTGGGAGTGTTTGATCATAAAAGCCATCCCAGTATTTAATTTTGTGATATTCTCCTGAAGGTCATTAGCAGTGACCTAGTCAGTGGAAAGAGATGGAAAAAAGGGCATTAAGAACTGGGAAGTGCTCAACAGTACTCTGTCACTTTGGGTTAGCAAGTTTCCACTTGAAATGACATAATAGCACAGACCTGTGTCCCTAAAGTGACCAGGAAATCCTCAAACTTTCTTCATTTCCTACTTCTCCTCACAGACATCTAAGCAGAAAATCTAACCTAGGATTCAAAACACACACAGCAGAAAAGCCACATTCTGTACTAGCCATCAAAGACACTGGCTCAGAGAACCGTCTAACACTACTAGAGCTGACATCTTTCTACAATACAGTCAAACTGCCATTGATCCCTTCTCTTGTTTCTCTTGCCTCCTTAAGCATTTCAGCATCTCTATATGCCATGCCTTCATCCTTGTTATTTCATCTGTTTGCTCTTCCCAAGGCCCCACACAGGCTTCTTTTTATAACCACAGCTTGTTTCTTTCCCACAGCACTGAAGGTTTTATCTCAGTTGGTTGTTTGGGAGGGGTCAAGCCCAGGCTACAGCACATACTCTGACGATAGGCTTCCCGCCTAGCCCTCTAGAACTAATTCAAAAGCCTTCACCATGAGACTTGAGCTCCTTGATGTAGATAACTGTTGGTGTATCTGCTTCCCATTAACCCACCCCTGGCTTTTCAGAGCAGTTCATTAATTTTAACTTGTTACTTACTAATATAAAATATTACATATAACCTCTCTCCTTAACTTTCCTTTCCTTATTTCTTCGTTTGTTTGTTTCATTGGTTGGTTGGTTGGTTGGTTTCTCTGTGTAAAACTCTGGCTGTCCTGGAACTTGCTTTATAGACCAGGCTGGCCTCAAACACACAGAGATCCACCCACCTCTGCCTCCTGAGTGCTGGGATTACAGGCATGTACCACCACCAGCCAGCTCCTTATTTCTTATACTCTCAAAAACCTCCCACTGGTCACTATAACAATCTGTTCTATTGTTTTTTCTAACAACTCATGAGGTAACTGGTAACAGCTACTACCTGCCCACTGGACACAGAAAGTATAAAGAAACAAGTAACAGATCTGGGTTGTAGTTTCCAACCCAGATAAACTACTCATAATCTCATGTCCTATCAAAGCCTGTGTTGTGAAGAAGCAGAAACCTGAGCTTCATGTGTTCAGGTCAAACATTTGTTTAACAGACTATTTGAAAATGTAAGCCAGTAATGAGGCCATGACCCCAGTAAGAAGCACACTTAGTTTTATGAAAGGAAACTGAATATATGGAGTAAAACCGTAGGAACAGGCTAGACTGCATTGTCACATGATCACACTACTCTATTCTAAACCTTTAGAAATCAATTTGTATTAATCCTTCAATCATCAGAAATCAACCTGATTTACACAGGAACATTCCTATTAAGATGGGATTCACAATGTCTAGCCAAAACAAATATTCTAGCTTCTTTAGCAGTTAGAATGTTCCAGAAAGAAGTAGCCATGCAGGGTTACTGGAGACTGACTTATCAATGAGGTTACAGGACCAGGCCCCTCAGCTCCTAACCTCATAAATATGAAGGCTGAACCTTGGATCCTTGATAACCTCACCATGTACAACCACAGGAGGGACCCAGCCTGAGAAAGCCAAGCCCTGAAGATCTTCCCCTCAATACTAACATTTTTGGGCCACAGGACATGGGGTGCAAACATAAGGGCAAGGTTGTGGGCAGACATCTTATTCTTGTCTTGCTTCTTCGCTGTTTGATACAGGAGATCAAGCAGTAACTTCAGCAAGTTCCGATTGGCTGGAGGGAGAATGAGGAAAAGCAGCTGCAGGGCCTCAATCTGCCGCTCCTTGTCTGGTATGCTGGTCTTATTTCCTTTATCATCAAACTGCATCAAATCTTAAAAAATAATAATGAAAAGGAAGGAATAAACCAAAGAAAAGTCAATGCTACTTATTATTGATTATTATTTTCCACTTAGTCCCACCAAATAAAGAGAAGGAATAAAAGAATCAATCATAAAGGAAATTCAAAACTGCTAATACCTTAGGAAGGTCCTAGATTCAAATATCAACACTGTAAAACTAAAATAAAATGAAAAAGGCAATGGGCCTTGCAAAGTACTTCCTGTGTGACTATGAACATGTTAGCAGGCATAGCATGAGCCCTAGCACAAGAAAGAAAATGCAAAACACAACAAATACTATGTCAATCTAATTCAATAACCAAAGACAATCCAATGTTAAGATGTGGGAAAGAGTTAAGTAGGTTAAGTGTGGTGACGTACACCTGTGTGCCTAGCACTCAGAAGGCTGAGAGGCAGCCTGAGACATAATAGTGGCACCTTATCTCAAAGAAATAACAAAAACAAGCAAATAGCAAAAAACACTGAATAGATATTCCTTCCAAGAAAATAACACACACAAGCCAGGCATGATGACACACACCTATAGTTCTAGCTACTTAGGAGGCTGAGGTAGAAGGATTGTGAGCGTGACATAATTTAGCAATGCATGGTCAATGTAAAGAAAAGGGGGAAAGGAAGAGAAAGGAAAGAAGGGAGATGACATACGAGGGGTCAGAAAGCCTAAGCATGCCTGAATCGTCTATCAGGAAAACCACAAGATACTACTTTACACCTACTAGGATGAGCTGAACAAAAGTACTAACAATACAAATACAAACACGAGCACTAAACCTTCTATGCAGGTGGGAGTGTTAAATGGTCTTTTTTTTAAATCTATATGGGTCTTCTGCCTGCATGTAAGTCTGTGCACCATGTATGTGCACTGCCCACTGAGGCCAGAAGAAGGCATCAGATCCCCTGGAACTGGAGTTACAAAGAGAGATTGTTGTGAGCCACCAAGCAGATACTGGGAGTCAAACCAGGGTCCTCTGAAGAGCAGCCAGTACTCTTAACCCCTGAGCCATCTCTCCAGCCCTAGTGTAAACACTTTGGAAAACAGTTGGGCAGTGCCTCAAAAAGTTAGTTACAATTATGTCCCAGCACTACTCAAAAGAATTAAAATCAAGTCCCCACGCACCTCTGACAGTGTCAGCCTATCCCTAGTTGGATAGGTTATGGCTAAAGGGTAAGTCAGAGGGAATCATGCACAGGATGACTCCTCTCCAATGGTGCCACACCTTCCCACGTTCTCAAGAGCATTGAGTCACCAGACAGCACAGGAGAGGATGTCAGATACTGTACCAAATGAGGAGCTCAGCAGGAAGGCAAATAAAGCAAATACTCTACATGTTAACACATAAAATAACATTTATACTTTCTCATCGTTTTCATTCTTTGTTTGCTTGGGTTTTTTGTTGTTGTTGTTGTTGTTGTTTTCGTTGTTTCAAGACAGGGTTTCTCTGTGTAGCTTTGGAGCCTGTCCTGGAACTTGCTCTGTAGATCAAGCTATCCTCAAACTCACAGAGATCCACCTGCCTCTGCCTCCCAAGTGCTGGGATTAAAGGTGTGTGCACCACCACGTGCACCACCACCACCACCACCAGCAGCGGCAGCCTCTAATCTTTTTTAAGGATCTAAAACTTTATTTCTTTGAAATGTAACTGTAAAATTCCATGCATATTAGTAACATATCATCATTTGTACTATTAAAATCACCAGTGAATGTGACTTTAAAAACCTCAGCTGAAGAGCTGGAGAGATGGCTCAGAGGTTAAGAGCATTTGACTCACAGAGGGGGTAGTAAGAAAGAGAGGGAGGAAAGGAAGGAGACAGGGAGGCAGAGAAGGTGAAGGGTGGAGGAAAAGGGGGTGGGAAGAGAGAGGAAATGCCATGGGTGGAAAACTAGGCATGGATTTTGACACTGTGTGCACTTAGAGCCTCCTGTAGCATAATAGCTGTGCACTTTAAGAATGAATCCCCTACCACACAGACACAAAGAATGAGGAAACTAAGAGCTAAGAATAGAACAGTCTCCAAGATACACTAAGTGAAAAAGCAAACACAGAACAATGTGTATAATATTCTGCCTTTACATAAACAGAGGGAGAAAAGGAGGTACACACACACAGTGTACAAAACACCTCTGGAAGGCTACATTAGACATCACAGCCCTGGTTGCCTTTGGGAAGAACTGGTGCTAGGGAATAGGGTAGGAGAGAAGCTTTTCCATCATGACCATTGAGTATTATTTGCCTACTCAATAAGCAAATAATAATGCTTTTAAAAGAAGAGCTTGCAGAGGCAGAGATGACTTCAACTTAGGCATGGAAATACCTCCAAACCAAGGCAAAAGCACAGAACCAGCAACCACCTGAGAAGTATAAACCCAGTGATACACCCAACCCTATGTGAGGCACACCTTTATCGAGCAATTGAAATGTTCCAAGTACTATGGTAGGCTACATCTGAGATACAAAAATCAACAAGAAATTTATTTATCAAAAACATTTAAGGGGATTTAGAGATGACTCAGAGGTTAAGAGCACTTGTTGCTCTTGCAGACAAAAACACCCACACATATAAAATAAAAATAAATCTTTTAAAAAAATATTTTTTTCAAAGGAAAACATTTAAAGTCTATGAGATGTCTCAAAAGGTAAAGAAGCTTGCTGCCAAGCCTGATGACCTGAGATCAGTCCTCAAGACCCACATGGTAGAAGAGAACTGATTCCCAAAAATTGTCTTCTGACCTCCACATACATACCATGTCATTGTACATGAACACACAAAATAATTGTAATTTTTAAAAAAATGTTTCAAAGGGAGAAGGATGAAGAGGAAGAAGACAGTAACTGATCAAATCAAACGTAACTAGGCAAGAGTTGTAAGTACATTAGGATGATGAAGTCTGAGTCAGTATCAGCACCACAGTGAGTAATAAGCAACAGGAGCTCACAAAGGACTTCACTAAACTAAAAAAATATTTCCATCTCTTTCTCACTTCTTATACTCACCCGCAATTTTGAGGTGTACATGGAAATGTTTATGGGTAAGCAGAGGCTCTGGTAACTCTCCTAGAAACATCTTCAGTAGCGTGGCAACATCATTTGAGTGAAATTCTCCTGAATCCAAGTCAATATCGGTTCCATTATTGAGAGCATCCCTCAAAAGCTGCTGTCGGACACTGTTGCCTGGTACTCTGAACAAGCCTTCTACTCGCAAGTCTGCTTAGCATGGACAGCCGAAGAGAACAGAGGAGAATCATGTTAATGTACGTAGTATAAACATGGCTTCTCTTTAAAGACCTTACACAGCACCCTTTATAAAGGAGGTTTTGCCAATATTTCTAGGGAAGCTTAAAACCTTTGTGGCTCCCCTGAGCACCTAGAGATGACTCAAACCGAAAGGTGGTCCTGCAAAGGTCATTCATCCTCCTGAGGTACCACTGGATACAGAATTTAACACAATAAATAGTCAAAAAAAAAAAAAAAAAAAAAAGCTTGAAAACAAATCTCAAAACCTTTATCCTTATTCCTCACAGACTCTCAAGGAGCTGAGTTCATCTATGGGCGTTTGTGGTTCCTATAAACTGTTTCCTTCAGCCAAGAATAAACCTAGACTCTCTGCATTATTGTGTGACTCTGACAGATCACTCTGCAGCTAAGAGACTCCCAAAAGCTTAGGTCATTCCAAATGAGCTGCTCCCATCCAACTAGGCTCTAAACTCACATAAGGAGATCTCAAAAGACAGATAGACATGTTGTTTGATCTGGAAGACGCTTGTCCATGTTTCCATCTGTGAGTATTCCCCCCATTTCAGGGCCAGGCAGGTGACAATAAAGGAATGAATGGGACTCACAACAAACTGCACAACACATCCCTGTCCTCCAGCACGTCACATCCACACAGCAGCTGGGCTGAAGGAAGCCAAGTATTCTCATCACACAAACAAGCTGAAAACCTGGATTCTCTCCATCTTAAAACCCTGATGGCTGGTTATGTTTTTAATCTATCTTTTGCCAAAATAAAAAAAAAAAATGTAAAAGCTCTTTAAAAACCCACAAATCCAGATGCCTCCAACCCTTTCAAGATGCGAGTCCACAATCTCTGTTGTGCTCCTCCTGCACACCCAGCAAGTCAGAGAGGCATATCTGGTTGGTATTTAAATGTGTCAAGTCATATAAAAAGCTCCACATTTTACCAGTTCTTGACTGTGCTGAGCTCTTAGATGACACAACCCACAGGACTACTAAAAACTAAATGAGAATTAACTGAAGAGTGCATGCTAATCACAGAACTCTGAAGATGGAAGTACGATGCTTTCTTGAAAAATGCCCTAATTCTTTAGGAACAAGGAATTCTTCCAGAATTGTCTAAGAGGTAATTATGATTTCATAGACATTATCTAATTTATCTACATCTTTGAAAGCAAAGCAAATCAATAATGGACATGAAATTCAAAGGGAAATATATTTTTAAAATCTACCACCTGAAAATCAGTGGTTCATTTCTTTGTTGATGGGTAGTTGGCATTTACTAACTCATCAGCCACTCTCAATGGAAAACTAGCAATTCTTCATTAAACACAGAATACTGAAGCTTTGAGTAGTCTTACTTTTGTGCAGATATTCAATCAGTTGGTATATCTGGGCAATGCCTTCCTCTGTCAGTGGAGATCCAAATACCACTCCTTTTTCTGAAAAAACATATCATAGGACAGGGCTGTATCACATAAAGAATACAAGGCCATCAATGTAATGATTCTTTCTACACACATTTATTTGGTCAGGGGGCAGGGGCATGACAAACATGTGGTGTTCAGAGGACAACTTATGAAAGATGGTTCTTCCCTTCCACCATGTGGGTCCTGGGGCTCAAACTCAGGTCATCAGACTGGCAATGGATATCTTTACCTGCTGAGCCTTCTCAACAGTCCAAATACCATGATTTTAAAAGCATTCATGCATTCTATTTTCATTAAATGTTTTCACAAGATTGTTAAACAAAAAGTTAAAAAAAAAAATTTAGACTAAAAACTAGAAATACACGAAAAAATGCTGTCAGATCTGGGTCCAATTCCCAGCACCCATATGGCAGCTCACTTCTGTCTGTGACTCCAGTTCCAGGGGATCCAATACCTTCACACAAACATACATGCAGGCAAAATACCAATGCACATTAAAAATAAATAAATCCTTAAAAAGAAATCGTGCTCTACACTTCCTGAGTGGCTTTGAGGCCTGCTCCACAGGAGGGAATTCATACCTGGTACTATAAACCTGGTCAAAAGCCCATGGCTGGGGAGGCCCACTGGGCCTTCAGAAGCAACCTACTACTACTGTTTTGCTAAATTGTCAAGCTGTCAAAGTGACTTTAAATGTTTATGCTACAGATGTGAGCTGCTGTCAACCTGAGTCAGAAAGCCTTCTTTTCCAAGAGGGCATCAGTTAATGTAGACTCATAATGGTCACAGTGCCTTGAATAGCTGATTGTGTATTCAACCCTAAATGGAACATCAATATCAACATTCTCCCCAAAAAAGAAAAAAAAAAAAAAATGTAGGAGCTGGGGATGGAGATGAACAAGGTGAAACGCTCTCTTCTGAACATGGAACAGCCATTACACTTAAGACCCGACAGCAACTGTGATTAACTGCAAAAGACCTGCACAAGACCAAGCCAGTCAATGTTACATGCCCCACCCCAGCGGAGGAGCTGTTTCAGTTGACGGCTGCTCCGGGTGTGCAGCCACTGGGAAATCCCTCATGTTCCCATACCTGTGTGCATGCAGGCAGCACAACTTACACTCTGTGGGTTATTTTAAAAAGGAAAAAAAGCCAGGCAGTAGTGGTGCAGCCTTTAACCCCAGAACTCAGAAGGCAGAGGAAGGCAGATCTCCTGAGTTCCAGGCCACTCTGGTCTACAGAGTAAGTTGCAGGACAGCCAGAGCTGCACAGAGAAACTCTGTGGGGGATGGGGGGTGGCACACACTTTTCATTTCAACACTGAGGAACAGAGGTAGGTAGACCTCTGGTGAGTTCAAAGCTACCTTAGTCTACATAGCATGTTCCAGGCCAGCCAGGGCGACATAAGAGATACTATCTAAAAATAAACAAACTGAAAGAAAGGAAGGAAGGAGAATATGAAGCTCAGATGGGGATATACTTGGGGAGAGTCCAGGGGAAGTTGGAGGGAAGGAGGCAGACAGGATCAAAATATAATTGCATACACGTATGAAATTCTCAAAGAATAAATTATATATACATACATATGCATACACACACACAGAGCAGTGCTACAACTTACTTCTAGAAAAATTAACAAAGCAGTCCATAGAATGAAAACATTTGCAAACCACTATAGTCTTTTTTTTTTTTTTTTTTTTTTTTAATTTTTGAGACAGGATCTCTTTATGTAGTCCTGGCTATCCTGGAGCTTGCTATGTAGACCAGGCTGACCTCAAATTCAGAGATAGTCCTGACTCTGCCTCCTGAGTGCTGGGACTAAAGGTGTGTGCCACCATACCCAACTATAGTCTTTTTTTTTTTTTTTTTTTTTTTTTTTGCAGGATTAAGTATGTAGCTTGGTGGTAAAAAGATTGTCTAGTATGGATGTAGCCATGAGTTCATCTTCAGTAGAACAAAAAAAAATTGTTCAGGCTTCCTTGACTGTCCTCTCCTGCTGTGTAACTTTATTTTCTAGTATCATTCTAACTGACCAGAGCAGTGCGTTCCTGCAGTCTCAGCTACTCTAAAGGCTAAGGCATGATGATCGCTTGAGCCTAGTGAGACCAGCCTAAACAACAGTGAGATACCAACGCAGAGAGAGGGAGAGAGAGGAGAAAGGAAGGAAGGACAGAAGGTCACCTGAAAAACATTAGTTTAGTACAATATTCATAGGGCATGAAAATTAAGATGCCCTTGATAACTACCTAAACTAGCCATATCCTCTCTCAGGTACTGAATATATTTTCTATCTTCTCTCCTCTCCCCTCCTCCCTTTTCTTCACCTCCACTTCCCTTCTCTCCTCTCCTCCTCCTCATCTTCCTCTTTCTCTGACAGCATTTCATGATGTGCCCAAGTTTCCTCAAACTTCAGATACTCTTGCCTCAGCCATCAAAATGCTGGGATTACAAGATTGCATCACCATGCCAGGTCTAAGTATTTCTTCATCTAGACAGTTTCAGAATTTTTATCGTTACTATTTAAAGTTCTACTAATGAAAATGAGGGTAAAAGACCAAAAACTGCTTTAGGGTAATTACAACTTCCCAGTGAAGGTACAAATGTTAAGGGGATAAAGCACAGTCCCAGAAGCCCACTTCAGCAAGTTAAGAATACTGTCACTCTTGCAGAGGACCTGGCATGACAGCTCACAACTGCCTGTAACTCCGCTTCCAGGGTATCTGACGCCATCTTCTGGCTACCATGGGCACTGCATATACCTGGCACACATACAAATAAGCAGGCACAAAACAGATAGCATAAATTTAAAATACATTTAAAAAAAAAAAAAAGAGAGTAAAGCCCAATCAGCAGCTAAGACTGTGCCGGTCACAGACACAAGACCTACCCTTCCTCTTGAGAGACATTAGAGACCTGAAGAACCCTGCAGCTGGGCCAGCCCCGCCAGGCAGCTTCAGGTCCACTTCCCCCATCAGCTGAGCCAGCTCAGTTCCAGGCAAATCAATAAGTCTTGTGATGTTGCTGACCACCAACTCGGTGAACACCTCTGGTTTCTCATGTCGGAGTTTCTCCACAAAAAAGTCAGGATTGAAGATAACAGGCTGACCTCGAAGGGGAGAATCATTGCAAATGACAAAATTGCAGATGGCATCACTGGAAGAAAAAAAAAAGTGAACAAAAGGCTCTTTGGAGGAATTGTTTTTGTGTTTCTTACTTCCTACCCCAAGGGTTCTGCAGTTCCTGAGTCTACACACAGCAGAGAGTTCCTAACAGGCTGCTTCCTCTAATAGAAGCAGCTGACCTTGGAATCTGCTCTTCATCGCAAAAGCATTCACAAAATGGAAGAGGCTTACAGCTACAGAAAGATATACATTAGTCCAGCTTTGCCTAGGCCCACAGACAGGCTTTAGTTGTTTTTTCATTTAGTTAGTGGCTCTTTGAGCATGCTAGTCAAATGCTCTCTGACACTGTACTACTGTATCTCAAGCCCACTTTTCCTTTTAAACATTTCCATTCTGGATGCCTCTGACTCATGAGTTATCTAACTCTTGCTCAGAAAGGTTTTTCTCTATAAGGCCCTGATCTTCATATTTAAGAACTCAATTGTTGCCAGCAGTGGTGGTGCATGCCTTTAATCTCAGCACTCGGGAGGCAGAGGCAGGGGTATCTCGAGTTCAAGGCCAGCCTGGTCTACAGAGTGAGTTCCAGGACAGGAAAAAAAAAAAAAAAAAAAAAAAAAACCTCATTTGTTGGGCCAGTGAGACAGCCAAGCCTGATGACCTGAGTTTGACCTCTGACTCCCACATGGCAGCATGAGAGAACTGACTCCCACCAGTTGTCCTCTGACCCCCACATACATGCTGTGATGCACACACACACACACACAATCAATAAGTGTCAGAAATGTTTTTATGTGTAAACTTTTTAAAAATAACATTGTTGGGCATGGTGGCACGTGACTGCAATCTCAGCATTCTCCAGAGGCTGAAGGGAAGACTGGGAGGCTGAAGACCAGCCTACAACAAAGAGATCCTGACTAGAGGCAGTTAGGTTGCTAGAGAGATGGCTCAGAGCACTTGCTACTCTTCCGGAGTTTGGTCACCAGCACCCCTGCCAAGGAGCTCACAACTGCCAGTAACTGCAGCTCCAGGGGATCTGAGAATACATTTTTACAAGACTTCTAAAAAATTATAATTATTATTATTAAATTAATAAAAATAAGAACTGTACTATTCCACCCCCTATAGCACACACATCATCGAATGTACTTACCATCTATTATCTCTAATGGCTGATTCCAATCCTTATCATATATGTATACAGTCATCAATTATAGAGCCCATGAATAAATATAACACACATCACAAAGGACAACTTAATCATATTTCAGTAAAGCAAAGTTAAGTTCACCTGACTCATACAATACTTCCACAATAAAATGTCTACTGCACCCAGGCTATCAAGTACTGTTCCAGGAAAAGTAATGCCTCTAAATATTAAACAGAGCTAATCAACAACATATCTTTCTAACACAGCATGATCTTCCTTTCTGATGTTGGGCTTTTGCATTCTAGGCAAGTACCCTTCCCAGCAATATCCCAAACCTTGTTTGTTTGGTTGTTTGGTTGGTTTGGTTTGGTTTGGTTTGGTTTGGTTTGGTTTGGTTTGGTTTGGTTTGGTTTGGTGCATTGGTTTTTCAGACAGTTTCATTCTAGAGACCAAGCTGGTCTGAAACTCATTTTGCAGCCCTACCGCCTCAACCTCCCAAATACTGGGATTACAGGTGTAAACTATCATACCCAGGTAATAAATTTTGTTTGTGGTACTGGGAGTTAAACCTAGGACTGAGTACATGTTAGACATGCTCTACCAATGAGCCACATCCTCAACCAGGCTGATAATTTTTAATAACAGTATAATGACAACAAGACACAGATAAGTAAACTTCAAAGTTCATCGGTACTTCCCTGAAAAAAAATATTGCATAATTTTAACAGCCCCAATCTTCACCTGAGAACTCAGAGAGCAAGCTGGCTCAGTCAGTAAAGTGTCTGCCACCATGCCTAACAACCTGAGTTTGATCCCTAGGGGCTACTTGACAGGGAAGAATCAACTCCCACAAACTGTCTTCTGACCTATACACACACACACAGTAAATTTATTTAAAAAAAAAAAATCACGTCAGAATTTAGATCTCTGAATGTGTGTTCTCAAGTCACTGAATAGAACACTTAGAAGCTTGTCCCCTCAGCCTTTCACACTAGCTTACACTGTTTTCCTATGTAAACTTAGGCACGTCAATAATTGCACAACTACAATCAGAAGCAACTTCTTTTTGTTTTGTTTTGTTTTGTTTTGTTTTTTGAGACAGTGTTTTTCTGGGTAAGCCTGAACTCCCTTTGTAGCCAGGCTGACCTCAAACTCAGAGATCTACCTGCCTCTGCTTCCCATGTGCTGGGATTAAAGGCATAAGAAGTAACTTCATTTTAACCCTTTGACAAAAGCCTCTTTTTTCGGTGTCAATTATTACAGGAAAGAAACGAGAGTCACTATGAAACTAATGTTTATAATCACTACCAATAAGAAGTGACCACCATCACCACAACAACAAAAATCAGAAAATGCCGAAGCCCAAGAAAAATAACCTTGTGATTGTCCAATCAATGTAAGTCACATCTCTTTAAATCTGAAGAACTACTTTCAGACCAAATTATCTCTAGCATTAATGTACATAAAACATATACATCGCCGGGCGGTGGTGGCACACGCCTTTAATCCCAGCACTTGGGAGGCAGAAGTAGGCGGATCTCTGTGAATTCAAGGCCAGCCTGGTCTACAAAGCAAGATCCAGGAAAGGTGCAAAGCTACACAGAGAAACCCTGTCTCAAGAAAAAACAAAAAACATACATCATAGTCCTTAAGTGGAAACATGTACACATGTAAAAGGCTACAGATTTTCATTATTTTAACAAGAGCATGACTGGTTAAGACTGAAATTTTTTTCCCTCTGCTAAACCTCCCAGCACTAAACTGGATCAAACATACACACTAGAAAAGGTTCTAGAAACACAAACCCCTCCTTCCTACCACCCTGGAAAAAAAAAAAAAATGCTTCCTCCTAAACAGCCTTGAGCAGGTTCAAGGCTGCCCTAAGAAAAAAGATACACTTGTGCCCGTGAGGCACAGATCATCTCATTTCCTTCCCCTCCGCGCCCCACCCCACCCCTCCCCTGTTCGTTCACTCTCTCTATGCCACACTTTCTCTTTAGGGGAATTATTCTTTAACCTCTTCCTCACTTTTTCCGAATGGAGCACCTGGTATGAGGACTTGGGAGACAGAAACCAAAGAGGAAGAAAGTGGAAGATGAGCCATAGAAAATAGTTAAAAGAGGTTTTCTTTTCAAGTTCCCCACTATTGCAAAGCCCACTAATCCCCTCCCAAATATACACTTCCACAACACAAAGCTAACAACAACAAAGAATGTATTTATCATAAGACATTTGTAATACTACGAAAGACAACATCCTATTCTACAAAACTTTTAAAGTAAGTTCACTCAAGATCAAGAAAAATTAAACTTCTTACATAAACGCCGAAAGCTTCTGATGAGGCATTGCTAAGTGCAAGAGACAGGACAAAGCTTTCTCCTGCTGTGACAAAGGACTCTCCTTTCCGGCCCCTGTGCAGCCCACACAAATTCCAGGCATGGAGGAGGCACAAGGACATATTATGGGGCCTGAAAGGCGGTCCTTACTAAGACTCAGCACTGTTCTGCAAGGAGGAACCAAACAAAAGTACAAAGCTAGCCTAGCTAATTGTACTTGCCAGTCTCTGGGTGAAATCAACAGCAGTCTCCCTTCACTTCTACACTGCAGGATACAGAAAATGGAATATCACATAATGTAAGCACATCAGATGGGAGTTTTATAATATGTAGGAGGGGTAGGATCTCTACTCCACATTGTACACAAAAAGTAAATTCCAGCTTCCAGAAGCCATGTTTTTTCTCTTATTTATGTGTATATCTGTGTGCTTGTGTGAGTTTGTACTCTATGTGCACACAGGTGCCCACAGAGGCCAGGGTCAATAGGATCCCCTGGAATGGAGTTAAAGGTGGTTGTGTGCCACCTGACATGAATACTGGGAACTGAACCTGGGTCCTCTGCAAAAGCAGTAAGCTTTCTTAACCGCTGAACCGTCTCTCTCTAGTCCAGCACACGTTATTAACTGGAAATCCTAGAGCCAGATGTGGGATACTTCCCATTGGTCATGGAGACCCCAGAGGCCCCAGAAAAATAAAAGCTATTGCTAATAGGCTGTATTGGTAGACAGCACCCACTTTGGTTGCAAGACTTAGAAAAATCAGGCTGGAATTGAGCTGGAAGCTTTCTCCCTGCAGCTAAATTTCATACTGCCCGGAAGGTGTATGCAGGGAAGAAAAACCACCATTGTCTTAACTGTGGACCCTGTATGCTCCAATGCTGACATGCCAGGCAAGATATGGCACTGGGAACATAGTAGCATGACTTTATGGGGTAGACAACGGCCTTCTGAATGGATTTGAGCCCTATTCTATAGAGGGCGGGCACAGGCCCGAGGAGGAACCTACTGCTGCTCTTCCGCTAAATACCCACCCATGCTGTCACACTGCCTTCTGTTCATGGTTATTCCCACACACTGTGCTGCCCTTGGCCTTGGTCAGAACACAGTTCTTCAGTGCTGTAGCCACTACAAAGTGGCCCGTGCTCCAGCAACAAACCCTCGCCCATGCTCACGCTGACAACCCTAATTAAACTCTGGGGCTCACATAGAGAAAGGGGGGAGTCAAGTGTGGGGACTTCAGGGGGAAAGTAGGGGTTCAGGAAGAATGGGATAAATGAGGGTAATGGGGATAGATATAATCAAAATTATCTAAATATATGAAGTGGTTAAAGAATAATATTTTTAATTCAAGACAATACAGCTCTAAATGTGGAACAACAAATGTTAATTTAGAAATAGTTGTTTTGTTTGGGGAGGATTTTCGGGGGGGGGGGGTGTTCATTATCGTTCTTTTGTCCTGTGTTTCACTGTGCTAAAGATAGAACCCAGGGCTTCATGCATGCTAAGAGAGCACTCTACCACTAAGCTATATCCCCAGCCCTGAAAACAGCATTTAAGAAATCAACCAAGGTAAAGAAAGCTCAATCTTGCAAGCACACAAAGACCCAGGTACAGAGGCACAGCAGTGACTAGTGGAGGGGACAAGGAAGAAATCCGATGTGGATGTGGTTTAAGTTTTCACGCAGAGGAGAGCTCACTGGGGAAAAGCACCTGCTGTCAAGCCAGAAAACGTGACTTCCGTCCTTGGAATCTATAAAGTGACCAATGTGGTTGCACACACTTGTAATCCCAGCACTGAAGAGGCAAAGGAGGGTCCCTGGGGGTTCACTAGCCAATCTAGCCTAAGTGGTAAGATAGAAAAGCATAATCCACAAAGAAAATGTTGGATATTTACCTACATTAAAAATTTTAGGCCAGTGATATGGCTCAGCAGGTAGTGGCAATTAATACGCAAGCTTGGCTACTCAAGTTGTAATCCCTAGAATCTACGTAAGAGAGGAAGGAGAGAAATGACTCCAGAAAGTTCTCCTCTTAACCTCTACATCGGCTCTACAGCACATGTGACCACACATGCGTCACAGGTACACACACACACATACACTCATATATATTCTCCATAACAAAATCGCAATGCCTCCAAAAGAATGGGAAGGCTTTTCACATGTGAGGTTCTTACATATTTGCTTGTTGTATTGAAGTGCTGGTGTTACTTTAGTTGTTAGGATCATACCCTGGACCCTGGCAGCCCTGCCAACTAAACAGACAACAAGTAGTGAAAAACAAAGAAGGGAGACTCATCAGTGTGGCCAAGAGAAAGAGGAAAAGGGATCTGTGACATGCCCCCTCCCAGTCCATCTTCAGGGGTCATGACATGAGGTTAAGTTTTTGTTTTGTTTTGGAGACAGGGTTTCTCTGTGTAGCCCTGGCTGTCCTGGAACTTGTTCTGTAGACCAGGCTGGCCTCCACCTCAGAGACAAACCTGCCTTTGCCTCCCGAGTGCTGGGATTAAAGGTGTGCATCACCACCACCACCACCACCACCACCACCACCACCACCACCACCACCACCACCACCACCACCACCCAGCAAGGTTAAGGTTTAAATTGGTATGCACAATTAAGCAGTCTAAGACAAGATGTGGTCTCATCCATCACCATTGTCTGGGCTCCAGTCTCCCCCACAAGGTGATCTGACAAGTTGATAGAACTTTTGTGAAATCTCTTTCAGGAAACAAGCTCCCCCTCTAGCTGGTATCATGACCTCAGCACTTTCCTTCTTCCCAACATGAGATTCTTGAGGACATTCCAATCTTGTGGGATCCATTTTTGTCTCAGTAGTTCAACAGCTAAAGGTAGAGGAATATCTTCATCTTAATTACTGTTCTATTGTTGTGAAGCGACACCATGACCAAAGCAACTCTCATTCAAGAAAGAATCTACCTGGGGGCTTGCTTACAGTTTCAGAGAGTTAGTCCATCATCATCATGACAGGAAGCAGACAAGCATGGACCAAAACACTAGCTGAGAGTTTTACATCCTAATCCACAGGCAGCAGGCAGAAGGAGAGAGACATTGAGCCTGGCATGGGCTTTTGAAACCTCAAAGCCCACTCCCAGTAACATACTTCCTCCAACAAGACTGCATCTACTTGAACAAGGCCATACTCCCAATCCTTTCCTAAATAGTCCACCAGCTAGGGACTAGATATTCAAATACATAAGCCTACGGGGGCTAATCTCATTCAAACCACCACAATTTTTCATTTCTGTAAGACATGAAACTCAAACCCAGGGCCCATACATCTAGGGAAGCATCCTACTAACCTATGCTCACTCTTTCAATTTTTAAGGGACTGTTTTGGTTTGTTGGTGGGTGGGGGGTGTTCCTTTGAAACAGGGTCTCCTTGTATAGCTCAATGCTGTCTTTGAACTCAAGATCTTCCTGCCTCCACCTCCCAACTGCAAGGGATTCCAGCCACCTACAATCGAACCCAGTTTCTTTCATAACTTTTCTTTTGCGTGTGGTACAGACATATGTGTGCACAGGTGCACCCACCCATGCGCATACTTGTGGAGCCCAGGGGTTGACTACTGATATTTTCCAATATCACTCTCTCTCCATTTTATTTTCTAAAACAAGGGTCTCACTGAACCTGGAGCTCACCAATTCAGCAAAAATGGCCAGTGATTCCAAAGATCTACCTATCTCTCCCAGTGCTGAGATTACAAACCCTACCTGGAACCCCAACACTTGCAAGAAGGAAACTTGAAGATCAGTTCGACGTCATTCTTGAAACTACTTCCCAGGTGCTAGTATTGCTGTTATAAATCACTAAGCTGTGAAAAGTGAGGAGGGTTTGAAGCTAATATGGCAAAATGTTAAGATCTGCTGGTGTGAGGGATAAAGTATTACTCTACATATTTCTGTGTAAAACAACATTTCATGACGAGGTTTAGGATTTCTTGTGGCTTTGTGGGAGATTTTGTTTTGTTTTGTAAATAATAAAGTAATTGGGGTCTAAATCTTGCTACAAGTGATATAAATATCATAAAGGGGTTGGAAATGAAGCTCCAAGGTAAAGCATGTACTTGGCATGTGTGAGGCCCTGGCTTTAATATCCAATACAACAAACAAACAAACAAAACAGAAAATCATCAAACTACATAATTTCCTCTTTTTTTTTTTTTTTTTTTTTTTTTTTTTTTTTTTTTTTTTTGGTGTTATTTAGTTTTGTTTTTCGAGACAGGGATTCTCTGTATAGCCCTGGCTGTCCCAGAACTCACTCTGTAGACCAGGCTGGCTTTGAACTCACAGAGATCCACCTGCCTCTGCCTCTTGAGTGCTGGGATTAAAGGTGTGCACCACCATGCCCAGCTCCATTGTTATCTTAAACCTGAATGATTTAGATGACAAAAATGGCAGACTTTCTATCCCTCTTGAGAACCTTTTCTAGGTATTCTGAAAATACTCCTTAGTTTTCAGGTTTTATAGAACATCAGAATTCAAAAATCCTTTCTTCAGTACTAGACTGAAGTCCAAGCCTGGAGTGTGTACCACCATCATCCCACACAACGCTTTTAAAAGTAAGGAAATTAGCTGGGCGGCAGTGGCACATGCTTTTAATCTCAGCACTCAAGAGGCAGAGCCAGGCGGATCTCTGTGAGTTCGAGGCCAGCCTGGTCTACAGAGCAAGATCCAGGACAGGCACCAAAACAACTAGGAGAAACCCTGTCTCGAAAAACAAAACAAAAAAACAAAACAAGGGGTTAGCTCCTGAGGACCAACACCCAAGGTTGACCTCCCCTACGGTTGGGAATTGGCATAGCAATAGAGTGCTTGCCTGGTAAACTCAGAGTCCTAGGTCTGGTCCCTATCTCACACACACACACACACACACACACACACACACACACACACACACACACACACAGCACAGATATGGTCAGAAGCAGGAAAAAGAATAATTAGGTGTGTAGGAAAACAGATACGCAGCTATCTCTAAGAATGGCAGAGCCCAGGGTCATTTTACAACCTAGTTGCAGTCTACAGTGATTTCCTTTACCACTAGATGGTACTCTGCATGTAAAGTGATATGCCTGGAATGGGCTGGAAAGAGGATCCACCTTTGAAAAATCAATTAAGGAAAAATAAAATGCAAGTACTTCTGAGGGCACTGAAGCCATGAACCCACACAGCTCCAGGGAGCAAAAGCCAGCATCCTGCAGATGGATCTTCTGGCTGACTCCTGTCCAAACTGTAAACCCACAAAACTAAATATTTCCTCCCTGGTGAATTGCTTAACTTGACTTGTTCTCTAAGAACCACAACCTTGGCAGCATTTCTCAAAATATAAGCTATATTTAAAGTTGTCTAAGCCTGACTCACCACCCTGCGAGAAGTATGCACTCTCTTGGTGCATTTTCAGCCATAAGAGGCTCTGAAATGCAGGGTTAAGTATGTCACTTTATTTGGGACCTATTAGAAAAGGAATAAAGTACCAAACAAAGCTAGTATATTCTCCCTCTCCCTACATCTTCATAGCAAATTTAAGTTGAATCATGAAAGCTATACATAGAGAAGATAAAATAGGCCATACACCCAGTTTACAGGCTTTATAGCTATAAGAAACAGTCCAGAACAGTAAGCAGCACCACACAGCTTCACAGAACAGAAATCTCTTAGAACATTTAAACCCTAAAGAAAGTCTGCCCTTAAGAGACACTGCCCTGGCAAGGTTCTGTAATGTGAACCTCTTACTGTAGGGTAAAAAGGGCTAAGGAAAAACACTCTGACCCAGACTTGACCCCAGGACCAGGACTTGAAATCCCATCAATCCCTGAGCTTGCCCCAGAGTCGGGCTGCAGAATCCCACCAATCCCTGAGCACAGAATCCCACCAATCCCTGAGCACAGAATCCCACCAATCCCTAAGGTCCCTGAGCTCAAAATGCCACCAATCCCTGAGCTTGCCCCAGAATCAGACCACCAAAATCTACTAATCCCAAACCACCCTGGAAAGCCCCCACCCCTACCCCAAGAAACTCTGTATAAGCTCTGTACCCTGTTCAGTTTGCTGTTGCCTAGAGGCAGCCACTCTCCTGGACTCCTCCTTCCCATTAGATCTTTTGAATGAGGTTTGTTGTATTGTGTGACATTTTCTGAGAGCAGAACCCAGCTGTAACAACTTTCCCCAGAGCAGAGAAGAGCAGAGCTGTAACACTTTCACTAAGGAAACTTCCCCCTAGTGGAGCAGAGTTGTTAAACTACAGGGGACAGGAGCAGAGCTGTAACAACTTCACTGGGGAAACCCTCCCCTGCTGGAGCAGAGCTGCTGCTGCCTTGGGGAAACCTTTCCCTAGAGCAGGGCTGCAAGCTGCTAAGCTTACAGTGAGGTTGTGGTATTCTTTGGCTCCCAACTGCCAGAATACCTTTCCATCCCAGCTGCAATGCCTACTTACACTTATCTCCTAGGTTCCAACCGTCTGCAAAATGTATTCAGCCCCTATATTTGACCTCAACTTAAACTAAATTGAAGCTACAAAAACAATTCAACATAAACTGACAAACCAGAGGTGAAAGAATTCTTTGCTGGGGCTGGAGAGATGGCTCGGTGGTTAAGAGCACTGACTGTTCTTCCAGAGGATCAATTCCCAGCACCCACATGGTGGCTCACAACCATCTGTAGTGAGATCTGGCACCTTCTTCTGGCCTGCAGGCATACACATGCATGTTCTATTCAATGACAATGTAATGTTCTCAATCCAGAGAAGTAGTTACACTTCTCAGACCATCCATGACGCCATTTTATTGGCTTATTGGTAATGTTTATTCTTTTGAGTGTCAGAAGAATTGACATTACTCTTATGGTTGACATGTCTCATAATTTCCTTCCCTAAAACAATGTAGACTGAGAAGGAGGCTAACTGCGTTATAAAATAACACCAACAGGCGAGTGACATGGCTTAGAGGGTACAGGTGCTTGCTGCCAAGCCTGACAACCTGTGATCCCCAGGACCCACGTGGGGAAGAGAGTGAACCAACTCTTGAAAGCTGTCCTCTGACCTCCACTGGTGTGCCATGGCACAAACACATAATAATGGGGCTGGGGGTGTTGTTGTTCTCTTAAAGTAACACCAGGGGCTAGCAAGAGAGCTCAGTGATTAAAAGTGCTTGCTCGTCTTCCAGAGGACCAAAAGTGCAGTTCTCAGCACCCACATCAAACAGCTTAAAACCATCTGTAACTCCAGCTGACGGGGACCTGACACCCTCTTCTGGCCTATTATGAACACCTGCATACATGTGGTATACACTCACACAGACATACACACACATACACATAAATACTTTTTTAAAGTAACATCACGCCTTTAATCCCAGCACTCGGGAGGCAGAGGCAGGTGGATATCTGTGAGTTCGAGGCCAGCCTGGACTACAGAGTGAGATCCAGGAAAGGCGCAAAGCTACACAGAGAAACCCTGTCTTGAAAAACCAATAAAAAATAAAAATAAAAAAAATAAAGTAACACCAAAATTCTCTATTTGAGGAATGTTCTATAAGACATCTCGCTAACAGGGTCCCCCCTCTTACCCATTTATGCCAAATCTCTCACTCCTCAAACAAGTAGAGTCAAAGACTTGCAAGTTTGTTTTCTTTTCTCTTTTTTTTTTTTTTTTTTGAGGTTGGGGGAATTGAAGACAGGGTTTCTCTGTGTAGCCCTAGCTGTCCTGGAACTCAACTCAGAGACCCTCCTGCCTCTGCCTCCTGAGTGGTGGGACTACTATCTGGCCCAAGTTTATTTTCTATAGACTTTAAATGGCAAGAGTCCCAGGAATTAGCACTAGAAGCAATTCTATTATGTACATCTGTGTGTTCCAAAATCCAGAGGGATGAATAGTGTCTAAGAATCCTTTTGCTCTGAAGGATCTTATTGAAAATGTATTAGTTTAAAGAGGTTTTTGTTTGTTTGTTTGCTTTGTTTTAGTTTTTTGATGTTTTGTTTGTTTTTCAAGACAGGTCTCACTAACTTTAGCCCAAGTTGACCCTGAACTCATCATCCTCCTGCCTCAAGCACCCTAGTGTTGAAATTGATAGGTATGTGCACACCTGATCTTCAATTCTCTAAAAATTTTAGTTGTATTATTGATAGCCATTGCACAGAAATAATTATATAGCATATATTCATTGTCCAAGATGATGGATTTTGGTTTGGGTTTGTTTTCTTGAGACAGGGTCTCATGTAGCCCAGGCTGGCTTCAAATTCTCTCCATAAGATGAGGCTGACCTTGAACTCCTGATTCTCCTGCCTCTACCCCACTAGTGCTAGGGTTACAGATGTTCACCACCACACCTATCTAAACTATGTTGATTTTTTAAAAAGTTGCTGGGCGCGAGCAGTGGTGGCGCATGCCTTTAATCCCAGCACTCGGGAGGCAGAGGCAGGCAGATCTCTGTGAGTTCGAGGCCATCCTGGTCCACTAAGATCCAGAAATAAAAACAAAACAAAAAAAACTGTTTTGCCGGGCGGCGGTGGCGCACGCCTTTAATCCCAGCACTCGGGAGGCAGAGGCAGGCGGATCTCTGTGAGTTCGAGGCCAGCCTGGTCTCCAAAGCGAGTTCCAGGAAAGGCGCAAAGCTACACAGAGAAACCCTGTCTCGAAAAAACCAAAAAAAAAAAAAAAAAAAAAAAAAAAGTTGCTGGGCGGTGGTGGCGCACGCCTTTAATCCCAGCACTCGGGAGGCAGAGGCAGGCAGATCTCTGTGAGTTCGAGGCCAGCCTGGTCTCCAAAGCAAGTTCCAGGAAAGACGAAAAACTACACAGAGAAACCCTGTCTCAAAAAAAAAGTAACAGGGACGGGGATATAGTTCATAGTTCAACAACAGATGCCTTCCTAGCACCACAATAGAGAGAGGGAGGGGGCTATAAACATGGGCTCCAGTGACATAGATCTTGGGAAGGAGGAAGACTCAAAGTGCTCTTTTTATATATAATTTATTTTTATTTTATGTGCAATGATGTTTTGTCTGCATGTTTGTCTGTGTGAGGGTGTCAGGTCCCCTAGAACTGGAGTTACAGACAGTTGTGAGCTGCCATGTGGGTGCTGGGAATTGAACCTGGGTCCTCTGGAAGAGTAGTCAGTGCTCTTAACCACTGAGCCATCTCTCTAGCCCCTCAAAGTGCTCTTTTCATTACTGGGCTCTATAATGACTCTATTTATTAGCTTTTGCATATGTTTTTATCTACCAAATAAATTAAAAGCAGGAAATAAAATGGACAAGGAAAATAGAGAGCCCCAGAAACAAGCTCACATAATGCCTGAAACTTTGATATACAGTATCAGTTACTTCACAAATGTAAATAAAATATCAGGTTCCATAAAAATTAAAAAAAACAAAAAACAAAAAACAATTTTCTTTAAATGGCCCCTACCAAATAGCAAACTATACTCCAAAGATGAAGTTTTCATTCTAGTCTCTTCTAAATTGAATGGAATCAGCAAAATCACATTTGGGGGCTTCAGTTAATCAAGGAACGTTCAACCCCCTAAATCAACTTGTCTCTTTTCTAAATTTCCTAATCCCAGAACAGAGGCATAATTTTACACCTAGCTATTTTTAAAGTTTTTAAAATAACAGCACTTCACAAAACTTTGTGCTAGCACTCACTAAGCAGACTGTTAAGTCATTGCTATTTGAAACAGGGAAACACAGATTGAAGGAGAATTTAGATTCGTGATATCTGTTCTTAATGAGTTTGCTCAGTAAAATGGCACGAAGCTCAACTTCTCCAGATTATAGCAATGAAGACAATCCAAGTGTAGGGGATGCCCAACTCAAGACAGTACCCAAGGCTCAATGGTTTTGGGGTTTTTGTTGTTGGTTTTTTTTTTTTGTTTTTTGTTTGTTTTTTTTGTTGTTGTTGTTGTTTTTTGTTTTTTTTTGTTTTTTTGAGACAGGGTTTCTCTGTGTAGCTTTGGAGCCTTTCCTGGAACTCACTCTGTAGACCAGGCTGGCCTTGAACTGAGAGATCCACCTGCCTCTGCCTCCCGAGAGCTGGGATTAAAGGCACGCCCCACCACCTGGCAGCTACAGCTGTTTCTATACCCAGCTGCAACATATTTTTTGTTCTCATAGAAGCTTTTCTCATAAAGCAAATCTTTCCGTAGGATCCTACCTGAGACACCAGAAAGAGAGAGTTATAAAACAGATCTGTGAATGTTAAACTATGCACCTCGGGCCATGAGATGGCTCAGTAAGGCACTGCCAGGCCTAACAACCCAAGTTCGATTCTCAGATCCACTGGTGGAAGAAGAGAACTCCTGTGTGTTGTCTTCTGACCTCCGAGGTATGGACTGTGGCACCTTTGCACGCGCACACACACACACACACACACACACACACACACACACGTACATACGATAGGTAATATATTAATTGTTTTTAGTCCCATTAACTAAAAGGGGCCGGGAATATAGCTCAGTCAGTAGAATGCTTACCTAGCATGCATGGAGTCCTGGGTTTGATTCCTAACACCACATAAAACTGGTCTCAGTGGCATGTGCCTGTAATCCCAGCACTTGTGAGGTAGAGAGAGGAGGTTCAGAAGCTTAAGATTGAGGTCAACTTGGGTTACATGAGACTTTGTCTCAAAAAATAAGTAAATATGCAGGGCGGTGGTGGCACACGCCTTTAATCCCAGCACTCAGGAGGCAGAGGCAGGTGGATCTCTCAGTTCAAGGCCAGCCTGGTCTACAGAGTGAGATCCAGGACAGCCAGGTCTACACAGAGAAACCCTGTTGTGAAAGGGAAAAAAACCCACAAACAACAACAAAAAAGTAAATAAATAAATAAGCTCACAAGAACACAACTTAGCTCCCCCAATATGCAATTAACTAGTATTGGGGAAGCTGAAGCAGGATTGGGCATTCCAATCCAGCCTAGCTACTTAGCAAGAACCTGTCTCAACAACAGCAATAGAAGGTTTCAGAGTCTGTGTTGATCATGTAGTTAACAGTTTAAAATCTTAGATTCAGTTGGCGGTAGCTTTGTGGAGGAATTCAGCCCTCTTGCTGTAGAACAGTATTTCATTTGTCCTCATTTTCATTACAATTCAGGATTTTCGAGTTGGATGAGGAATGATCTATGACATTTAGCAACCCACAACACAGTTCGGGGCAGGGTGGGGGTGTCAGCCATTTCTGGGTAGGTCAACGAGTAGGAAACTCCTCCATATAAAACCCTAATCAACCCAAACAAGCCCATCTAGGAGCAGGAAGAATCAGACTCACAAACCCACTTTCTCAGAATTCTTGGACTCGTCTGTTCCTTACCAATGGTACCAAAGTATGACACTCATCATATTCTGAGACAAATGTAAATAACCTCATTCTATTGGAGTGACAGACTCGGCTTTCCTGTTTGGAAAAGAAGAAATGAAGTCACAATTTCATGGACAGCAGAACCCACGATGTGTTGTTCTTCGGCTGTTCTCCAAGGAAACACACAATCTATCATATTTCGAACAGTATTGGCCAGGCTGGGGGCCAGGCGCTTTAAACGACTTGTTTCATTCCGTCCGTGTTCTGAAATAAGCACTGTCATGTTCATTTACAGACAAGGACTGAAGCCGAGAGAGGTCAGCCGGCCTGGGTTCAAATCCCTTTCTAACTGTCACTCAAGTCCCTGCTGGGACTTCAGCGCAGAGGCTGCCCCGGGGGACATTTAAAGCTCCAGTGACGTTGGGGGCATTCGCCGAAGCGCTCTGGGCTTCAGTCTCCATTGAAAACGCTCGGCGCCAGGGCAGGGGGCGGTAGGCACGGCCGGTAGCCGGCAGCCGGAGCGGCGGGCGGGCTCCACGCAGCGCCGCGAGCGCAGACCGCAGCGACGCGCCTCAGCCCCCGCAGGCGCGACGGCGTGGACACCACGGGAGCGAGAAACAAAGCCCGGCCCTGTGGGCCACGGTGACTCAAGGGCAGGGCGGCGACATCGCCAACCCACAGCCCCGTCTCCTAGGCAGCGGGACTGAGAACTTGGCTCACCTCCGGCAGGAGTTGGAGGCCGGTGGCTCCCCTCCACTCAGCGCCTCCGCCGCCATCTTCCGCGGCAGTTCGGTCCGCGGCCCCGCCTCAGGGCCCGCCCCCGAGCCCTTCGATTGGCTAGAATGTTTCCTCAAGCCCCGTACTACTGGATGAACCTATGGCTCCGCCCACATATGAGCAGTTCCATGCTACTATTGGCCTATTCAAATATCTAACTGTCATTGGTGGCACAGAGCAAAAGAAAGGGTGGAAGAGACACTGTCCCGAGGCCTGCCGGGAGATGTAGTTTCTTGCTTTGATTAACCCATGTAATTCCGACGACTTTTAGGATCTAGTCAGAAATCCCATTCTACACTTTCCACAACGGGTAAATCTAAGAGATACAGAACTGTCGATTTTGAAAGTGACCTTAGGAGTCACTTGAACGGGAAGGGCTCGTGAGGCTCCTCCGCCCATTCCTGTAGGCAGTTAACAGTTGCTGGGGGAAGGGCTCATCACCCCTCATGCCCCACTTACCCAGGTTCCATAGATTGTAAGAGGGACGGAAAGACATTCTCTTCAGTGGTATATAGCCTGTATGTTCCTGCAAGCAACCCTAAGTAAACTCATTCACACACACACACACACACACACACACACACACACACACACACACACACAAAATGTTACCTCTCGGAAATTCAAGACTGAGACAGAGAATATCAGCTAAGAACAGAGTCCCATATTTTCAACTTTGTATCCAGAACCAAGAGCAGATCTAGAACTTTCAGGGGAGAAGTTAAGGAGGGTCTATATTCAATGTATACAGAACTTTTTCTTCTTCTTCTTCTTCTTCTTCTTCTTCTTCTTCTTCTTCTTCTTCTTCCTCCTCCTCCTCCTCCTCCTCCTCCTCCTCCTCCTCCTCCTCCTCCTCCTCTTCTTCTTCTTCTGTGTAGCTTTGGAGTCTGTCCTGGAATTAGCTCTACAGACCAAGCTGGCCTTGAACTCATAGAGGTCCACCTGCCTCTGCCTCCCTAGGGCTGGGATTAAAGTGTGTGCCACCACCGCCTGGCGACCTTTTTCTTCTTATTCCCTAAACAATGCATTTTAAAAAGCTATTTATTTAGCTTTAGGTATTATAACCTAGACATGATTTAAAGTATAAGGAAGGAATGAGTAGATTTTAAGCAAAAACTATGTCTTAGAGTTACTATTGCTGTGATGAAACACCATAACCAAAGCAACTTAGGGAGGAAAGAGTTTATTTATTTGTTCATTAAAGAAAGTCAGGACAGGAACTCAAACAGGGCAGAAACCTGGAGTTAGGAGTGTTGGCAGTTCATGCCCACTCAAGCAGCAGGAAGAGCTTTCCCTGCGGTGAGCAGATACTCCCTTGGTAAACTTTGTTATACTTTGTAAATTTGGTAAGGCCCTGCATCCCAGGCTTCCCTAACAGCACTAACTGCCATTTCCTAAGAGCTGTAACAGCCTTTCCCAGCCCTGGCCAGAGAGTGATCAGGCCCTGCCCTACAAGAAAAAATCCCACCAATCCCTGAGTTTGCCCCAACATCAGGCCACATAATCCCTCCAATCCCAGGCCACCCTGGAAAGCTCCCCCAGCCCCAAGAAACCCTATCTAAACCCGTGTTCTACCCAGTTCTCTGCTGCTTCTCACCCAGAGGCAGCCACCCTCCTAGATTCATCCCTCTCGATAAATCTCTTGTGTGAAGTCTGTTGCGTGGTGTGACTTTGTTGTATTCCTTGGCTTTTGACTGCCAGGATCCTTTCCATCTGAGCTGTAACACTTACAAGGAGCTGATGCAGTGGCCATGGAGAGATGCTTTTTACTGGCTTACTCCTCATGGCTTGCTCAGCTGGCTTTCCAATAGAACCCAGGACCATCAGCCTAGGGGTGGCACCACCCATAATGGGCTAGGCTCTCCCACATCCATCACTAATTAAGAAAATGACTTACAGGTTTGCCTACAGGCAGATCTTATGAAGGCACTTTCTCAAGGGAGGCTCCCTCCTCTTCAATGATTCTAGCTTGTGTCAAATTAACATAAAACAAGCAAGCCTGAATTACTTCATTCTGTATTACTTCTATAGCTGTTCTTATGGATATTCTGCTTGATGTGAGCATTCCAAGACAGAATTCCTGCCCCACATGGGCAAAGGCTGCATCTGCTCTGTTCCCCATCATACCTGCCACTTAGTAGCCATGCAGAAAAACAAAAATTTTTGCACAAATATAAGCAACTCCTCAAACTACCATATCCAGATAGCTATGTGTTCTAATAGAGTTTCTCAATTGATAAATTTACATTAAAAGTTTGTTGAGCTGGGCAGTGGTGGCACACGCCTTTAATCCCAGCACTGGAGAGGGAGAGGCAGAGGCAGGCGGATCTTTGTGAGTTCAAGGCCAGCCTGGTCTACAGAGCGAGATCCAGGACAGATGCAAAGCTACACAGAGAAACCCTGTCTGGAAGAACCGCCCCCCCCCCAAAAAAAAAGTTTGTTGAGTGTGGACTAGGGGGTGACTCCGTGGTAAAGCATTTGCTGTGCAAGCTTGAGGACCTGAGTTCAGAGCCCCAGAACCCAGGGAAAGCCAGACATGGTAGTCTGTGTCCGGAACCTCACCATTAGATAAATGGAAACTGGAGAATGCTGGGAGCTCATGGGCCACCTGGCCTGGAGCAACCAGAGAGAATCAACACAAGATCTTCTCTCCAGGTGGAAGACAAGCACCAAGACTCAAGGCTGTCCTCTGACCTCTAGAAGCCCACTGTGCTATATGTGTGCTCACACTCATACAAATGAACACACACACACACACAAAAAAAAAAAAAAACAAGATTTTTAAGTTTGACATAAATATGTCCAAGTAAAATCAGTTTGCCTAATAAATCATCTTTATTGAGAAAATATATGAAAGAAAATTAAAATATCATGTATCAGTGAAATCTTTTTCTTCTTTCCCAGTGTGCTAGGGCTCAAACCCATGGGCTTGAATATACTAAACAAGTGTTCTACCACTGAGCTACACAGCCAACCTTTTGGTGAAACTCCCCACTGAACTTCAGATGAAACTCTAGGATATATGAATCACTATTTATACAAACCAGAAACCTGAAAGCTTAACTTCTGTCCTTGACCCAAAGTAGGAACAAGCATTTTAAAATTATTTTTTATGTGTATGAGTGTTTTGCTTGCATGTATTTATACACACCACATGCATACCTGGTACTCTAGGAAGTCGAAAGAGGATGTCTTTTCTTTTTTTTTTTTTTTTTTTTAGCTGAGAATCGAACCCAGGGCCATGCACTTGCTAAGCAAGCGCTCTACCACTGAGCTAAATCCCCAACCCTGAAAGAGGATGTCTAATCCCCTATTACTGGAGTTAGGGATGTTTCTGAGTCACCATGAGGGCACTGGGAATCAAACTGGGGTCCTCTTCAAGAGCAATGTGCCTCAAACTTCTAAGTCAATTCTCCAGCCCACTATTTCTGGCTCACCAACATGATCCTGAGGGAAATGTGCATAGTAATTAAAAGCATGGGCTCTCACAGGCATGAGGGCACACACCTTTAATCACAGCACTTGGGAGGCAGAGGCAAGTGGATCTGAGTTCGAGGCCAGCCTGATCTACAGAGCTAGTTCCGGGACATCCAGAACTACACAAGAACCCTGTCTTGGAAAAGACAAAAAAAAAAAAAAAAAAAAAAAAAAAAAAAAAAAAAAAAAAAACATAGGCTCTGGAGTCAGTGAACTCAGGTTCAAGTCCTAGCTCCGTCACTTCCAGCTGTGTGGCCCTGGAAAAGTCACTTGGGTTTCTGATCCCATTTCCTCTTCTGTAAAATAGGAGTAATAGTGATTCTCACAGGGCTGTTTCCAAAATTAAATGTGATGATCCTGAAAAGCTGCTTAGCAACACAGTGTCTAGCACTTGTTGAAATAAGACCAGTGTTTGAAATGACACAAGGAACGCTACCCTGCCTCCTGAGAGAACACATCTCTCTCCCCGCGGGGAAAACCATGCATTACCACAACTACAGTTGAACCTGCTACCATGGAGAAGGGTGAGTCTCTCCGTAAAACCAGCTGTTCCAACACCATGATTTCTGACTGAAAGTAAGTATCACTCCTGGGGGCTGTGGGCCACACGCAACTGACACCCCCGGTCAGCTATAAGATCATCCTTATTCAGAATGGTGATGAGCATGCTTGTCCAGCAGTGATTTGTGACAGCCTGAAGAGGCATCCCAGCTAAAGGCCATGAATGTCCTCAGCCCTCAATGAGGAGACAAAGTGAATACGTGAAAGCCGCACACAGTGCTGGGGAGATGGCTCAGTTCATAAAGCGCAAACATGAGGCCTTCAGAACCCATGTTTAAAAATGCCAGACAAACTGGCAGACAGCGGTCATCCCAGAACTGGGGAGACAGACTGGAGGATTCCTGGGGTTTGCTGGCAACCAGCCGAGCCTAAATGATGGACTCCAAGCCATTGGGAGATGCTCTCTCAAAAACCAAAACGGGTGACTCCTGAGGAAGAACACCTGAAGCTGTCCTTTGGCTGCCACATGTACACGCACACACATACTCACTCACACACTCGTGCACGCGCACAGACACACGCATCCACTCACTCATGCCCAAACCCCCCTACAGAGAGAGAGAGAGAGAGAGAGAGAGAGAGAGAGAGAGAGAGAGAGAGAGAGAGAGAGAGAGCGAGCCACATGCAACAGAATATGCTCAGAATTATGAAGCACTAAATATCAAGGCAGAAAACAGCCTCCTAGAACTCCAGGTGTGGTGAGGGGAAGGCCGGCCTATTGGGGAGGGTCCTGCAGGGGTCTGGCCTTGAGTCTGCCTGAAGGTCATCGCCAATTCATCCGACTACACTTGAGACTGTTGTGAGGAAAAGGTGCTGTTCTGATACTCTTCAGGTGTCCAGGCTCAGCCTTGACGGAGGAGAAGGAAGGAAGTAGTAGCAGGATTGAGCTACAGGGATCTGCCCATGACCCGGCCTCCGTTTTCACCCTCAAAAAAGCGACCACTTAGAACCCCAAGGGGTCTTGCTATGTTAAATCCTCTACTGTGTACTTTTTGTTTTGTTTTGCAACATGGTCCCCTGTTTAGCCCTGGCTGGCTTAGAACTCACAATCCTCCTGCCTCAGTGGGCTGAGCATTGGGGTTACAAACTTGCTCCACTATATTTTATTGTCCCACTTTGCTTTATGTATCCACACTTTTTTTTCTTTTTTTCTGGAGCCGAGGACCGAACCCAGCCTTATGCTTGCTAGGCAAGCGCTCTACCGCTGAGCTAAATCCCCAACCCTGTGTCCGGGCTTCTTATTCCTCTAAATTATAGCAGGACGGCTTGATCAGAGCAAAAGGCATTGTAGATGCTGTATTTCTGAACCTTGCCCCAATATTGGGCCTGATAACGGACGAGGTAAGGGTACCCACTAAAGGCTTTTGTTGTTTTTCTCTTATTTTGCTTTTGAAACAGGCTTGTACAACTCAGGTCAGCCTCAAACTTCCTATGTAGCCAAAGCTGGCCTCCACTTCCCAAGTCCTGAGATTTCAGGCATGCGCACCACACCCAGCTTTTCCACCTGGCTTTTGTTTTTTCCCAGGGTTTGACATTGGACCCAGGGCCTTACAAGCACTAAATGAGCACTCTACCTTTGAGCTACATTATCAACATTGAATATTTTTAAAAATCAAAAATCAGGAGTCCACACCTGAAAGCCCAGCATTGGGAAGGCTGAGGAAGAAAGAATACCGAAAGCCGGCGGCCAGCCTGGGCTACGGTGGAAGATCTTGTCTCAGGAAAACAGCACAAGCAGACAAGATCCCCAGCTGCAATACTGCCCTCTGTGATGCTTACTGTTAACATTGCACTTGGCAGACGTGATGAGTGTGTCTGAGTGTGGGTACATGTGTTCTCTCATCAAACAATCTTGGGGTGCAGCGGAACATAGCTGTAATCACAATAACTCAGGATGAGGCAGGAGGATTAGGAGACCAGCCTGGGTGACACATAAGAACCTATGTGAGGGAGCAGTTGATAGTCCCCCTAAAACAGTGGTTTTCAGCCTTCCTAATGTGGCAGCTTCATGTAGTGGTGACAGCCTCCCCACACCAGTAAATTATTTTTGCTGCTACTTCAGACCTGTAATTTTGCTACTGTTACAAATCATAATGTAAATATCTGATATGCAGGATATTTGATATTCAACCCCTGCGAAAACAGCATTCAATACCCAAAGGGGTCATAACCCACAAGTTGAGAACCCACGCACTACAACGTCCTATATCTATCCCCAAAACCACATTCTTTCTCCCTTTCTTTGACTTCTTTGACAATAAATTTTTTTTTTTTTTTTTTTTTTTTTTTTTTGGTTTTTCGAGACAGGGTTTCTCTGTGTAGCTTTGCGCCTGTCCTGGAACTCACTTGGTAGCCCAGGCTGGCCTCGAACTCACAGAGATCCGCCTGGCTCTGCCTCCCAAGTGCTGGGATTAAAGGCGTGCGCCACCACCGCCCGGCTGACAATAAATTATTTATTATGACAAACTTTTTTTTTTTTTTTTGGCTTTGCAAGACAGGGTTTCTCTGTGTAACAGTACTGGCTGTCCTATCATTCGCTTTGTAGACCGTGCTGGCCTTGAACTCACAAAGATCCGCCTGCCTCTGTCTCCCAAGTGCGGTGATTAAAGGCATGTACCACCACCACCTGGCATGACAAACGCTTTGACATATTATTCTAAGGGTTTTCTTTTTACCTATGATATTTACCTCATTGTACATTGTCCAGCTATACAAATAACACATAAAAATATGTTTCTTGCTAAAACATCCCTTGGTTTATGCCTGTAATTCCAGCATTTGGGAAGTAGAGGCAGGAGGATCAGGAGTTCTGAGTATCTTTGGCTACATGACTCTTTGTCTCAAAAATGAAATAAAATAATAAAAAATCTTAGTAAGCTGGGCATTGTGGTGAATTCCTGTAGTCCATCACTTGGAAGACAGAAGCAGGAGGCTCAGGAACTTCAAGTCATCTTTGGTTATTTGTAGAGTTTGAAGCTAGTCTGGGCTACACAAGGCCCTGCCTCAAAAAAACAATTTAAATTGTAAGTCAAACATGATAGTATATACTTGTAACCTCAACACTTGGGAAGTGGGAGCAGGATGATCAGGAATCAAGGTCATTCTGGCCTACATAGTGAGTTTGAGGCCAACCTGGGCTACATGAGACCCTGCCTCAAAAATAAAACCACAAAATGCTGTTTTACATTTAGAAAGAGTTGTAATTATCTCATCCTTCTGTCTTAAAGATCAGACAGGATGAGTCAAAGGGGAAAGGGGCCAATCCTTTACGACTAAAAATGACCAAAGCACCAGGAACGCCATGTCAGGGGTCATTTTCCCACCATAGCCAGGCACAACCTGGTCCTAGGCAAAGGCCAGCAGAGACAAGGCCTGCAAGCACTCTGCACTTCCCAGGCCCCAGCTCGGGGTGGAGACTGGGAGCCAAGCGAGTCCTGCCCCTTGCCCCAGAAAGCTCACACACTGTCCCCAGGCTGGGGCACCCTGCCATTAAGGCTGTCACAGCAGAGGTGAGAGCTAAGTTCTGAAAGCCAGAGCTCTGCCAAGCAGCCAGGCCTGGCACAGGGGGCAGATCCGAGGGAGGATGGGGTGATGGTCACTGTCCTGGGCTGCTTATATTGCTATGATAAAGACCATGACCAAAAGCAACTGGGGGGGGGGGGGGCGAGTTGATTTGGCTTATATATCCGAGGTCGCAGTCTGTTGAGAGAAGCCAGGGCAGGAACTCAGGGAAGGAAAGGAAGCAGAAACCCTGGAGCAGTGCTGCTCATTGGCTTGCTCCTAGAGTCAAGTCTTTTACCTCCCAGGAACACCTGCCCAGTGATACTACCCACGATGTCTGTGCCCTCCCACATCAATCATTAATCAAGAAAATACCACAGATACTTGATATTTTAGGGGTCCGAGAAAACGCTGAAGAAAGACCCCAGATTCCAAAAGTATGCAAGAGCAAAGAGCATTTATTAATATTCCAGCATGCATGAGGAGTTGTTCACCTGTACAAAAATGGCGACGACCCTGAGAGGAGCGTGCAGGCACCTTTTAAGCACAGCTAAGGGGAGTCTCAGGGACAGTCAGGCCATCTCATACATAATTGGTTAAGCAAGCAGCAGTTACACTAGTACACTTGTAATTTGCTGGGGTTCAGTCTTATCATTTTTGGACATACTTGCACAAGCTTAAGCAAGTCTGGACGAGACCCAGAAGGGGCTGCAAGACTTGTTCTTGAGACTTTGTGGGGCCGACTTAGACCTTGTGTTTGTTCTCTCTCTCATCCCTGACTGCAAGGGTATTGTAGATAAATGGCCCTTTGTTGGGAGAGAGATCTGTTTTGCCCTTCCTAGAGAACTAAAACCTAAAGTCAGTTGTGGGAGAGTTTAACCCTTAAATAGGATGGAGGCATTTTCTCCATTGAGGTTCCTGTCGTGTTGTGTTTGTTGTGTTGAGCTGATTAAAAAAAAAAAAAACTAACGAGCACAGCGCCTTTCAGTGGCTGCAGAAGCCTGCAAACAGACCAGACCCTTTGCATTGGATTTCTCTGCTGTCCCATCAAAAGCAGGCAGGAGGCTCTGCATGCTGCTGGGGACTTCCAAGGTAGCCACACACACTCCAGGTTCCAGAGTGGCCTGGGCTACAGTGAAGTCACTGGAGGTGTGCCTTTGAAAGGGAGATCTTGCCCCTCGACGCTCTCTCTCCCTTCCTCCATCCATCCATCCATCCATCCATCCATCCATCCATCCATCCATCCATCCATCCTTCTCTCCCTTCCTCCATCCCTCCTTGCTTCCTCTCTACCACCTTGCTCCACCATGTACTCCCTGCCAGGACTTCCTGCCCCACCCTAGACCCCGATCTTTGGAAGTCAATTTGCTCAGTGTGTTACACGAACAGTGATAAACATAGCTGAGCAGCAGAACATCTTAGCTACTGTTTAGTGAAGAGACACCATGACCAAGGCAGCTTATAAAAGGAAGCATTTAATTTGGGGGGTTTACTAACACGTTTCAGGGGTTTAGAATCCATGATCACCATGGCAGGGAGCAGGGCAGCAGGCAGGCAGGCAGGTAGGCAGGCAGGCATGGCACTGGAGCAGTATCCAAGAGCATATCTGATCCATAAGCTGCAGACAGAGAGAGAGAGAGAGACTGGGCCTGGTGAGGGCTTTTAAAACCTCAAAGCCCACACTTTAGTAACATATCTCCTCCAACAAGGCCACACCTCCTAATCCTTCCTAAATAGTTTCCACCACTGGGAATCAAACATTCAAAGATATGAGCTAATGGAGACTATTATCATTCATATTTTGTCTAGTGGTGCAAGGCCTTGGATGTGATCTTCCCACATCACAGAAATAAAGAGAAAGGAAGCGGGTGTTGGGGAGGTGCCTCAGTGGGCGAGAGTGTTTGCCACAGAAGAAAGGGAAGCTCAGTGTTGAGGGACAGAGGAAGGAAGATCCTTTGAGAGCTCACTGGCTAGCCAGCCTAACTGTAATGGTGACCTTCAGGCTTAGTGAGAAAACCTGTCTCAAAAAAAAGAAAGAAAGAAAGAAAAGGTGAAAAGCAGTACAGGAAGATACTGACTTGCTACTCTGGCTTTTTCATCAAATCACACACACACACACACACACACACACACACACACACACACACACCACACACACACTATTTTACAAGGAAGAGTGGGGAGAGGAAAGGAGGGGAGAGGGACTAACACACCCCCTACTTCACCCCCATGCATCAGGAGATGACCCCCCAACCCCCCAGGTGTACACATCTCCATTTGTGGGATTTATCTTCTTTCAAAGTGGTAGGAAGAGAGAGTGGCTTTACACCTTTGTTTACACGTCCGTGTAAATTAAGTCCAAAAGTAGCTCACCTGGAACATGTGAATTTAAAGGAACATCCTAATTATGAAGTAAAAAACCTTGTCCTGGTCATGGTCATTGACACTAGGAAGTGCAAACCCTTTCGAGAGACTCCATCTTTGCATTCCAGGTTTTCATTTGACGTTTGCTGTACGTCTAGATCTGTTTGTGTAATGCTCTGATTAATGTCACTGTCTCCCTAGGTTAAAGACTGAGTTGTGTTTGGCTCACTCTACCTTTTTTTTTTTTTTTTTTTTTTGGTTGAACAAGTGAATTAAATCAAAGAACTTAATAAGGGTTAGGGTCCTAGCTCAAAGTAGAACACTTGCCTAGCATTCATGAGACTCTGTGTTGGATCTGCAGCAATGAAAAAGAAAGTTAACAAAATGAAACAATGCTTTTACTCAGGCCTTATGGGAAAGCATCGTCCCATCCACCGCATTAGACGTGGTTCTGTTTTGATTCACCCAGCATCTCTTTGGGGATCCTCTGCTGATCCTCTAACCTCAATGCATGTGTTCTGCACAGGAGTGGAGCAAATGACTCCAGCTGAGCCAATCATAGGACTGCCCCTAAACTGAAGGATCCTACAGGCTAGAGGAGCCCCAGTCACTAGGCAAGAAGTGAGCCTGGGGAAGTAAGTGGAGTGGGGGCGGGGAGGAGGCGCGGGAAATGATTGGCTGCTGGCAGGAGCAGAGCCAGCTTCATGGAGAATTTGTAGCCGGAATGGGTAGGATTTCATTCTCTGGAGACTGGGCAAAGGCATTTCCAACACAAGGAACAAGGCCATGCACAGAGGGACAGGAACATGTTAGACACATTTGGAAGCTGGCATGGGCCCAGCATGTCAGGAGCAAAGGGATTGTGTGGGGGTGGAAGATAAGGAAGGACCAAAGCTCTGGGATGCCATGGGAAGGGTCTAAGGGGCGCCGGGAAACAGTCTAAACCTGTCCTGCATGGGAGTGCTGGGTAACCTGAGTAGGCCCGGACAGCTTGAGCTGATCTGTCAGCACTGGATTACAAGAAAAGTCTGAGCTTGGACACAAATGGCACATGGCTGGCCAAGGAAATGCAAAGGGCATAGGCAATGAGACAGAAATAGGGCATGACTGCGGGCCAGGGCATTGGGGGAAACCATCATCAGGCCTGGACGAGTAAGAACAAGGCAGAGAGCTTTGCCCAGTGTGCAAGACCCTGGGCTGGATCTCCAGCACAGAAAGAAGAAAGAGAGAGAGAGAGAGAGAGAGAGAGAGAGAGAGAGAGAGAGAGAGAGAGAGAGAGAGGAAGAGGGAGATGGAGAGGGGAGAAAGGAAGAAGGAAGGAAGGGAGAAAGAAAGGAAGGAAGGAGGAAGGAAAAATGAAGGAAGGAGGAAGGAAAAGGGAAAGAAGGAAGGAAGGAAGGAAGGAAGGAAGGAAGGAAGGAAGGAAGGAAAAATGAAGGAAGGAGGAAGGAAAAGGGAAAGAAGGAAGGAAGGAAGGAAGGAAGGAAGGAAGGAAGGAAGGAAGGAAGGAAGGAAGGAAGGAAGGGAGAAGGAAAGGAAGGAAGGAAGGAAGGAAGGAAGGAAGGAAGGAAGGAAGGAAGGAAGGAAGGAAGAAGAAAGGAAGGGAGGGAGGGAGGGAGGAAACTTTCTGACGACTTCCAATCCTAGGTAATGGCACCTGGGTTCTGGTAGCAGTTTGAGAAGGTCAGGCTTTGGCACAGGTTCAAACTGAGTTTAAGCTGGGTGTGATGGTCCACACCTGTAATCCTTGCACTCAGGAAGTGAAAGGCAGGAGGATCAGGAGTTCAAGAGCATCTTCAACCACACAGAGAGTTCAAGGCCAGCCTGAATGATTTAAAAAAAAAAAAAAAAAAAAAGCCAGGTGGAGGTCCAAGCCTTTAATCCCAGCACTCGGGAGGCAGAGACAGGCAAATCTCTGAGTTCGAGGCCAGCTTGGTTGGTCTACAGAGTCAGTTCCAGGACAGCTAGGACTACACAGAGAAACTCTGACTCAAAAAAAAAAAAATCAAATTTAATTAATTAATTTATTTATAATTGATAATAGGATTGGAGAGATGGCTCTGTGGTTAAAAAGCACTTACTGCTCTTCCAGAGGACCTAGATTCAGTTCCTAGCACCCACACAGTGGCTCACAACCTTCTATAACTCCAGTTCTAAAGGATCCTATGCCTCTCCTAGCTTCTATGGGCACCAGACACATATATGGTACACAGACATACAAACAGGCAAAATACCCACATACATAATAAATAAAATTTTAAATAATACACACACACACACAAAACCTGAGTCTGAATCCTAGCCCCAGCAGTAAGAGTTTGTGTGGGGACTAGAAAGATTGTCCAGTCCAAACGGTTAAGAATAATTACCATTTTTTGAGAGGACTTGGGTTTGGTTCCCAGACACAATGTGGATTTCATTCCCAGCACCCACACTGTGCAGTTCACAACTTGCTTTTAACTCTAGCTCCAGAGGTTCCAATGGACTCCTTAAACATCTGCACGTGTTCATAAACCCACACACAGACACGAATCCATACACATAATTCACAATTTTTTAAAAAATTAACTGTAGTGGGTAGCCATTCCAGCTTGGATCTGGAAGTTCCAACCCCCCATTGAGACTCTGGCAACTGTCACGCCTACGAGGCGGGGCGAGGGGAGGTGCTGGAAACCCGAGAGCTGGATGGGCGAGCGCTCTCTCTGGGCAATCTCTCTGCGCCTGGACCCTGGACGGTGGAGATTGACTGTGCAGAGCTCCAGAGAACACCGCTGGATTGCGATACACCTTCCCCAGACACCCCCCCCACCCCCCCCAACCTATCCATTCCTTCATTTGTAAGTCATCCACTAAATAAATCTTCCTTTTAACTACGTGGAGTGGCCATTATAATTTTCCCCAATAATTAACCTTTAAAAAAAGGAAGAAAAAGAGATAACAGTACCATGGACTAGGGCCACTGGATAGGCGAGACAGTTGTTTAGGTTGAACTGTTTAGGGGACCCCCAGGCAGTGGGATAGGGATCTGTCCCTGAAGCATGAACTGGCTTTTTGGAGCCCAGTGCCTATGATGGGACACTTTGTGCAGCCTTGGTGCAGGGGGAGGGGCTTGGACCTGCCTCAAATGAATGTACCAAGTTCTGCTGACTCCCCATGGTAGACCTTGCCTTGGAGGAGGTGGGAATGGGGGGTGGGTTTGGGGGGAAGGATGGGGGGCAGGAGGAGGGAGGAGAGAGGATCTGTGGTTGGTATGTAAAATGAATAGAAATTTTTCTTAATAATAATAATAATAAAGAGATAACAGTACCAAAGTCAGAGGTTACTGGAAGACTAAAGGAAACAACTGAGGTGAAGCACTTTCCAGGGGAGGTCAGGAAGAGAATAAATACCTAACTTAGATAAATGGGTAAAAAGTTTCCTTTTGGGGAAATGCAAATGTCCTAAAATTAGGTTACAGTAATGGCTGCATAACTCTAAACATCTAACAGCCACTGAACTGCAGGCTTTAAATGAGGGAAATTTCTAGCATGTAAATTATATCTCAGAAATCTACTAAAAATAACATGTTTGGTAGTGACAATTATTGTCTGTTACCTACTCTGGTACTCTGCAGGTGATTGGTGATTTCAAACCACTCTGTAGATTTTCTGGTCATGGTGTCAGCTTTTAAAAGGTCCTGGTTGGCTGGGCAGGACAGGCTGCTTCTTTCTCACCTAGACCCCTAAGCAGTCAGTATAGACTTTGTGTCTTTGAGGCTTCACTACCTCCACTGCCATTTCCTCTCAGCCTCAGAGTTCAACATGACTTTGAGAGCTTAGCCATCACATTCACTTTCCAGACAACAAAACGAAAGAAAAAAATCTGGGTGTGGTGGGGCATCCTGTAATACAGAGACTAAGATAGCAGGATGCAAAGTTCAACACCAGCCTGAGCCATTTAGCGAGACACTTTTAACTGTAAAAATAAAATCAATCAAACACACAGATTGCAAGCCCAGCGCCACTTTGAGAATTTTGACAGCAGTTAACTGCAGCTCACACACGATTGAGCCGGTATGATAATGAGTATTCAGAGACAGGTATTTTGTGGGGGGCGCTCACCAACCTAAGACACAGTGCCTGTGTGGCCTGGGCAGGCGTCTCCATGACAGGTAAGGTGACCTGCTGACGTCCCACGCAACCTAAGTCAGAAGCTCATTTATTAGTAAAAGTGGGACCTGTAGGGTCCTGGCCCCAGTTTTGGATAACTGTTGCCTTGCTTGCTGACCTTGACCTTGATGTCCTCCCTATGCTAATTCCCTCCTGGGTTTCACCCTCCTGGATGCTTAAGAGAAGTTCCTTGTCTATGTATCCTGCACAATGGGCGTTAACAGCTTAGATGCAAGATTGTAAAACATCTGTAGCAACTTCTGCCCTCCAGGGTTCTCCAACTGTAAGCCTGTATTCAAGACCTCCTCCCTCCTTCAATAAACGACATTTGGCACTAAAAAAATAAATAAATAAAATCAGACAAGCAAAAAGACAAAGACAAAGGCTTGCCTCTTAGAGGGCGATGTCCCTAAGAGGCGACATGGTACTTTCTACTTATATCTCATTGTCCAGAACTTAATCACATGGCCACACCTGTTTGCAAAAGGAATGGAAATATACAGTCTTTTTACATGTTTTTGTCTTAAATTTTTATTTTATGTATATGAATATATTGGTTAAAATATTAAGGCAACTCCACGTAGTTAAAAGGGAGGTTTATTTTGTGGGGTAACTCACAAGTAAAGGGATAGTTTACAGGGTCTGGGAAAGGTGTAGCGCAGTCCGCAGTCCGGCGGTGTTCTCTGGAGAACTCTGCTTGGTCTACCTCCAGCGTCCAGGGTCCAGGAACCAAGAGAGCTCCCCCATCTGGATCTCGGGTCTTCAGGGGTCCTCTCTCAGCTCCACCTTGTAGGCGTGATAGTTACCGAAGCCTCAAAGGGGGTGGTATTTCCAGGTCAAAGCTGGAACAGCTACCCACTACATGAATAGACCACATAGCCGTCTCTTCAGCCCTGATACATGCAGTCTTGTAGCTCAGATGCAACCAGAGGTCAGAGCTTATTAAAGGTAGAAATGGTTATTGGAAATAAACAGCAGTCCGTACTAGAGCTGCTACTTATCTGACACAGAGAGGTAGAATACAAATAAACACAAAAATCAATGAGCAAAATTCATAAAATATCTTTGAAAGAAACAAGCACCAAATACTGCAATTGGCCTTTTGAGTCTTGTTGTTGTTTTATCTATTTAAATTAATATAACGACTTTAAGAGTAGATACTGAACCATGCTGACTGCATGTTTCCTAATTCACAGTGCTGTCTACACCACAGCCAGCCAGGGCATCCAGACAGGCACTAAACCTCTGAACACAGAGACTGCCTCCCCTCAACAGCGACAGCCAATCATGCTGCACATCACAGCCTCGGCTTCATGGCTGCTCCTTTAGGAACATAATACAATCCCATGCACTTCAACCTGTCTGTCATCCTCGTGATCCCTCAGCCGGGATCCTCACGTGGCTATTCTTGCCTATGATTGGCATGCCGACAGAGGTGTGCTGCTCCTTTGTCTTGCCATCTCTTCATCCTGGTCCCTGTTCTAAGGGGAGGCCTGACAGGCCTGGTGTGATCCACTGCTCACTATGAAAGCTGTGAAACCCTGAGCTGCCGATCTGAGATGTAGCCTTGAAAATTATCCAGTATCTGGGGTTCTCTTTGTGTGTCTTTGTCCACACTATCCTCATTCTATGAACACACTAGTGACACCAGCAGGGCCCACACTCACCCAGTGTGAAGATCGATGTACGAAGTCCTGGTTTTTAGGAATTTGGAGAGACACTGTTCACTCCAGTTCTGGTAAGTTTCCCACCCGAGATAGTATCCCTCTGAACCTCCCTGCCTGAGGGCTTTCTCCCTTTATTAATGAGGGAATGTTCTACACCAATGTGGCTGTGTCCGTTTTAACCTCTGTTCTCGAGATCCAGGGCTCAGGCACCTGTTCACCGGCGTCTGCTCCCCTTTACCACCCCAGCAACAGCTCTCAGGACTTCAAACTTCCACATCTTCCTCAGCAGCTCCACTGAGAGGCATTTAAAACATCCTTCAGACCTCTTAGCAACTGTTTCCATCCCCTGATCTCTTGAATTCTCATCTTTGTACAAATCCCTGCTCCTCTGGGCTGGCTCTTCTCGCGGGCAGGCAGTCTGAGCCTGGGGAGCTGGGTCTGAGCCTGGGGAGCTGGTTGGCTACCAAGGGAGCTGCCAAGGCCAGCCTTTGTCCGCCTTGCAGCGTCTCATGCAATTCAGGGACCCTGCTGGCTTTTGAAACAGTCTCACCTCCTCTTCTAGTGTGACCACCCACAACAGTCTCACCTCCTCATCTGGTGTGACCACCCACAGTTGAGAAGAATTTGGTCAACTCACAGCAGGCCAAGGAAATCCTTTCATCCTTGCACTGCAAACTTACACATCTCCCCTGTGTGCCTGCCTGCCAACCTTGCAGGAGGTGTTCCATTCCCCCTCCCCTCTACCCGCTCCCCTCCATCCTCATCCCTGGCCCTACCTGTACTGGGCACACAATTCTCTCCCCTTTTCTGAGGTTGAGTGACCCTAAAGTTCTTTTTTGTTTGGTTGGGGTTTTTTGTTGTTATTGTTGGGTTTTTGTTGTTGTTTTGGTTTTTTGTTTGTTGTTTGTTTTTTAAGAGCAGGTTTCTCTGTATAGCCCTGGCTGTCCTGGAATTCATTCTGTAGACCAGGTTGGTCTGGAACTTGAAGATCCACCTGCCACTGCCTGCTGGGATTAAAGGCGTGCGCCACCACCGCCCGGCTCATCCTAAAGTTCTTAACAGCAAGCCAAACTGAAAAATTTGGCAGTAAACAACACCCTGTTATCCTGTATCTACATTTCACCCTTAACATTTGTTATTACGGCTTTTTTTCCTTTCTTTTTTTGTGAACCACTTTTTACTATGTAGCCCTGGCCAGCCTTGAACTCATAAGAGATCAGCCTGCCTCTGCTTCCCAAATGCTTTAAATTTTGAGACTAGTCTAGATCCCTATTAGAACTCATCTAACATACAGCATGAGCAAGGCCTCGGAGTCCAGCAGCAGCAACAAAAGGAGAGAAGAGGTGAGAAAGAGATGGACTTCCCAGAACATGAAAGCTGCCACTCAACATTTTCTGGGGTTCTGTTTGCTTGGCTTAGATCTGGAGATGGAACCCATGCTGGACATGCCTTTTGCTAACTGAGCCATATCCCCAGCCCCCCATGCCCCTCTCCTTGCTACTTCGTTGGTGGTAGGTTTATTGAAGGGGGATTGTTTTTTGAGACAGAGTCTTATGTAGCCCAGGCTGGCCTTGACCTATGTAGCTGCAGAGGACCTTCAATCTTCGCATCTCCTCCTCCCAAGTTCAGGAACTGTAGGTGCGGACCACCATGCCCAGCTTTTCAGTGATTTTGGGTGTATTGTATTTAACAGATATCACCACTAATTCTAGAACATTTTCATCACCCAATTAGTCCTATTCCCTTCTCTTCACATGGCCTGGCAACAGTCAGTCACTATTCTGCTTTGTGTCTCTATGGAGTTCTCAATTCAGACTTTTTGGGTGTTTTGGTTTTTTGTTTGTTTGTCTGTTTGTTGTTTTGTTTTGTTTTTGGCAGGGTCTCACCATGTAACTCTGACTGGTCTGGAACTCCCTATGTCGACCAGGACCAGACTGACCCCTAACTCAAGAGATCTACCTGCCTCTGCCTCCCATGTGCTGGGATGACAATAATTCCCTCCATTTTCCCAGCCCCCCAGTTTTTCACTCAGCATAATGTTTCAAGTCTCACCTGTGTTATATCAACATGTCACTCCTTTATAGTGATAACAATCCAAAGTATGGATGTACATTTCATTCATCAGTTGCTGAAAACTTGAGCGGTGTTGCTATTAATGTTTGTATACAAGTTTTGTGTGGACATAATTTTTGCATTATTTTAGGTACACATCTGAGAGCATCTCACTCACATGTGGGTCATATAGTAGCTAAGTTTCTGTTGTTTTATCATATACCTACCTGTGCTTCTGCCTTACATGAATCCATCTCCCATGTTGGTGTACTGAAGAAAGTGCCAGCATCAGTACACCTCCCCACTAAACACATCAGCATGCCTGTTAGTAACCAAAAGTTAGAATTTTTTTGTAGTTTTTAACCTATTGTGTAAAATTTACAGTGAATCCTGAAATACACCGTTTGTGGAATTCCTACCGAAGCCTACCCCTGTGAGATCCAGAACAAAGGGTAGAAATAAGAGTATCAACCCTCCCACCAAGGGTCCGTCAAGCCTCTTCAGAACCTCTCCAATGATACCAATCCTCTGATTTGTCCCCATTGAACATTACTTTGTCTGATGGGCATGGAGATGCATGCCTTTAATCCCAGCACTTGGGTGTAGCTGGGAGTTTCTGTCCCACCAGCCAACCTCTAAAAACACACAGAGACTTATTAATTATAAATGCTCACCCAATAGCTTAGGCTTGTTACTAACCAGCTCTTACAACTTGACTTAACCCATATTTCTTATCTATGCTCTACCATGTGGCGGCAGTACATTTTTTTTTCAGTATGGCAAATCATCTCCTGCTTCCTCTATGTCTCCTGGCAACTTGGCCCTCCTTTTTCCCAGTGTTTTCTTAGTCTGGCTCTCCCACCTAACCTCTTCCTGCCTAGCTATTGGCCAGTTGGCTCTTTATTAAACCAATGAGAGTAATACATATTCACAGTGTACAAAAGTGTTATTCCACATCACTTGGCAGGCAGATCTCTGTGAGTCTGAGGCCAGCCTGGTCTATGTAATGAGTTCTAGGACAGCCAGAGTTACAAAGTTAGACCCTGCCTCAAACAAGGAGAGAAAGATACTTTGTCTGTCTCGACACTTCACTATGGCATCATTCTCTGACTCTTTTCTCTGGTTCCTTTCACAAAGCAAACAGTTTGGGAACTTCCCACTGCCACTATCATGATAGGAATGTACCTTAGGTTGGTTTCCATTTCCTATAGAGGACCACTTGGGTGGATCAAATTTGGGACTGTGATCCATAAGGCTGCTATGATTGACCTTGATGTGGCCTGTGTGTTTGTTTCTCTTGGGTAAATATTGTTTGGAACTGAGCTACATGTGTATGTGTTTAGTTGTACAAGAAACTAACTGCCAGACTTGTTCCCAAAATAGTGGTACCATTTTTCATTTTCATACCTACAATAATGTATCAGGCCTATAAATTTTGTATATTTATTCATTCTATTTTATGTGAGGGTGTTTTGTCTTCACATATGTATGTATATCACATGCATGCTTGGAGCCCATGGAGGTCAGAAGAGACCGTCAGATCTCTTGGTAGTGAATCACAGATGTTGTGAACCACTATGTGGGTGCTGGGAATTAAATCCTGGTCCTCTGGAAGAGCAACAAATGCTTTTTAACCACTGAGCCATCTATTCAGTCCTGTGGGCTTATATATTTTGAGCTGAAAAAAAAAACCCATAAATTATAAAGTGCTACTATTTAAATTGTTTCACGTTCCCTGTCTCATCTTATTTTTATTTTTATTTTTTGAGACAGTATCTCATTAGCCCAGGCTGATCTCTAACTAACTCTATAGCAGAAACTGCCCTTGAACTCCTGACTCTTCTACCTGTCTACCAGGTGCTAGAACTATGAGCTTATATACCATGGCTGGTTCCCTATGTCACCTTAAAACTTTTAATAATCAGGTGTATAAATAGTACAGCTAATAAAAAACCTACCTTGATTATACTTTCATTTGAATAATGAGTCAAAATGAGAAAACTTATCAAATAAACTAATTAAATAAATTACTTTTCCATGATTAAAAACAATTTTCAACAAACCAGGAATACAAGGGAATGTCCTCAGCTTATAAAAGACATCAATGCACAGAACCTGCAGCAAACATCACACTTAACATCAAAGACAATGGACTCCCTGACTGTTCTCATCACTTCTATCCAGTCTTGTTTCTAAGCAGAGTAACAAATAAATACATAAAGTAAATGGCATCTAAATTACAAAGGAAAAAAAGATGCTTGGAGTGTGCCAAATGCTTTCTATCACAACACTCAGGAGGCCAAGACAGGAGGATTATCAGAAATTCTAGGCCAGTCTGGACTACAGAGTAAGATCTTGCCTGGTGGGGAGGTAGGGGTGGTGAGCAGACTATCTGCCAGTGATTAATTTTAATTTTATAACACTGAAGAAGACCAGATTGCCTAGATTTAGGAGTCGGATAACTTTCTCCAAACTGGTTCTATTACAAGCAGGGAACTGTGACAAGAACCTGTAATCTCAGTACCTGGGAGGCAGATGCAGGAGGATCAGGAGTTCAAGATCATCTTCAGTTACAGAGTGAATTCCAGGCCAGCTGAGGCTGCAGGAAATCTTGTCCGAAAAAACAAAGGGGGGTGGTGGTGGAGGAAACTGACTTTTCTTCTGCTCTGACATTCTTTCCTCTACACTTGACAAAAATGAACATAACTCTCTTTAAAAATATTTAAAGTTACATTTATTTATGTAGGGGGTCGGGGAATGAAGGACAATGTAGGTGGACTTTTCTGTCCTATTAACCCACTCCCAAATAACCACACAGAGACTCATTATTAATTATAAATGCTCGGCCAATAGCTTAGGCTTGTTACTAACTAGCTCTTACAACTTTAATTAATTTATGTGCTGCTATGTGGCTCATGGCTTGTTAGCTTATTTTCTACACATCCTGCTCCCTCTGCGTCTGGCTGGCAACTCCACCCTCCTTCCCAGTATTCTCTCAGTCTGGCTCTCCCATCTAACCTCTTCCTGCCTAGCTATTGGCCAGTTGGCTCTTTGTTAAACCAATGAGAGCAAAACATCTTCAGTGTACAAAAGGATTACTCCACAGCAGGACAACTTATGGGAAATAGCACTTTCCTTCCACCACTGGGTCCTGAGGCCTGAACTCAGGCAGTCAGTCTTTGTGGTAAGCGTCTCTTCCCCTCATCCATCTCACCAGTTACCAATTCTTTTTTTTTAAAACGTTTTAAATGTGCATGGGTGTTTTGCCTGCATGTATGCCTGTGCACCTGCACTATGTGTACCTGGTGCACATGGAGGCCAGAAGAAGGCATTACATCCCCTACAGCTTCCACATGAGTGCTGGGAACCAGACTCCTCAGGTCCTCTAGAGTTCAGTCTCATTTACTTTCTTTTGAATTCAGTCTCAGTCTAAAACTCATGGGTTTGAGTAATCTTCACACCTCTGCCTCCCCGACCAATTGAACTTGGCTCCTGCTGAATACTAGAAAATGCCTGGTACACACTGTCACCCTCTTCATTGGCTTCTGTGTGTCTGTGTGCAAATGCTTTTATGACTAATTTTAAAAGAACGTTATATTGTACAATTTACATATTACAAAATTCATTCGTTTTAAGTTAACATTCAGCATCCCCCACCCCCACCCCCCAGTGGTGGAAGAGAAACCAGAGCTATTCAATGAGAGGGACACAGAGTTTCATGTGATCAGGCTGGCTTCAAATTGGCTATTTAGTCAAGAATGATTTTGAACTTGTAATACTCCTGCCTCCACCTTCCCAGTGTTGGGATTCCAGGTGTGTGTCACCACACAGATGTCTGCTGCAGTCAATTTGAAGGTCATCGATTTTCTAATGGCTCGGAAGTAAAGCACTCCTACCATGCGCAAGGCCCTGGGTGTAATTCCCAACACTTTATATAATAAATCATTAAACGAACTTGACCTAGTGCTGCACAACAGCAAGGTGGAGGCCAGAGGATCAAGAGTTCAAGGCTATCCTCAGCTACACAGCCAATCCAAGGAGATACACAAGGTTCTGTCACAAAATAAATAAGTATTTAAAAATAAATAAAGACTTGGTTAACCATTAATTCAACAATGCTATCTGGAATGCTTAAAATGGCCGGGGCCCTGCTTAAAATAAACAGTTCAACATGTGCCTCCCTTGCTACCCATTATAGGGGCCTATTCTCCATTTGGCTGGTGAATTCCTTTAAAGACACACACACACACACACACACACGCGCACACACACACACACACACACACACACACACACACACTTACTTTCCATATTACAGCTCCTCGTAAAGGGCCAGTAGTCCAGGCAGCCCCTAGCTCCCTGGTGGGGGTGGGTGGCAGTCAGAAACACTAATCTGTGGACGTTTTGCAGAGTTTCCAACCCAGCCATCATATCAGACCACAGGATCTCTTTTCCATCTTTGACATCTTTTCGCTCATCGTCACACCGATTCCTAGCCTCTCCCCCTCTCCTTTCCATCCTCGCCTGACGTTGGCGCCCGAACCTTAAAAAAAAAAAAAAAAAAAAAAAAAAAAAAAACACGCCACCGCCTAAACCAAACCACTTGACGTGCTGAGGGGAGTGTGTGGAGGTGTAAGTGTGTGGAAGTGACTGTGTGTGGAAGAAACCAATCGAGTCCCCCAAGGTGTCCATCTTGTGGAATGCCAATTAGGCCCGGCTGAGCGAACCTGAATCAGCTTCCCAGTACTTCCCCGCACACAGCAGACACGGCAGTGAGGCTTCGGGGCAGCCCGGCTCCACTGTGTCCCCTAGCCCTGCAGGTTCCCCGCTGCCAAGGACACAGCATCCCCCGGCCGCGCGCAGTGGTAGGAGCCGCGCGACGTCACCCATTGTTTACAAATCAACCCGAGCCGGCAGCGTTCCGGCTCCCGCGGCTGTAAGGCGCGCGGTGCCACTGCCCGGTGGCCCCGGCTTCCGCGTCCCAGGCCCGGCTCAGCCCCGGCCTCCGCCCCGCTCCCGCCCCAGCCTCGGCCCGCGGAGCCCGCGGGCAACCGAGCCGCCAGCGACGCCCGCACAGCCGCGGGGGCCCGGGCGGGGGGCCATGCCGTGCCGGAGGGAGGAGGAGGAGGAAGCCGGCGACGAGGCGGAGGGGGAGGACGACGACGACAGCTTCCTCCTGCTGCAGCAGTCGGTGACTCTGGGAGGCTCGGCCGACGTGGACCGGCTCATCGCCCAGATCGGCGAGACGCTGCAGCTGGACTCGGCGCACGACGGCCCGGCCTCACCGTGTGCTGCCCCGGGTCCCCCGGCCCCGCCTCCGCCCCCGCGGGTCCTGGCGACGCTGCCGACGGACAAGGCCGGGGCCCCGGCGAGGCGGCTGCTGTGGCCGGCCGCGCCTGCGGAGGCCGGGGACCCGGCGCCCCCGGGGGCCGTGCGCTGCGTGCTGGGAGAGCGTGGGCGCGTGCGGGGCCGGGCGGCTCCATACTGCGTGGCGGAGCTCACCACCGGCTCAAGCACGCTGTGCCCTCTGCCCCCGCAGCCCGGCCTTGAGGGACCCCCGGGGACCTGCAAGCCAAGCAACCCGCAGCCTCTTTCGGGCCCGTGCCGGCGGGGTTGGCTCCGGAGCGCAGCCGCGTCCCGCCGCCTGCAACAGCGACGCGGATCTCAACCGGAGACCCGCACTGGCGACGACGACCCGCACCGGCTCCTGCAGCAGCTCGTGCTCTCGGGAAACCTCATCAAGGAGGCGGTGAGGAGGCTGCATTCGCGACGGCTACAGCTACACGCAAAGCTTCCCGCACACCCGTTCATCGGGCCTCTGTCGGCCCCGGTGCACGAGCCGCCTTCTCCCCGGAGCCCTCGAGCGGCCTGCAGCGACCCTGGTGCTTGCGGGAGGGCGCGGCTCAGAACTGGGGACGACCTTCTTGTCCCTAGCAGCTAACAACCAGGGTGGCCACAGCACCAGCCTGTAGCTGGGGACCAAGAGATTCACCCAGGATCGCACCGGACTGGTGGAGGACTCGAGCATTTGAAAACGGGATAATAAACTAAGAAATACTGCCGGAAAACCGCTATTATTTTCATGGGGTCACTGAAGTTGAGACCCCCAAACTGTTTGAAATACAGGACTTAGGCTTGTTTAAAGCAGATTTTATAGAGCACACCGCAGGCTGTCAGCAGGACTCCTTTTTTCGCAGAATCCAACCTCGTCGATGCAATTTGGCGCAGACTGCGGGGCAATACGGCGACCACGTGGCTATGGTGCATGCTCTCAGGATCGGCCAGCCGTGGTGGAACGAGGGACGATGATCACAGTTATATGCTGTACTTTTCAGGGCTGCTTTCTGATCCACTTTGGGGGAGGGGGGGACAAGAGTGGATGTAATTTCGGGGAGCACCCCAAAATGCTACACTTGAACATTTTATGGCAGTTAAAAGACCGTCTCATATCTTTTGCGGTGCTGGTTTTAATGTAAAACATGCGGTACCACGAAAGGACCCTCATGGGGCTAAATAGAAGTAACTTTTTTTTTTTTCCCTGTCTGTCCCCTTTTTTGCAACTGGTTGCTGTTAGCGGAGTGTTACCGGAATGTTGTACCACAAGTGGGGGTGGGAGGCGGCAGTGAGCGGTGTTGGGCCATGGAAGGGTATGGCGAAGCACGGATTGAACTCTCCGGCCTAACAAGTGTTTTTAAAGGCGACCCGTCCCTCCTTCGGTCAAGGTCACTGTTTCCTGAGTGCACCATGTTGTGGGGCACCGGCACAGAGACTAGCTAGAAGAGCGCACTGTTTTGCAAGTGCTGGAGTCCCCTAAGGACAGCGCGCCACCTCCCGGAGGTGGGGGTGCTGAGTGTCTCTGCTTCCCGCCCGGGGCCACCGCCCTTGCCCTTCTCTTGGTCTGCACAGAAACCGCCTTGAAACAGTGGCCCCGAGTACCACCTTTCCCCCTCGGCTCTGGGGCCCTACCCAAGCGGAGTGGCGCTGAGGGTCCTAGAGGCCAGGGAGGGGGGTCTAAGGAGGCTCCACACAGCCGGCACTCCTTGGACACAGTTTCACACAGCCGCTTATAATAGGCTCTCGGGGCCGTTTGTAATAACAGCTGCAATTCCCTGGATAGAGGGAGTTGATTTCCTCCTTCTGACCCTCCCCCAGCAGTGCCAGCTCGCCTTTGTAAGGGAAGGAAACCGGGTAGAAAATGTGACCCTCCAAATGGAAAAGCTGCAGGCTTTCTGCTATTGTGACTGTGAAGTGCTTGGAAATACTGTTCACTCCGAGCGACCGTTTCGTTTTAGTTTTATGGAGTCAATGGCTTGTTCAGCCTCCAGATGTGGCTATTGACGAATCTACACTTCGCACCGAAGTGACTGGAATTGTGGCTGTCCTGATTATAGGATTTTAACTTAACTGAAATGACTGTTTTTGAATAAATGTGTTGGGTTTTTTGTTCGCTTTTATTTTGTACTTTCCTCCAGTGGGAAAGATGTACAGCACACATTTCTCTGATCTCCATAAACATGAAAACACTTGAAATCCCTGTCAGCCTGGCTTGCGGATGGTAATTAGAGGCCTTTGTGTCTGAGCAGCTCACTAGTTAGACGAGGTCTGTGCAGCTGGGTGTGTATCGGTGCTGGCATGAAATTAAATGAAAGTGAGGTCAGGTTTTGGATCAATCCCATTCACCAACCCTCAGAGCCTATGGGTGGGTGTCTGAGACAGCAAAGTCTTAGGAAGATGCCTGACAGTGGAGGACGTCAGAGCGGCAGTCTGAGATGCTTCCTGCCCCTCCCCCTCCCCTTGGGGTGCCATTAAGTGGGCTGTTGATCAGGAGCTACTCAAGATAGGAACCTGAGAGTAGGAACACTGATTGAGATCTTATTAAATAACACCTCTCCCTTTGCTCTTAGCACATTTACTATCATTCTGTCCCAGCATTGACACAACCACCCATTTCTGTTCCTTTCTGAAATACTTCAGTCTGTTCCCTCAAGGAAGGAGCTGAGCTGGGTGACGGGGTGCCTGGAGTCTTGAGTCCACTTATGAAGTGGGGAAGGGACCTTGGAAAAGTGTAATTCTGTGGCTTTTCCATTCCCTCGTCTGTGTAGCAGGGGCAGTGAGACTCTGCGTGTGATGGCTGCCCAGCATGTACTAGAGAATGCCCGGGGGACCTCAGCCCTTTCTTTCCAGAACTGGCTCTAAGTAGCTCAGTGACTGGGGTCCTCATATTTTCATTCAACAAAATCCTGCTCATTGGGAATGCTCGCTGTCTTGTGTCCTAGTTGTCAACTCTTTTGACTCGATGTACCGTTACATCTTAAATACATAAGACACAGTCCCTGAGGGGCACCTTCTGAACACCAGCAAGGGGAGGGTGATTATAGAGTCTCATAGACAAGAAGGGGCCTCTGCAATGCCGTGCTGAGCATGGGTAGACAGTGGGCCAGGCCTCTGATGTGGGCGTAGCCCTGAGCCTCTCAGCCAGAGTTCTTAGTTATGGACGGAATTCTCAGAGATCTAGGTCTGAGCAGTCCAGAGCTTTCTCTCCAAACTGGCCACAAGTGAATGCTAATGCACAGAAGAGCTGGATTTTTTTTTTTTTTAATTGGTTTGAGACAGGATTTCTCTTTGTAGCCCAGGCTGTCCTGGAACTCGATTTGTAGACCAGGCTGGTCTCGAACTCTCAGAGATGTCTCTGCCTTTGGAGTGCTGGGATTAAAGGCGTGCACCACCACTGCCCAGCAAGAGCTAGATTCTTATAGTAAGAGTGTTGCCAAGCATGGTAGTTCATGTTTGTATCCCAGCACTTAGAAAGCTGAGACAGAAGGATTGCTACAAGTTCCTGGCCAGCCTGGGCTACAGAATGAGACCATGCCTATAAATAAATAAACAACCAGAGCTCACCCTGGAAAAATGAAACAGAAACTAGGTTTGGTACATGCTCATAATCCCAGCACTTGGGAGGAGAATCAGGAGCTCAAGGTCATCCTTATCAGTTGCATGTTGGGGCCAGCTTGGGCTACATAAGACCCTTTGCTTCTAAAGGAGGAATGAGGAAACTAATAGATAATATGCTGAAGTACTTAAAATGCAGTATAGTTCAATAAACCTTTTTATAAAAAGTCCTGCCAAGGGCAGAGGACCTAACTCAATGGTAGAGCTCCTGCCTAGAATATAGACAGCCTTGAATTCCACAAACACACGCTTCTGCCAAGGTAAGCACAATGACATGCACATACTTCCAACTACTCGGAAGGCTGAGGTAGAACAGGTGAGTCAGCCCTGGAGTTTGTTTGTGTCTTTAAGATTTATTTTATTTCTTGCCTGAATGTATATATGTGAGCTACAACCATACTGGTACTCTCAGAGGTCAGAACAGGGGTTCAGATCCCCTGGAACTGGAAGTTACAGACGGTTTTGAGCCACCATGCAGATGCTGGGAACCGAATTCAGGTCCTCTGCAAGAGCAACAATTGTTCTTCACCTCTGAGACACCTCTCCAGTCCCCAGCCCCGAAGTTTGAGACCAGCCTGGGCAATATGGCAAGACCCAGGCCATTTTTTCTCTCTACATTCTAAGGTTTCTCAAAAAGTACCTATAGTTAATAGAAGGTAAGTAAATAAAAATTACAAATCTTGCCAAGTTCTACTACTCACCCTTGAATCCTTTTTTAGAATAGAATAAGTCAGGATTCATATACATGATTAATGTTAGAACTGTATGTGCTTAGCCAGACAGTGGCGGTGCACACCTTTAATCCCAGCACTTGGGAGGCAGAGCCAGGGGATCTCTGTGCATTCAAGGCCAGCCTGGTCTACAGAGCAAGTTCCAAGACAGGCTCCAAAGCTACACAGAGAAACCCTGTCTTGAAAAGAAAAAAAAGAAAGAAAGAAAGAAAGAAAGAAAGAAAGAAAGAAAGAAAGAAAGAAAGAAAGAGAAAGAAAGAAAGAAAGAAAGAAAAGAAAAGAAAAGATATCCTTGCATGCATTGACCAGCAGGCTGAACCCCAGAGTTTTGTGGAAATGAAGCAAGTACTCTACCACTGAAGTATACCCAACCACATTAGAGCCTTCTTTAGCTATAACAATAGCCCAGGAACATGGGCAGGACAGAGTGAGTCTCTTAAGTAACTGATTAAGTCTATCAGACTAGAAGCCAAACTTCTGGGCTCCCAGTTCAGGCCTCTGTCCTCCCAGGTGCTCCACACCACCACAAAGGGTCCAACTTTGTTGACTGGGCAAGCCTGCATGTAAATGGTACCTCTGTGGTTGTCCAAATTGGTAACTCTGACATCAGAAACCCTGAAAATTGCTGTCCCAACTACCCAGTTTGAGCTGTGGGGTACCAGGTATGCTGTAACAACTGATTTTCTGAAATAGGGTCTCATGTAGCCCAAGCTGGCCTTCAACTTGCTTCATAACAGAGGATGACTTTGAACTCTTGATCAACCTACCTCAGCCTCCCATGTACTGGGATAACAGGATTCATTGAGTCCTGCAGGTTGAACCCAGGGCCTCATGCATGCCAGGCAAGCATTCTACCAACTGGGCATCTCCCTTGCCCACAGTTCCCCTTTTCTTACAAAATATTCTGCAAACTCTGAAGACAGCTCTCTACAGAAGACGACCAGGTGAGATTAAAAAGCCAAAGCTACAGACTGAATAAAACAACAAAAAAACAAAATTAATCAATTAGTAAATAAGTGTTTGGATAAAAGGCACACAGACCACCCCAAAGTCTGCCACCCTAAGATCATTCTAAACCAGACTTAAATGCTCTTTGAATTCAATTTTTATCTTTTTTTTTTTTTTCAGTTATTTTTCCAGCTCAGAAGCAGGAACATGGAGTGAAGATCAGACAACACTTTCCTATCCAGCAAAGTCTGGGTTGAACCCTGTGATCCCTTCCTTCCAATCGGAAAGGAGTTACCTTGGCAACCAAATTACTAACTCACTCAATTAGCGTTCTCCCCCTTTCCACCAATGCTCAGTAATCACAGAATGTCAGCCCCAGAGAGCTCGGGCTTTGCAGGCTGGGGGCTCCCGCCTCATCTAGATGGAGGTGCAGCCCACAGGATGCTGTGAAAGCTGGTACAGGCAAAGAAGAAAACCCTCCCGGGCAGTGTTCCCATCCATATTTAAAGGGAGTGCAAATGGCCCACCCTTAACTGTGTCTCCCAGACACAGGAAGCAAGAGCTGGGCTCAGCAAACAGTCCTCTGAGGCTACCTGTGTGCTTTGGGGCAGGGTCCACAAGCTCATTATGTCAATAATTCATCTGCACAATGGGTAAGCACAGAGCCTAACTTGTGGAACTGTGGGAGATAAGGATCTTGGGCAGCCCAGGCTGACCCTCACTCTCTACAGCCAACACTCACCCTGAATTCCTAATCCTCTTGCCTCTACCTCCCAAATCCTGAGATTGTAAGCATCCACCACTACTTCCGGCTCAGAAAGCTATTATATAAAAGCACAATTTTGAATCTTTTGTAGAAAAGCCTGTCTCTTAATGACTTCTTCAAAATCCCTCTCCCTCTCTCCTCCTCTCTCCTCCTTCCTCCTCCTTCCTCCTCCTCCCCTGTCTACCTCTTCCCCCTCTTGCTTGTGAGGCCTCATACATAGATTGTATCACAGAGTATATACCACCGACCCTGATCTCTCTTACAAGGCACAGAGAATCGAGGGCTGGTAGGATGTCTCAGTGAGTAAAGGTGCTTACTGCTACACTTGACAACCTGAATTCAATCCCTTAGACCTATACGGTGAAAAGAGAAACCCATAAGTTGTTATCTTGTGTGCTGTGGCATGTGCATGCCCACACACATACACATGAAATTAATTTTTTTAAAAAAGGCACAGGGAAGCCAATGAGGAAATTCACATTAGTAATCCCAGTACTTGGGAGGTGGAGGCAGGAAAATGACAAGGTCAAGGTCATCCTTAATTAATTATTTATTTGTTATCTATTTTTTTATTTGTTTGGTTTTTTTGAGACGGGGGTTTTTCTGTGTAACAGAGCCCTGGCTGTCCTGGAACTTGCTTTGTAGACCAGGCTGGCTTTGAATTCACAGAGAGCTGCCTGCCTCTATCTCCAGAATGTTGGGATTAACAGCATGCACCACCACCATAGGGTTCATCCTCATTTATGTGACAAGATCAAGGCCAGCTTGAGTTACATGAGACCCTGTCTCAAAACACAAACCAAAATGGCAGAGACTGGATATATGGCTCAGGGGTAGCATGCACAAAACTGTCCCTTCTGAGGTCAGACCACTAGATCTCAAACCCAGTTTCACAGTAAAGTGTTAACAGTAGCTGAGACCAAAGACATCATCTAAATGTTCACTCAGGAAAAGGTAGAGATCACCTTCTAGCCCAGCCAGGGGAGCAGCTTGAGGTTATACCTTGTAGAGCTGGGACAGTAGAAACATCACAAGCGAAGGGTAGAGTGTACAGTGAAGCCAGCCCGGGGCCCAGCTCTTACGACCCCCCTCCTTCCTTATTAGAAAGCCCACCCTCTTCTAATTCAATTTCTGTGCTCAGCTCAAGTTCAGCTTGCCTGCCCTCTGCTCTTCTGTCTGTAATTTGTGCTGAGAAAAATCATGCAGTTGTGTCCCAGCAATTGTGTTCCAGTTCATTTTGTTCCCTCCTCGTCTTATTTACCGTCATTACAGAGTTATCTCGGGGACTCATATGTGCACGCCTCCTTCCCAAAGAGATTATATATTCTTTGATGGCAGTGGAATGACAAGATGAAGAGGATGTTTTAGGCAGATTGTTGAGCCACATGGCACGGGGAATGGACTGGGGCTGAGGGGGACTATTTATGGTCACCCAGATCCATGGCTGGCTATTACAGCATCCAGGCACCAGGCGATAAAGGCCCCCGGATGGGTAGGGAGAGGAAAAGACAAGAGACATTTCAAAAAGAAAACCCACAGGCTTGTTGAGTACAGTGCTGTGTAGCCATAAAAATGCTGTGTTGGAGCCAGACTGCCTGGCTCCTTCCTGTAACCCTGGGTAGTTTTTTCACCTCTCTAGTAATGACAAGAGTTCCCACCTGATACGATTGCTGTGAGGATTCATTGAGCTGATACTAGTAAAACCACTCAGGCCCCTGCCCGAAACATGGCTGCAGTCAGTACTACCACTCAGTATTGACATTCAGTAAATATTTGCAGAGCAAACAAACGGAGGGTGATTTCAACAGCCTGACACCAGCTACGGGTGCCTGGGAAGGAGATGCTGAGCTGAGTCACCTAGAAGTCTGCAGACAGTGGGAAAAGAGAGACAGTGGCTGAACGGGGAACGAGGAGGCTGGGAATACGGCTGAGGGGCTGCATGTTGGCTCAGGAAATATGAGGCTCTGGGCTTAATACCTGGTACTGTAAAACAAAAATCACAAAACAGAAAATGGTCACGGGAAGGATTCCTCAGCCAGAAGACATCCTTGCCTATTTGAGGGTAAATGGAAGATGGGGAGAGAGCCACTAAAGGGAGCTGCTGTGAAGAACCAGGCTCCTGGGAGAGGTAGAAAGAATGGGGTTCCCGTTGTGGGCAGGACTCAAAAGGAGTGTGTGTGTGGATAGTTCACATGGCAGCACCCTGCGTCAGAAACTCTGTAGTAATAGAAAACCCCAGCATCTGACAAGGGGTTAAATCAACTTTGTCTATAACCTTCCAGCCTGGGAAAGCTGGGTGTTTCTGTGAATGAATTGCTGGTACCTCATGCTGCAAAAGAATATAAACTAAGATTGATACCAAGGAGTTTAGTAACTGTTTCTCCTTATCAACTGCTAACTGACTCACAGGAGGTAACACACATAACCCCAGCTGATAGGCTGCTCAGGCAGTTTGTTTGACTTATTGATTTGGGTGGGTTGGAAAGGCACAAGCTGGCTATCATCCCCTTACCTTCGCCCTGCCTGCTTCTGTTTAACTGTCGAGATTAGGTCTCACAGCCTAATAATGAAAAAGACTTCCCTAGATTTCCCTGCACCCAGACACTGAAGCCATGGTCACAAGCCCCTTCCTTCCCTCCCTTTCTTTTATTTTCTTTTTAAAAATAAACTTGTGAAACAAAAACAAAAGAAAAAAAAAGGTGTGCCAGGAGTGGTGGCACACACCTATAAACCCAACTCTCGGGAGGCAGAGGCAGGCTGATCTCTGAGTTCAAGGCCAGCCTGATCTACAGAGTGGGTTCCATGACAGCTATCTTGAAAAACTAAAAACAAAAACAAGGACTGGAGAGATGGCTCAGCGGTTAAGAGCACTGACTGCTCTTCCAGAGGACCTGGGTTCAATTCCCAACACCCACATGACAGCTCACAACTGTCTGTAAATCCAGTTTGAGTGAATCTGACACCATCACAGAGACATGCAGGTCAAACACCAATGCACATAAAAATTAAAAATTAAAAAAAAAAATCCCAGCACTCAGGAGGCAGAGCCAGGTGGATCTCTGAGTTTGAGGCCAGCTTGAGGCCAGCCTGGTCTACAGAGGGAGATCCAGGACAGTTAGGGCTACATAGAGAAACCTTGTTTAGAAGAAAAAAAATTTAAAAGCAAACCCAAAAAAGAACATATTCAAAACAAATGAATAAAAGATACTAATTAATGGTGTAATAAAGGGAAATTGAACTTCAGTGTTCAAAAACTATCAGTGCAAGTCACTGACCAAAATCTAGTCCCCTGTGCCCTGGACATCTGCAGCCTTGGGGCATGTGTATAGAGGCAGGAACATGGCCGATTGACCAATGGATTCCTCAATCTCCAGCTCCCCTCAGTGTCCTTGGCTTCCTGCCCTTGGTTCTACTGTTTTCTGTCTGCCTCTGAGTGTGTTCTCATCTTCCCAGAAAACTAATGACCTGGTCTTTGTAAAGTGCTTAGGACAGAGCCTGGCTCTTGGTGAGTGCTAAGTGCATTAGCTAGTGTTTTTATTGTTCCTGACACCATTTTCCAGGCTCTAGCCAGCCATCTTAGCATCAATTGCCAAATCTTTATCACCAGCCTTTGTCACTCAAGTCCTAGTCCTGAGAGAGCCCAGGCTGCTGTCCCTGTAACTTTTTTTTTTTTTTTTTTTTTTCCTCGAGACAGGGTTTCTCTGTGTAGCTTTGTGCCTTTCCTGGATTGAGACCAGGCTGGCCTCGAACTCACAAAGATCCACCTGCCTCTGCCTCTTGAGTGCTGGAATTAAAGGCATGTGCCACCACCGCCCGGCTATATTCAGAAAGTTTTTGACTCCTGAGTCTCCTAACCAACCCCCTCCCCCAACAACAACCCAAGTCACCTGACACAAACCAGCTTCTCCTTGTCACTTCCCTAGAGCTCAGTATTTCAGAATGTTATCAGCAGAACATAGACACCAGTCCTTTCAGAAGATAAGAGCCATTTCAACTCTGCCTCTCCCCACCGTTCTGTGGCCACCCACTCTAAAGGGCAAGTGTCCTAGCCAAGGTCATTCCTGGGCTGAGTCCTAGTAATGGGCCATTCCAAGATGCAGTATTTTTAGAAACGGCCTTTGCTTCCTCGAGTGACCTCACAGAGACACTTTCAGACCCAAGGCTGGGTCTGGACATTTCTAGCTTTTACAAATGGCTGGATCAGTACCAAGGACTGGAGAATTCAGGTCAAAGCCCAAGAAGCTGAAAAGACCATGGCCAACAATGAACACTTGGTCATCAAGCCCAGGGGAGTTTAGGGGTCTTCTGGGAGAAGACATCAAGCACTCTAAGCAGAGGGTCTCTCCCTTAGTCTGAAATTCACGCAGGCTTTTGAGGCCTTCTTGAATATACACCAACCTGAGAGATGGTCAACTCTGTGCTGGCCTAGTGGAACCCACGCTCCCCCCAGGGCTAATGCTGTCACAGTCTGGGAAGAACTAATTGTTGGGGAGACGGGCTGAAGGGTGTTCAGGGAAAGCAACCCTCTGGACTCCAGGCCTAGAACCATCTGGAAGGATTTTTGTATCCAAGTTGGCAGGACACTATTCACGACATGTGGCATGCTGAGAAAGACTGCTTGTGAGAGCCGTGTTCAGGACTGAATCTACAAGGATCAGGAGAGTGGCTGTCCTTCTTTTCCCCGTTTCCCCTCTCGCCATTGTGGAGGATCAGCCTAGCAAATCTAGTTATTTCTAGAACTTCCTTAGGATCTAGGGGGAAATTGTTGAAGCTGTAGTGTTCCCTGAACAATGTTAAGTGCTATCATTATTAAAATGTGTCTGTCAGGCATCGTGGCCCAGGCCCTTAATCCTAGCACTCAGGAAATAGGAGACCTCTGTGAGTTCCAGGTCAGCCTGATCTACATAGCAAGTTCTAGGCCAGCCAGGGATGCACAAACTCTGTCTGAAACAAAACCCAAATATTTCCTCCTTGCCCTACACCCCACCATCACCACAAAAGCAATTTGGCAGGCTCTGGTACGAGGCAAGAGATCAACTTTGAAAGCCCAGAGCTTAGATTCTGCCCTACCGCTGTATGTGACAAAAGGTGCCCACCAGGGTATGTGCCCATACTAGAGCTCAGATACCTTTTCCCCTCAGTTTGTTGGGGCCTGTACATTTCTGTCTGTGGCAGAAGTCACCACCACTCCAGCTTCCCCCTTGCTGTTTCAGCCAGGATGCAGCCCCCGAGGATGTCTGCATAGGACAGAACCTTTGTTGTGGGCCCTGGGCTCATTTTACAGAGCTCCTAGGATTCTGAATGAAGCAGCCACGTGCTGTTTGTTCTGTACCTCCTAGGCAATTCCTAGTCCCTTTGTAGCGGGATGTTCTTCGAGGGCATCTCAAACTCCATCTCATCCTCAGTCCCCAGCAACTTGCATCTATGTAGCTGATGTATGAAATAATAAATTTTTAAGACTTTTTATTTATTATGTATACAGTGTTCTGCCTGCATGACAGAAGAGGGCACCAGATCTCATTACAGATGGTTGTGAGCTGCCATGTGGTTGCTGGGAATTGAACTCAGGTCCTCTGGAAGAGCAGTCTGTGCTCTTAACCACTGAGCCATCTCTCCAGCCCCATAAATAAAAATTTTTTAAAATGTCTGAGAATGGGGATGCTCCTGTGACTACTTGGTGAGCTAAGGCTTGTAGGACTTACTAAGAACTTTATTAATCCAACTCAGGAAAATATGGTGTCAAAAAGTCTCACATAGGCTGGGTGCATGCCTTGAATCCCAGTCACTGTGGAGATAGAGACAGGGAGATTCCAAGTTTGAACAGATAAGCCTGGGCAACCCAGCCAGACCCTGTCTCAAAATAAAAAGCTAAGTATGATGCCTTATACCTATAATCCCAGCATTTAGGTTGAAGCAAGAGATGGCAAATTCAAAGCTAGGCTAGGTGTTGGGGGGGGGGGCAGGAATGGGGTTGAGGGGATGGCTCAGTAGGTAAAGTACTTGTACTTATTGCACAAACATGGGTAATTGAGTTTGCATCCTTGGCACCAATATTTAAAAAATAAATAAAGCCAGGCATAGTAGTGCATGTCTTTAATTCCAGCACTCAGGAGGCAGAGGCAGACAGATCTCTGAGTTTGAGGCCAGCCTGGTCTACATAGTGTTACAGGACAGAAAGAGCTACATAGTGAGACCTTGTCTTGAAAAACAAACAAATGGGGTTGGGGATTTAGCTCAGTGGTAGAGCGCTTGCCTAGCAAGTGCAAGGCCCTGGGTTCGGTCCTCAGCTCTGGAAAAACAAACAAACAAACAAACAAAAGTACAATTTTGAAAGGGAACATAGTGGGTGGTGGTGCAGCACACACTTGTAATCCCAGAACTTGAGTACTTGGGAGGCTTCGACAGAAGGATCCTGGGAGGTGGCTGGCCAACCAGTATAGCTGATCCAGCTTCAGAGAGAAACTGTCTCAATCCCAAATAATAAGATGGAGAGTTATCATGGAAGAAACCTGTTCATCCCTGGCCTCCACATGCATGAACACATGTACACATGCTCAACTGCACGTACATGAACAAAAAAGGTTTTGTTTGTTTGGTTGTTTTTAATATAAAAGGAGCTGAGAAGACAGCTTCGTAACTGAGTGCTTGCGCATGCCTGGCATCTGTGAACCCCCGAGTTCAGTCTACAGTAATACACATAGTCAACTTCAAGCAAAAGGTTTTGTTTTGTTTCTTTTCGACAGGGTTTCTGCGAGTAGCCCTGGCTGTCATGGATCTCGCTCTATAGACCAGGCTGGCCTTGAACTCAGAGATCCAGGTGCCTCTGCTCGGTTAAAGGCATGCACCACCACCACCACCACCACCACCACCACCACCACCACCACCACCACCACCGCAGGCTCAAGCAAGACGTGTAATGGTCTAGACCCAAACATCCTCATAAACCCATGGGGTAGAACCAAGAGTGGGCAGTTATGTTTTGAACACTTTTGACTCTCCCAAGTATTAGGAGCGCATGCAGTGATTTGCTCATCATAACAACAAATTGTGGGATGCAGCAGTAAGGCCTGCACCAAGTGAAGCTGGAGGCTGCAGTCTAAGCACTCAGTAGCTCAGCATGTTAGGTACCATGGGAGGGAGCGGTAGGCAGCATGGGAGGTGCCCCCAGAGGACTTGGAAGCACAGGTAGGCTGCACCAAAGAAGTTATGTTACAGAGGTGAGGCAAGCCAAGTGGCTTAGGTCTATAATCCCAGCATGGGGAAAGCTGAGGTAAGATTGTTACAAATTTGAGGCCAGCCTGGGCTACAGAGACTGTCTTAAAACAAACAGAAATAACCCCCACCCCCACACCTCAAAAATGCTAGGCATGATGGTACACACCTGTAATCCCAGCATTGGGGGAGTTGGTGCAGAAGCAGAACTACCATATGCTCAAGGCGAGCCTGGGGTGCACACAGAGATCCTGTCTCAAAAAGGAAAACAAAGGGTGAGACAGGCAACAAGAGGACTGCTAACCAGAGAATATGGGCTGAGAATGAAGGAGTGAGTCAACAACTTCAGTCTAATCCTTTTGACTATTCCAAGCTATTTTACAGCCACAAAAGAAATGGCTGAAAAGTCTTTTTTGCCTTATGTAGTAGTACAGGTCTTTAATTCTAGCACCCAGCACCTGGGAGGTGGAGGCAGGGGGATCCTTGTGAGTTCAAAGCCAGCCTGGTTTACATAGTGAGCTCCAGCCAGCCAGGAATACATGGACCCTGTTTAAAAAATAAATAAATAAAATAATAATTTTTCTTTCTGTAGACTACAGCTCAAGGCTGGGCAGTCTCGAAGAAAAAAACAGGCTGTCTTTGCCTGTACACTCCCAAGTCTTAGAAAAAGATCACGAGAAAATCTCTTTACCTCCCTCCCTCTCGCCACAGAGCCTCCTTGCCCTAAAGCCCAGAAAACATTCTTAGAATATGATGGATGGACCAGGTAGTGGTGGCCCACACCTTTAATCCCAGCACTTGGGAGGCAGAGGCAGGCGGATCTCTGTGAGCTCAAGGCCAGCCTGGGCTACAGAGTGAGTTCCAGGAAAGGAACAAAGCTACACAGAGAAACCCTGTCTGGGAGGGGGGTGGGGGAAGGATGATGATATGATGGATGGGAAAGCCCATGGAGAAGCTTCTAAAATCCCAGAAACGGGCAATAATGACCCCAGCTAGTAAGGGCATTTGCTTAGACCACCCAAGTTTGATATCCAGGCCCCAAATAGTAGAAGGGGGAACCTAACATGTCATCGGATTTCCACAGGCTTTTCTGTTGCATGTGAACCTTCACACACACTGAACACATAGATGTAGAAAAAGTCTAAGGAGTTGGGTGAATTGAGCAGGACTTTAATCCCAGAACACAGGAAGTAGAGATAGGGTGATCTCTGAGTTTGAGGCAAGCCTGCTCTAAACAGTGAGTTTTAGGCCAGTGAGAACCTGTCTCAAAATGTGTGTAACATAAAAATAAACCCAGAGGCACTCAAGCACAACATGGCCCTGGCCCCCCACCCCTAGTGATCCCAAATTCAGACCTTTTTTTTTTTTCTTTTTTGGTTTTTCGAGACAGGGTTTCTCTGTGTAGCTTTGCGCCTTTCCTGGAACTCGCTTTGGAGACCAGGCTGGCCTCGAACTCACAGAGATCCGCCTGGCTCTGCCTCCGGAGTGCTGGGATTAAAGGTGTGGGCCACCTCCGCCTGGCTTCAGACTTTGCTTTTGAGGTGCACCCCACATCGTCCTTCTTCCCTCTCCCACCTCCAATCAAAAATTCAGATCATGTTCCAAAACAAAAACCAAATTTATTCAGCAGACATTTTAATTGAAATCCTATAAATCAGGACCACCACAATTTCAGACACTCCGTTGCGAAGTGTACGTCAACAGCTACATCTGGAGGGATGAACAAGCCATTGAATCTTAAAAAAAAAAAAATGGTTTAGCTACCTTAGAGTTTGGGGGTGGCATCTCAGAAAGTGCACCCTCAAGTTTCACAAGGGAAAAAGCCGGCGGTTTCTCCTTCTGGAGTCACATTTTAAAAATTGTTTCAGTTACTCACCGAGAACTAGCAGGTGAGGAAGCGGGGGAGGGCGCCTCGGACTCTGCGACTCTGCAGAGGGTCAAAACAGAGCAGAAAAGTGTGTCCAAGGCTTTCATCCAACCCCGCACACACCACAAATAACGATGGCTACAGAGGACGGGGAGGTTGTTTATGGCCGTTTCTGAGAAAGCTGGTGCCACGGCCAAGAGTGGTCTAGCAGAAGGAGGAGTTCTGGAAAGAAAAAAAGCACAGAAAGCGCAAATAATTCTCCCTTCACGGCCCTGTTGGCCTCCGCGTCCTCGGGAGACTCCAAGCGGTGGCAAAGGAGACAGGTTTGAGCTTGGATCAAAAAAAAAAAAAAAAAAAAAAAAAAAAAAAAGACACCGCGGTTAGCTCTCCCAAGAATCCCACAACACCCCACTCACAAACAACCTGACCTTGAGTCAAAGTTGGCAAGGTCAAGTCATTTACAAGTCCACATTTAAACTCAACTCTCCCCATCTTCGAGAATTCACCAACTGGGTCCCATCGCCCACCTTTGCCGTCACATAGTAAGGAGAAAGCAGGCGCTGCCAACCCACCCCGCTGCCAAGTTTTAACATTCTTCACTCCAGAACCTCTTCGATCTCCAATTGTAGCACCATATTCAGGAAGCTTCTCCACCCGAAAATAACGAGACTATGTATGCCTACTAATCGTTTTTCAAGTATTGTTAGAAAGCCCTCCTGACTCCCGCCCCTATGAGCCACATCTATAAAACAATCCAAGCACACGACGTCCCCTAAGGGCTAAGTCAGGTCCAAGTCGATCAAGTAGCTGCCACAGTTCTCTCGGTAAATCCCAGGTCCTCGGCTGCCGTTGCTGCACGGCCGAGTCCGTTTTCTCTAACAGCCTCGCACGGCCGGTAACTTTGGGGCTGTAGCCCGTGGAATGGACGCCGGCTTTAGCTCCGGACTGTCCGGAGCAGAACACTGTTGGATCGGAGTAGCCGCGTCGTCTTCCTTCTCCGGGAACCCCGGGTCAGAGCCAGGCGTCCGAGGACTGCAGGGTGACTGAGTCCGGTCCGCTTCGGCCACCCACGGACCCCGGGGCGCTCGCGGGGCTCGTGGCTGCGACCGCGGCAACCGCTCGCTGGAGCCTGCGCACCGCCTCCTTGATGAGGTTTCCCGAGAGCACGAGCTGCTGCAGGAGCCGGTGCGGGTCGTCGTCGCCGGCACGCGCTCCGCCTGGGGCCCACCGCCGCTGCTGGATTCGCCGAGATGCCACGGCACCCGGGAGCCATCCCCGCCGCCCGGGCCCGGGCAGCGTGCTGGAGCCCGCGGCGAGCTCCGCCACGCAGTATGGAGCCGCCCGGACCCGCACGCGCCCGCGCTCTCCCAGCACGCAGCGCACGGCCCCCGGGGGCGCAGGGTCCCCGGCCTCCGCAGGCGCGGCCGGCCACAGCAGCCGCCTCGCCGGGGCCCCGGCCTTGTCCGTCGGCAGCGTCGCCAGGACCCGCGGGCGCGGAGGCGGGGCCGGGGGACCCGGGGCAGCACACGGTGAGGCCGGGCCGTCGTGCGCCGAGTCCAGCTGCAGCGTCTCGCCGATCTGGGCGATGAGCCGGTCCACGTCGGCCGAGCCTCCTAGAGTCACCGACTGCTGCAGCAGGAGGAAGCTGTCGTCGTCGTCCTCCCCCTCCGCCTCGTCGCCGGCTTCCTCCTCCTCCTCCTCCTCCCTCCGGCACGGCATGGCCCCCCGCCCGGGCCCCCGCGGCTGTGCGGGCGTCGCTGGCGGCTCGGTTGCCCGCGGGCTCGGCGGGCCGCGGCTGAGGCGGGAGCGGGGCGGAGGCCGGGGCTGAGCCGGGCCTGGGACGCGGAAGCCGGGGCCACCGGGCAGTGGCACCGCGCGCCTTACAGCCGCGGGAGCCGGAACGCTGCCGGCTCGGGTTGATTTGTAAACAATGGGTGACGTCGCGCGGCTCCTACCACTGCGCGCGGCCGGGGGGGAGAACGATAGTGAGAAGACTTCGGGGAACGGGACAGCGCGCACCGTGCGGGACCGGGGCCCGGGGCCGGCCGGCCGGTACTAGTTTATCCGCTCGTGAGCAACCCCGGCTGCGGGCGCTGCTTTCGGCGAGCCCAGGGCCCACGAGCGCCCCGGAAAGAAGCACGCTCGGAGACGGCCAGTTGGCTTCTCCCACTCGCGGACACACCCCCCGCACACACCCAGCCCCTCCTCCGCCGAGCCTGCTCCCTCCCCACGTGTCGGCAACGCCTGCGCTGGCCCGGCTCCACTCCGCGCACCCGCAGTGGCCCGCGCGGCCCCGGGGGAGGGGTGGCCCTGAGGGTGGGGGCAGGGGGAGGAGGAGGAGGAGGAGGAGGAACCGACGCTGCTGGGGCACAGACCCTGTGGTCAGAGTATTTCGACTTCCTCCCCTCCCGGCTACTTCTTTTTGCCGCAGCGTGGTTAGAGTTGACTTTTATTTGTAGTTCAAATTTTCTCGGAACCTTAGGATTCAAACCTGATTAAAAGACTTCTTTTTCCTTTTCAGCCTTTTCTCTGTACATCATACAAACAGCCAACGCGCAAGAACATTACACTTTGTTTTAAACCTCACATTAAATTATAAACGTTTTTCCAGTGATTGCACGCACTTTGAAATCATTGTAATGATTACGTAAGTTCCATTAAGTGCTTGTAATTATTTAAATTCCTTCAGCGGTTGCTGTTTCCCCCCATTTCACCGTCGTAATAAGTGTGACTAATGTTTCTTCCCATAAAACTTTTCCAAATTTATGATTTATTTTTCAGAGTACATTCCTAAGAGTGGAGTTTTAGGTCAAAGGATGCGAGTATCTTAAGTTGGTCTTTTTTTTTTTTTTTTTCTTTTTTGGTAATTATACGAAATCACCTAGAATTCGACAAATGTACTCTTCTCACTAATTCATTGAAACCACTAGATTGTAGTAGTACTAAAAACTTATTTTGTGTGTGTTCCTATTTTACAGGTGAAACTGACATCTTTTCAATTTGCCTGTGGTTTTTAGTTTTATTTTTTGTTTTGTTTGTTTTTGGGGTTCTTTGTTTTTTGAGGCTTTTTCTAATTTGTTGAGAAGCTTTACTTGCCTTTTTTGTAAATTGTTTTCTAATAAGTTCTTACTACTACAGGGATTTTATATATTTCCATAACTCACTGGTATACCAGAAGTTAACTTTTTCTTTCTCATATTTTACTCCAAAATTTTTTTCTGGGTGGTCCTGGCTGTCCTGGAACTCACTCTGTGGTCTACAGAGATCTGCCTGCCTCTGCCTCTCAAATACTGGGATCAAATAAAGGCTTGGGCCACCACCACCTGGGCTTCCTTGAAGACTTTTGTTTGTTTGTTTGTTTTATGTTGTTGTTTTGTTTTTTTGTTTTTGTTTTCAAGACAGGGTTTCTCTGTGTAGCTTTTGAAGCCTATCCTGAAAGTCACTCTGTAGACCAGGCTGGCCTCGAACTCACAGAGATTCACCTGCCTCTGCCTCCTGAGTGCTGGGATCAAAGGTGTGCGCCACCACCGCCCGGCCCTCTGAGACTTCTAACATGGGGGTAGATCTAGTCTTCCTGCCTCCAAAAGGTTATCAAAGTGCTTGCTTTCTTTTTTCTTTTTTTCTTTTTCTTTCTTTTTTTTTTTTTTGTTTGTTTGTTTGTTTTTGGTTTTTCGAGACAGGGTTTCTTTGTGTAGCTTTGCGCCTTTCCTGGAACTCACTTGGTAGACCAGGCTGGCCTCGAACTCACAGAGATCCGCCTTGCCTCTGCCTCCCAAGTGCTGGGATTAAAGGCGTGCGCCACCACCGCCTGGCATCTTTCTTTTTTCTAATGCCTTGTTGCTTTTATTTGTAGTTTTCTGTTTGTTTCTCAGATCCATCTGGAGTTTTTTTGGTCTTTGGTTCAGGGAGATGAGATGAAATTAATCTCTTCCTTCCCTTCCTCCTCAGCTTGCCAGCCAGGGCTATATTTCCTGGCTGAAATAGAGGATTGTGGATTGGGTACACAGAGGCTTTGTCCTGAGTTCCCAGATGCTGGGAACTGGTGGTTGTGAGAAATGGGTGTGGCTGGGAATATTCTGATCAGTCTCGTGGGAGTCCAAAGAGCTCTGAACAGGTAGTACAAAGACCTAGATCCAAGTCTCATCCCTGCTACAAGCTGGGTGTGGGACTCCCTACAAATCAGTTTACAAGTGTTTTCACTTGTAAAATGGAAAAAAATAATCCCTGCCCTGCCTCCTTTGGAGATTGTTTTCAGGATCCAGTAAGATGATGGGAGCAGGCTTTGTCGGGCATTACACAAATGCACTGTGGGATTAGGTCCAGGGCTTTACTGACAGACTCTGGGCTCTCTTCCAGCCATTCCCTTGGGAAAGAGCTAATATCTCAATAATAAAGGTTATCCCCTGTGCCCACTAAGTAGACCCCGAAGGCAATTCTTCCCAGGACTGGGCTGGCCCTTAGAATCCTGCCTCCTGTCGACTTTGCTCTCGGATTGCTTAGGGCCGTCCTGAAAGCACCCAGGGGCTCCCAAATTTCAAGGTGTGTCACAACTACAGCTAGTTCTGCAGGTTTGGGTGAGGGCACCTTTCCCAGCAGGCAGCTCCCTCCTCCACCTCGAGTCTCTTCACACACTTTACTGCTGAAGACTGGAAGCCATTCTCCCCGGAGAGAAAGTCTCATTTTCATTCCGATGGTACTGACTGGAGAATTTCAAGGAGAATGAAAATTAGGAGAGGGCTTATGGATTTCAGCAGAGTTAAAACGGCAATTTTCCCCCCTCCACTCCGTAAGATGATGCCTGGCTGTAAGTAGAGAAAAGCAGTTTTATGCTCCATTGACTTGAAACATTAATGGGTCTGGCAAAGCTATTGTTTCTAACCCAGCATCCCTGGAAGTTGTTTTGTCTTCCTGTCAGAGTAATTCCAATAGTGTTCTTACTACTGTAGGAAATGGAACTGTGAGATGGCATTAAAAAAGAAAAAGAAAAAAAAAAAAAACCTTCCCTTTGTAATGTTGCTTTTGTGTGCAGATTTCTATGTAAATATGCCGGGATGTGGACATTACACTGTTCATTACAGAGATGAATGCCTTTCAGGAGCCCTGCTCCATTTTCTCGGGGCACTTCTCGGGAGAGCTCCGTAAAAGAAGTGCTGTGCTGGGCCAGTGGGAGGTGGAGAGGGATGCCCTGGATCAGGAAGCAAAATGCAAGATGTGAGAGAGGCCCAGATGCAATTAAAAGTAATGAGAAGGTATCAAGAAAGGAAGCAAGGAGAGCCGCGTGCCTGGCACACTGGCTGCCAGCCTGGGAAGAGACATGGCAAGCATTCAGAAACACCCGTGGAGGGACAGGACTCAGGGCCTTCGGCATTCAGCCAGACCACACAGCCATCCTCCCCACGAGTCTGCCTGCCTCGTGGACCCCCTCCGGAGCTGGGGAATGGGGAACGAACCTGACTTGGAAAACCACCGGGTGGGGCCACTTCATTTTTTTGTGTCTTTGATTCCTAATTTGTAAAATAGGGTATACTATATACACTATATACTATATAGATAGGGGATAAGCCTCCTATAGGTAGTACTAGAAGAGAGTTATTCCCTAGGGAGCAGAAATACTTCTAGGCATATTCACATGCAAAAATCCAGTTCTATGGTGTGGTCCATTAGTAGTTGAGTGGCTACACAAATTAGGATATATCCTGGAATCTTATTCTGTCATAGAAAAAGAATGAAGCCCTGATGTTTCTACTCATGGTTAGAGATACAATTCAGAGCCCATTCTCTTGAACAAAACTCATGCTATTAATTAGGTTAAAAAGAATTAAAGGGCCGGGCGGTGGTGTTTCGCACCTTTAATCCCAGTACTCAGGAGGCGGAGCCAGGTGGATCTCTGTGAGTTCGAGGCCAGCCTGGGCTACAGAGTGAGTTCCAAGACAGGCAGGGCTGTTACACAGAGAAACCGTATCTCGAACAACCAATATATACATATACATATGCATATATACTACTAATAATAATAAAGAATTAAAGGGCATGGGGGATGGCTCAGTGGATAAAGTGCGTGCTGTGTAAGCATTAAGGACCTAAGTGCTCAGCTCCTCTCCTGCCTCTTAAAAGTCAAGCACAGTTGCTGGGCAGTGGTGGCACATGCCTTTGATCCCAGCCCTTGGGAGTCTAGGTAGGCAGATCTCCAAGTTCAAGGCTAGCCTGGTCTACAGCGTGAGTTCCAGGACAGCCAGGGCTACACAGAGAAACTCTTTCTTGAAAACAAAACGTTGAGCAGAGTCATGCACACCCCATGTGGGAAGACAGAGATAGGTGGGTCCCAAGAGTTCTCTGGTCAACCAATCAGTGACCTTCAGCTTCACTGAGAGACCCTGCCTTAAAAAATAAGATGAAGAACGATGGAGGAAGATTCCCAGCACCCTCTGGCTTCCACACACGCATGCATTAATGGGTACATACCTGTACATGCATATGCATGTACACATAAGGGCATAGAAAGAAACAAAGTGTAAAGGATGATGTCCTGGCACAGGCTACAACATGAGTATAAGTGAAAGGAGCCCCACAAAAGGTGGTTCAAGCTTCACTCCAGACTAAAATGGCTAATATTATGGCATGTGAATTTCATCTCAATAAAAACACGACATGCTGTATCTGACATTTGGTTCTCTTCTTACATAATTGGAGCCACAGTCCATTTGCTGGCATGAAATAATCTCATTACCATGTTTCCAGTGCAGATCTACTCTTCTTCAGTTTTGAGGGCACACTGAATGTAATACATAGGAAATGTCGGATAAAGGCTAGCAGGACGGCTCAGTGAGTAAGGGTGCTTGCAGTCAAGCCTGACAACCTGAGTTCCATCCCAGGGCCCAAATGATGGAAGGAGAGAAGGGACTCCGATGTCCACACATGTGCTATGACATTCTCACATACAAACAAATAATTGGGGTGCCCTGAGATGTTCTGTATGTTAAATATGTTGCTCTGATTGGTTAATAAATGAAACATTGATTGGCCAGTAGCCAGGCAGGAAGTATAGGCGGGACAAGGAGAGAGGAGAATTCTGGGAAGTGGAAGGCTGAGTCAGAGAGACGCTGCCAGCCGCCACCATGAAAAGTGAGATGTAAAGTACCAGTAAGCCACGAGCCACGTGGCAACTTATAGACTAATAGATATGAGTTAATTTAAGATATAAGAACAGCTAGCTAGAAGCCTGAGCCATTAGGCCAAACAGTTTAAATAATATAAGAGTCTGTGTGTTTATTTTATAAGTGGGCTGTGGGACTGCCAGGGCTTGGCGAGAGCTGGAGGGAAACTCCAGCTACATTGGGGCTGGAGAGATGACTCAGTGTAAGACTGGCTGCTCCTCCAGAGGACCCGGGTTCAATTCCCAGCACCCACACAGTAGCTCCAACTCTCACTCCAGTCCCAGGGAATCTGATGCCCTCTTCTGACCTCCAAGGACATCAGGCACTCGTGTGGCACACATACATATATGCAGGCAAAACATTCATACACAGAAAACAAAATAAAATATACAAGACAGAAAATAATAACTGTTGGCAAGAAGGTGGTAGAGAACCAGAACCCTTGCCACCTACAGAGGGCATGTGAAATGAAGCCTGTACTTTTGGAAACAGTTTCAAGCTAGCAGTTCCTTAATAGGTTAAACACAGGCCAGGCAGTGGTGGTGCACACCTTTAATCCCAGTGCTCGGGAGGCAGAGGCAGGTGAATCTCTGAGTTTGAGGCCAGCCTGGTTTTTAGAGAGAGTTCCAGGATGGCCAGGGTAACACAGAGAAATCCTGTCTCAAAAAAAAAAACAAACAAACAAAAAAAAAAAAAGATTAAACACAAACTCTCCACATGACCCAGTGAGTCCACTCTTAGGACTCTACTCAAAGGAACTAGAGACCTGTCCGCACAGACAGGCACATGAATGTTCACAGCAGCATTAGTCATGGTTTTGAAACTGAAAACAACCTAAATGTTCTTCCAGTGGTGAGTTAATAAACAAAATGTGTGTGGATCCACACAATGGAGTATTATTCAGCAATGTGAGAAAATAAACTGCCAGCCAGGTGTGGTAATGCATGCCTGTAATCCTAGTGTTTGGGAGGCTGAAATGGAAGGATTGACTTGAGGCTAGCCCAGGCTACATAGTAAGGCCTTGTTTCAATATGAAAACAAAACAGACATGAGGAAAACATTCTGGGATGCTTGGAATGTTCTTTAACTGCAAGCTGGGGTTGGTTACACAATCTATTACTTTACTACAAGCTGCAGAAGTACATATAATGAGAGAATTTTACAGCATGTACGCCATACATAGTAAAACTTAAATCTTGTTTAAGGGGAATTCATTGCTTTAGTAAAGGAAGAATCAAGAAATGTAATGTCCATTGGTAAGCCTCCACCCCTAAGCATTACTGAGCACTGGAAACACAGCTAGTCTGAACTGAGATAGCCCATCACATTTAAATATAAACTGCACTGCATAGACAGTGTCAAAATAAACTGGATTCAAAACATACTATGTTACATATTGAAATATCCTGGATAGACCAGGGTTAAACAACGCTTTTAAAATGGTTCACCTCTTTTTTGCATTTATGTATGTATATTTATTTATTTATTTATTTATTTATTTATTTATTTATTTATTTATTTTGGTTTTTCGAGACAGGGTTTCTCTGTGTAGCTTTGTGCCTTTCCTGGAACTCACTTGGTAGCCCAGGCTGGCCTCAAGAACTCACAGAGATCCGCCTGCCTCTGCCTCCCGAGTGCTGGGATTAAAGGCGTGTGCCACCACCACCCGGCTTACTTATTTATTTTTGAGAGTATCTCATGTACATCTGGCAATCCTCAAACTCATGATGTAGCAAGGATAACCTTGGCCTTCTGATTCTCTTGCTTCTGCCTCCAGAGTGCTAGGATTATGGGTAAGGTTTAGAGATTATGGTTCTGGAGACTGAATCCAAGGCTTTATGTTTGGTAGGCAAGCACTCTACCAACCACACACACACACACACACACACACACACAAACACACACATCATACCACACACATACATATCAGAATCATACACCACCACATATACACATCATACTACACACACAATCACACGCACACACCACACACACATCATAATCACACACACACACACCATATACCACATTCACACACACTGCACACACACATATTCATTTTACTTTTATTTATTTATTTACTTTGGTTTTTTACTACATAGTTCAGGCTGTTTTGGAATTCACTATGTAAACCAGGCTGGCCTCGAACTCACAGAGATCCCCCTGGCTCTGCCTCCTGAGTGCTAGGATGAAAGGCTTGCGATACCACACCTGGATTTCCTTCCTTCCTTCCTTCCTTCCTTTCTTCCTTCCTTCCTTCCTTCCTTCCTTCCTTCCCTCCTTCCTTCCTTTCTTTCTTTATTATTTTTGTTTTGTTTTGTTTTTTGAGACAGGGTTTCTCTGTGTAGTTTTGGTGCCTGTCCTGGATTTCACTCTGTAGACTCACAGGGATCCACCTGCCTCTGCCTCCTGAGTGCTGGGATTACAGGTGTGCGCCACCACCGCCCAGTTTTTTTTATTTATTTATTATTGCTGTGTGCATATGTAAGTGCAGGCACACATGTGTCATGGCCCAACCTCTTTCCCTTTTGTTGTTGTTTTTGAAACAAGGTTTCTCTGTGTAACAGTCCTAGCTGTCCAGGAACTTGTTTTATAGACCAGGCTGGCCTCGAACTCACAGAGACCTGCCTGCCTCTGCCTCCCAAGTGCTGGGATTAAAGGTGTGCACCCCCCCAACACACACAACGCTTTTAAAAATGAGGAAATTAGCTGAGATTAAAGCATGGGCCACCACTGGCTGGCTACCTACCGCTGTTTTGATAATTCCCTGCGCCACCCCCCCAAGCCACGAGTCCCCAGACTGTTGTGCCCTGCTGTTGCTGGTGGCTGTTCCTACAGGATTTAAATGGGGGCAGGTACATAAGACACTGTCCTGATCCCATCTATTTTTTTTTTTTTTTGAAAGATCATTGGCTACCAGGCAGTGGTGGTGCACGCCTTTAATCTCAGCACTTGGGAGGCAGAGGCAGGCGGATCTCTCAGTTCGAGGCCACCCTGGTCTACAGAGTGAGATCCAGGACAGACAGGACTGTTTCACAGAGAAACTCTGTCTCAAAAACAAAACAAAACAAAACAAAACAAAATACAAAACAAAAAAAAACAAAAACCATTGGCTGTTGTCTGTTGTGAGGATGGCGGTGTATGGTGTAGAGGAGGAGGCAAGAAGACGAACTGATGTGATGATGCTCTCCAGAAGTGATCGCTCCCTTGGTTGGGCAGTTCCGACCTTCAGCCAGGTACTGGAAAAGGCCAAACTTCTGCTTCAAGGGCTCATACCTTATTCTTCAGTCTGAGTCATTCTTTCTCCCCTACTTTGCCTGTAGCCACAAGACCCCAAAGTGGAGCTGTCTACTCCCCAGTCACACCCACATCCCCACATACATCTCTAAGGGAAACGGTGAGCTCGGGGGCAAAAACAACTTGGAGCCGGGTCCAATAGTTTGCTCCCTTGTTGCTTAGACACCTGGGAAGGTTGGACTCCAAACCCTCTCACCCTTCAGACCTTAGCCAGGAGACACTCCTAAGACAGCCATCATTCAAGTGAGTCCCCTCAGAGCATTCCTGCTGTCCTCCACAGCCCTCTTCCAATCCTGTTTCATTGTTTTGTTTTTATAAACTTATCTTAGGCATAGGGTATTCTGGCTGCATATATATACTTGCAGCATGTTGGTGACTGTTGCCCTAAGAGGAGAAGGCAGCTGGCATTAGAGGTGGTTGTAGGCTGCCATGTGGGTGCTAGGAAGCAAACACAAATCCTCTGGAAGAGCAGTCATTACTTTGAGAAACTTCTTTTTCTTTTAAGTTTTAGATGTATTTTATGAATGTTTTACCTGTACCTATGTCTGTGCACCATGTGCATGCCAGTCCATAAGGGGAATTAGGAATGATGGTGAGTCACCATGTGGGTGCTGGGACTTGAACCCAGGTCCTCTGCAAGAGCAACAAGTGCTCTAGATCTCTCCAGCCCCTTTCGTTGTTTTATGTTCTGCCTCATCTCATCAACTTTTTAGGAAATATTTATGTATGTATTTGTGTGTTTTGTCTGTATGTACTTCTGCACAGCTGAAGAGGGCATCAGACCCCACGGGACTACAGTTACAGACGGCTGTGAGCCACCAAGGGTGTTAGGAATTGAGCCTCTGGTAGAACAGCCATTGCTCTTAATCCTTGAGCCAGCTCTCCTGCCCCAACCTCATCAGCTCCGACAGCCAGGATCCTGCCTGCATAGCTTACCACTATGCCCCATTGCCTCCAAGTTTCTGTTGGAACTGCTCCACTTGGGAGTAAATGCAAAAGTGTGTGAAGTAGGGGAGAATGGGGAGGGAGGAAAAAGTAAGGAATGTGAGAAAAGAAAGTGAAGTGAAGAAAGCCTTGCAGGTCAGCTCAGTCTGCCTCCCAGAAGGCGGAAGAGAAAGGAGCACTCAGTCCTGCCCTTGGCTGTCCTGCCCTGCCCTTCACCTCAGCCAAGTCAGCAGACCCGGCTCCACCCTCCTCACCTGCACGTTCTGTAATTGGTTCTTGTCTCAGGGATGCGTTTGAGTAAAGAACCCCCAAGGTAACTGTGGGGAAGAACAGACACTGGTGTGGCAACCTCAGGTGGCGTTTGCAAATTCACAGCCAAACCTCTCAGTGCCACGGTAGTCTCTCTGGTCTCTCCAGGGCTGAGTGCAGCAGGTTGTGGGGATGAGAACTTGAACTACCCAGGCCATGAGTCCACCCAGACTTTGGCGGCAGGGGGTAGCATTTGCGAAGGGTGAGGGTGAGGCCAGCTGCTAGGTGGGAATCATAACCACACTCAGAATACAATTGACTACAGGAATCAGAGATGGAGGGAGCGTGTGAAGGCCTCAGGTAAAAGCCGTACCAAGTGGGGCTGCAACTGCTAATGGCCCCCATCCAGGAGTTTCAGACCCAGCCACAAGAATCACGTGTGTCTGGTTGTTCATGACAGGCCCTGTATGAAGTGTTACGGAAGGGAACACGTGGCCCAACGTGACAGTCCTCATGTTGGCAGGGAATTATCTTTGGAATATTAGTTGCCACTTGCTGCCTGCAGTGTTTGCTTTGGGTGGGCCCCACCTCCTTGTAAGGAGCAGAACTTGCAGTTAGAATGATTAAGAGGGCATGTTTACAGAAGGATTATTGTACAATGATGCAATCAACATACATGCTGTTTAAAATCTGCTCGGGCTGATAACCACGCTAGTCATTTTATGAGCCTATTTGCTCTGTGGCCTCAAGTCCAGGAGCTCTATTGTAGTAGCAGCTCTGGTTATAAGCAAGGCTTCAAGGGCTCACACAATCTGCAGAGGAGCTGTGAAGATACACAGGCCACTCCTGAATCCCTTCACAAACCCATCTCCTGGGCTTCACATGCTATTTGGAATTGTGACTTTCAACAATCAGGTCTAGTGGGTCCCTGCAGGTCTTCAGGGTAACATCACAGGGACCTAATAACCAAGCTGTCCTCTGGACATTACCCTACATGAAGGCTCAGTTATCTGTACCAGGCCCTAGAAGGAAAAGACTGTCTCCCTTGCAAAAGCCACAAGAGCTGGGCTTAGAAATTTGATCCGGGCATGCCATGTGTGAAGGAGCCGGAGCCTAATTAAATCTCAGAAACGCTTTGTGGTGGCAGGGGACAGACTCAGAGTCTGGTTGCCACAGGAAAGAAAGATCTTTCCTGCTCATTCTCAGTGGTGTTGGGCCCCAGCAGGCTACGGGGGGGGGGGGGGGGGGGGGGGGAGGAGTCACAATCTGCAGGTGTGCCCCCCCACAAGGACACCACTACCCACGTATCATTCAGAGGGTTCCCTTTCTCCATGTTTCCTCATTGCTTACCACTGACTTTGACTTATTGCAAAGCAGAGTATGTCCTGGCCAATCACTGTATCCTGGGTAGTTTACATTTCTCATTACAAATTAATAATTACACTGACTGGACTTGCTCCTGAGCCTAGGTTTTCTCTTGAACCTGCTTAATTCTGATTTGAGACTTGCAGAGCTGAGCTCACAACCCAGCTCTGGTGTGAGAATTTAGCACCAAGCTACTATTTTTTTTTTCTAATTTTTTTTTTTTTTTTTTTTTTTGGAGACAGGTCCCACTAAGCATCCCATGCTTACTTCAAACTCACAGAACTCAGCCTGCCTCTGCCTCAAGAGCGATGGGATTAAAGGCGTGCGCCACCATTTCGACTGTATCTTAGTGAGTGTTCTATTGCTGTGAAAAGGCATAGCAATTCATAAAAGAAAGCATTTAATTGGGGCTTGCTTACAATTTCAGAGGTTTTGTCCATTGTTGTCATGGCAGAGCATGGTAGTGCTGAAGTTGAGAGTTCTACATCTGGATCCACAGGCAGCAGGGAGAGACACTGGGCCTGGCATGAGTTTTTGAGACCTCAAAGCCCACCCCCAGTGACACACTTCCTCCAACAAGGCCACACCTCCTAACCCTTTCAAATGGTGCCACTCCCTAAGCATTCAAATAGATGTGCCTATCGGGCCATTCTTATTCAAACCGCCACATTACACATTCTTCATGACTTCACTGATGCTGACCACAGCTTTGAAATCCTGTTCCAGAGGGTTAGGGATGTAGCTCAGACAGAACTTGTCTAGCATGCATAAAACCCTGGGTTCAATCCCTAGCACCACATAAACCAGCTACAGTGGTGCATACCAATAGTACCAGGCAAGAGGATTAGCATTGCCAGGTCATCCTCGGGTACACACCAAATCCAAGGGCCAGCATGGGCTAAAGGAGACCCTGCGGAAAAGAAAAACCAAACCAAAACAACCCACTGCTGGGTATGGTGATGCACACCTTTAATCCCAGCCTACAGGAAACAGAAACAGGATCCCTATGAGTTCAAGGCCAGCCTGGACCACATATTCCAGGCTAGCCAGCATTACATAGTAACGCTTCCTCAACAACAACAACAACAAAAAGCCATATACCCAGAAGGGGGCTGGGTATATGGTGGAGGCTAAGAGTACTTGTTCTTGGAGAGGACCCACGGAGCATTTCCATGGCGATCAGTGGGAGGGGCGGGAGGACCCAGCTTCTGTGGCGCAGCACTGGCCTTCAGTTACTTGCTGTCAGCTAACAGCTTGGGAAATGTTTCTAATGACAGTGGCTACATTAAGCATAATTTCAGGAAATGGCAAACCAGCTTACATTGTCCCAAATCAGGGTTATTTTCTGGAGTACAGTCATCTCCCCCATCATAATAATGTATATCAAAAATAGAACAAAGAGTATTCATCATGTCATTTTCTAAATATTACGCACAACCCAGCCTCTAGTGGTGGCTTTAAAGTCCTGCGTAAGCACTGAGCAGCTTGCTTAGGGCTCCAAAAGCCTTTATAAATAAACTGAGCTCCGTCCACTGGGCGGATGTTCTAAACTGTGCCACTCAAGAATTTACTCAGGTAAGGTAAAACTTGGTTATATAGTCAAGTGTAAATGTATAATAATATGTGCTTTATACACAGACATACATACAGGCATAATACTCTTACACATAAATCTTAAAAATCAAAATGAAATAATTTAAAAAGGAACAAAAACTTGTTTCTTAGCTGAAAGTAGTGCATTGCCTCAATCCTCAATTCAGGAGGCTGAGGCAGGAGGATTGTGAGTTTGAGGCTGGCTTAGGTTTACACAGTGAGACTCTTGTCTTCAAAACAACAAAGTGGTCAGATGTGGTTACGCACAGCTCTAACCCTGGTGAGCACCTTGGGAGACAGAGGCAGGCAGATCTCTGTCAAGTGAAGGACACCCTGCCAGGGCTAGCAGGGAGGCCTTGTTTCAAACAAAACAACAACAAAATGCAAAACCAAGTATTAGGGATGGAGATAGAGCTGAATGGTAGATAGCACTAGCCTGCCACACACAGCCTCTGTTTGTTTCCAAGGACACTAAGTAAGGACCGTATCTTTGTCCAAAGAAAAGTGGGTCCTGAGTGCAGTAAAAAAGGAACGGAATGAAGTACATACAGGTTACATGAGATCTGGTGAAATATTCTAGCTCCTGCTTTTACTTTCCTGCTTTTTCCAAATGTTCCGTGAATCTTTTATAATGAAATAGAAAATATATTTTAATTTGAAGGAACATAACCAAGAAAAGCAATGGGAAAAGGACTCAGGACTGAAAACAGTGGCTACTAGAATATCAGTTTCTCACATTGTAAATCAAACCAAACCAGCCTTCCCAAGGCTGACAGACTATAAACAAGATTAACCTAGTGAGACCAGCCTCTGCAGGCAGTGGACCACCAGGACAGTCACCAAGCCTTTGCCACAATCATGAGAAGGAGAACAGGGTGGGGGAAGGGTGGCCTAACTTGACTCTTCCTTGACCAGATGTCTCAGGACAGCCACTTGATTAGATTCCCTTTGTGAGACCCAAGCTCACACACACCAGCTACGGAAGAGCTGCCTTTTTGGTAGTATGTGGTAAGGTGGGTATGGATTTTCCTTCAGTCTGTGACTGAATGGAAGATGGATCAGAAGAGAATGTCTGGAAACCACTCAGATTCTGACATCAACGAAGACCTAACAAGCTTGGTGGTAAATGTGGATCTTGGAGGAAGCTTGTGACTCTTCGACAAGCCCTGTGGTGGAATGAATTTTGTGTGAGGAATGCTGCTGTGGCCCTGTTGCCGATGCCCCCCCTCGCCCCCCCCCACAGAAAAGCAGCATTGCCTTCCCTAACATCTTTCAAGCCCCTGAGTTCCTAGACCAGAAGACTTAACACTTGCCTCTACAGCCCCCCCCCCCCAAAAAAAAAGCCAACCTTGAACTCTACCTCTCAAGGAACAAAGTTCAGTACTTCACTGTTACCAGCTTTCCTGGGTCACCCTCCCTCCCTCCTTGAAAGGAAGCAGGGCTTCTTGGAAGATATGCTAAAATAAGCAGGCTGGTTTCAGGCTTCTTTGTAAAGACATCAATACCGGGTGATTGGCTCAGACCCATCCCTCCTTTACACCAGGCTCCCTAATGCATGTGGTTCCATTTCCTGAGAGAGGAGGGGCCAGGAAAGGCTTGGTCTGAGATAAATGTGATGCTGAGTGGTGATAATGGGGGTCAGGATTGGAAAACCTTTGTAAATCCTTAATAAATCTTTTGGCTACCCATTCTCGATTTCTGTGAGCAAGGCATGTAAACAGTGCCACCTCTTGGCAAGCTGTGGTTCCCCTCAGATTTTTAGCCCAAGGTCATGGGTGGAAATGCCCTAGCATGGGAGATACTAAACCCAGAAATCTTAGAGAATGAAAGGAACAGTATTAAGACACAGGCTACCAAAAATTGTACCAGCAGCATCATAGTGCCAAGGGAATTAAACCAAAACAGAAACTATTTAACAATGTGTATGTTGTAGCTGGCTGGTGGTGGCGCACAACTTTAATCCTAGCACTCAGGAGGCAGAAGTAGGAAGATCATTGTGAGTTTGAGGCCAGCCTGGTCTACAGAGTGAGTTCCAGGACAGCCAAGGCTACACAGAGAACCTTGCCCCCCCCCCTGGGGGGGGGCAGAATGTGTATGCTGGTCTCATCTCACAAGGAAAAGATATGAGCCAGAGCTCACTAATCAAGACAAGGCATACTCTATAAACTAGGTATGGCAAAAGCCCTAGGGTCCTCTGCTTCTGGTTGCCCGCTGGGGAAACACACCCAGAACAAATGCTGGGCTGATGGGTCAGGTGGCCTTAGCAGCACTTAAAAGGGAATCACACTGCACAACCAGATCCAGGAGAAAGAACAGGGGAGATGGGTGTGCTGTTAGTTTTCTGTCTACTTGACACAGCCAGAGTCACCTTCAGGAGGACCTCAGCTGAGAACACACCTCTATCAGATTGGCCTGTATTCTGTGGGGCATTTTCTCAATTACTGACTGATATGGGAAAATACACCCACATTAGGCCCAGCCCTGGGCCACCCCTGGACAAGGTGGTTCAGGAAGGTATAAGAAAACAAGCTGAGCAAGCAAGTAAGAAGCATTCCTCTCTGTTCTCTGCTTTGGTTCCTAGCTTGGTTCCCTCAATAACTGTTGGAGCCAGGAAGGGCTCAGTAGCTCTGCTGAATCATGGACAGGGATGCTGACAGAGGCTTGTGAACCGGGGCAGCTGAAGATGCAGCTCCAAGAACTGTCAGCCACTGCCTCCTATTCTGGGTCCCTGGTGCTCAACCCTGTGATGCTACCAACCATGGAGCATTCACTACTCCTTCCACGTCCTAATGCCATTTTTGGACTGGAGGAAGCCCTCCTGACACATGTTGACACTACTGGCCAGATTGCTGGGAGTTGGATAGGAAGGGGTCAAGTCACACTCAGTACGGCCCGTAGTCAGGTTTCTTATCCCTGGAGGGCAGAGATGAAAAACTCTGTTTTCAGGGTTGATGCATGGCCATGCACATTTATTCTATGCCTGGTTACAGAAGACCTTCCACATGTAGACCATGATCACCACTCTGCTCTCATGGCCACTTTGGGCAGAAAGCAGAGCACCTCACAGGGGCTCTCAGAGGTAGCAATGTCACATGGTTCCACCCCCAGATGTTGACAATGTTTCTAAGGACATTTGGACTTTCCAAATCCTATGCATCTTTCTAGGAACGGTGTCCTGGTTCCAATGAGTCCTTCTTTGTCCAGGTTTTGCAAGGCTCACACCTGGAGCTGGTGTTAAAACAGCATGAGGGCTGGAAAAGGGCCTTGGACTGTGGCAGAGAACAGCTCCATTCCCCCAAGGACTCAGTGCCGACCACGATCCTTTCTGTTGCGAAGTTTGTGTCCCGCCTGGGATCCCCGCTGAGCAGCTTTCACCAGACCTTTAAACTGTCCCTGCAGCTTCACCTTTTTCCTGCAGGAAGAAAGAACAAGAGCTGATCTCACTGAGAACAGAAGCTCTCTCTCTCCTTACAGTGTTGGCGTGTGGTGGTGCATGCCTGCAATCCCGGCTCTTGGAAGGCTAAGGATGGCAAGTTCAATGACAGCCTGAGATCCCGCACAGGAAACCTGGTCTCAATAGAAAAACAAAATCAGATGATGGGCACCCCTGGCAGAGACAGAGTGACATAAGCGGACAGTCCTATGTCCTGACCTGGCTATTGCACAAAATCCCCATCCATCCTTCCACTAACAAACTTAGACAAGGTCAAGGCTCACTCTATCCAACCAGCCTTTCCTCAAAAGGCCATCTGCAGATGCCTCCCTGTGAATTCCATTTGGAACTAATTTCCATAGGAATATAACATTTGCAAGCACTCTTACACACCTCATATGGTCCCCACACCTATACCCAAAAGTCCCATTTAATAGTCTAAGTAAAATAACTAATTTTCCAACAAGATTAGAAGAGCAAATTATGGAAAACTATTAAAGATAGTGACTGTGTAGAATGTATATATTCCAGAATCTCTGTGACCTAAGATCATGATTTATTTTATTTTTAAGAAGAGAGAGCCCGGGCCAGGCGGTGTGGCACATGCGCCTTTAATCCCAGCACTCCGGAGGCAGAGCCAGGCAGATCTCCATGAGTTCGAGGCCAGCCTGGGCTACAGAGTGAGATCCAGGACAGGCACCAAAACTACACAGAGAAACCCTGTCTTGAAAAAAAACAAAACAAAACACAAAAGAAGAAGAAGAGAGAAGGTGTAGATTTAAGGGAGAAATTCCTAAGAAGGAGAAGAGCTCCAAAGAAGGAACATCTGACAAGTTTTCACTGTTGTATTTTTCAGATGATTTTATGTGTTTGAATATTTTGCTTGCATGTGTGCAAGTATACAACATGTGTGCCTAGTGCCTGCAGAGGTAGGCTAGAAGGACGCATCAGATCCCCTGGAACTGGAGTTATAACTGATTGTGAGCTGCCATGTGGGTGCTGGGAATTGAACCTGGGTCCTCTGCAAGAGCAACAAATGTTCCTAACCAATAAGCCAAATTTTCCATCCCCAAGATTGGGTTTTACAAGATAGTTAAGTAAGGCATAGTAACTCACACCTGTAACCCTAGCACCTGAGAGTCTAATTCAGGAAGATCAAGAGCTCAAGGTCAGCGGGCTACAGACATGGCTCAAGGTGAAGAGCACATAATGGTCTTACAGAGGATCCAAATTCAATTCCCAACATTTACCTTTAGTGGCTCACAACTGCCCGTAACTCTAGCTTTAGGGTACCCAATACCCTTTTCTGGTTTTTCCCAGAAACTGCCCTCATGTGTACATAATCGCACACAAACACATAAATCTTTTGTTCCCCCTTCAAGACAGGGTTTCTGTGTAGCCTTGGCTGTCCCAAAACTAACTCTATAGACCAGATTGACCTCAAACTCAGAGATCTGCCTGCCTCTGCCTCCTGAGTGCTGGGATTAAAGGTGTTTGTCACTACTGCCTGGCCAATAAATCTTAAAAAAAAAAAAAAAAGGTTCAAGGCCAGTGTTGTGGAATATTAGTTTTAGATGGATTACATTCATTTATGCTGTGGAACATTTGTTTAATGATGCAAAGATGTGTTGCATTCTTTTATGTTGCATTCTTTTATGTTGCATTTGTTGAACTCTTTGAAGTTGTGTTACTTTGCCTATCTAAAACACTTGATGGTCTAATAAAGAGCTGAATGGCCAATAGTTAGGCAGGAGAGAGAAATAGGTGGGGCTGGCATGCAGAGAGAATAAATAGGAGGAGAAGAGGGAAGAGCACAAAAAGGAGAGAGAACACCAAGGGCCAGCCACCCAGCCAGCCACCCAGCCAGCCAGCCAGCCACCCAGCCAGCCAGCCATGGAGTAAGAAGGAAAAAAAGGAATAAAGAAATAGAGAAAGACAAAACCCTTGAGGCAATTTGAGGGATAATTTAAGTTAAGAAAAGCTGGCTAGAAACAAGGTACACTAAGGCCAGGCATTCATAAGTAAGAATAAGTCTCCGTGTGTTTATTTGAGAGCTGGGTGGTGGGCCCCCAAAGAGATTAAAAAAACAAAACAAATAAAAACTACATTTTGGCGCCTAATGTTGTTTTGCATTCAATACGGTGGCTGCCCTTAAGCAACCACTGTCCCAAGCAGCAACTGCAACTCCGCAGCTACCAGCAGCAGCTTCAGTTTGGCCACACTGGCTGCAGCCAGGCGGGAATTCTGTTCCCCCAGGCACTGGCTCTATCATGGCTGCTAAAGGAAACTTGACTAAATCTCTATCCTTCTACAGAAGGCAGGATCCAAAGGTTGAGGTAAATTCTGCTTGCTTGGAGAGGATGAATAGCAAGTAGCTAATCTTCTCTCCTTGCTCATGTCTCCTAAAAAAGGGGGGCACCTTGCTGCTCACCCCACCCACTTAAGAACCCTAGCTACACTTAGTTCCTCCCTGCCACTTCCTATCAGCTAGTTGCTGACTCAGCCTCCTGACCTCAAGTTAATTTTATTTAATCAAACAAATGAAACATGTCTTTACATCATTAACAAAAGCAGCAGAAATAAATGTAAGACACCTTTACACAGTTAAAATAATATTTCACAACAGGCCAGTCTTGGCTAGATAGTGAGATTGAGGCCAATAACAGCAACATGGGACAGGCACATGACATAACATAAACACACACACACACACACACACACACACACACACACACGGAGAAGAGTTCAAGTTAACAATACTGTACATGTAAGTACATGTTAAAAAATAAAGCTGGGCAGTGGTATTGCACAGCACTTGGGAAGCAGAGGCAGGCAGATCTCTAGGTTTGATGACAACCTGGTCTTAATTCACCTTCCAGGACAGTCAAGGTTACACAGAGAGAAGAAACCTTGTCTCAAAAAAAATCCAATAAATAAATAAATACAAATAAGAATAATGGGGCTTGTCCAATGGCTCAGCTGGCAAAGACACTTGACAGCTGGCAAGCTTGATGACCATAGTTTAATCCCTGGAACCCACATGATGGGAGGAGAGCTGACTCACACAAGTTGTCTTTCACATACACACACTGCTGTGGATGATTGATTGATAAATAAAACACTGATTGGCCAGTAGCCAGGCAGGAAGTATAGGTGGGACTAGCAGAGAGGAGAATTGGGAGAACAGGAAGGCAGAGAGGAGGAGACACCAGCCTGCCGTCCAGGGAGCATCATGTAAAGGCAGCAGGTAATGCCACGGAACACATGATGACATATAGATTAACAGAAATGGGCTGAGTGTAAGAGTAAGAGCTAGACAATGGTAGGCCTGAGCTAATGGCCGAGCAGTTTAAATATTATAAGCGTCTGTATATTTATTTTATAAGTGGGCTACGGGACTGCCAGGGCTTGGCGGGATCCGGAGAGAAAAATTCCAGCTACAACACACAAAACAATGAATATAAAAAAAAAATAAAATAAAAATAGGGCTGGGCAGTATTTGGTGGGTAAAGCATTTACTGCACAAGGTGGGATCCCCAGCATCCATGTAAACAGCCAGGTGTGGTGGCTGCACCTGCAATCTCAGGGGTGCTGAGGACTGGACAGTCACTGAGTTCCAGGTATAGAGATAGGAACTGCCTCAACAGAGGATAAGGTAAGGAGCAATAGGAACAACCTTCACATTCATACACAAGAGGCACAGGCACTCACATACACACAACAAAAAATAAATAACCACAAGAGACCTGAGTAAGAAAGACCCTGCCCTGTGTGGAGCCGACTAACTCACACGTCACCATACCTGCGATTGAGCTTGGTTCTGTTGAGTGGGATGTAAGCATACGGATCAAGTCGGCCCTTCTTCTTCACATCACCCTTTGCTTTCTGCTCATCCAGAGAAACAGTAAAAGCAAAAACAAACAAAAATCAAAATCCCAAAGTCAGAGTCAGTCAGAGTGTGGGGTCCCTTCCCTGTCCCTGATTTCAGTTAGCCTAATGTTCCCCTTCTCCCCTTCATTTTCTCCTTCAGATGATATCAACAGGCTTCTCTGTCTCTAAGGTCATTTGTCAATTTTTTTTGTCTCTAAGGCCATTTCAAATGCCACATGCCCTAAGTGCCCCTTGTCTTTTCTGCCCTGTATGACTCAAAAAAGCACCCAGGATGGTGATGGGCACAGTTCTTCCTTGCCCTTCATCATCCTCCTGGTACCAGGAGGCCCACACCCTGCCCACAGCTCTCACCTTGGCCTTGTATTCGGCTCCAGGCGTACCCTTCTTGGCCGCAGGTCGATGGATGCCAGAGCCTCCAGCTATAGAGAAGCACAAAGATCACAAATCAGGCAGAACCAGAGTGACCCTCCTCTGGGAGGCAGGAAGTACGTCTCTCAAAGAGCCTCTGGGAAGATGATGGACAGAAGACAAGGAACTTGGTTCCACATCCTGGCACGAAATGACTAAAGTGCTCCCTTGAAGAGACACTGCCCAGTGACTCCCAGGAACACATACGCTCTGTACTGATATAAAATGACCCACATTCTCCAAAGTTACACAGGATCTATCTGTAAAACTCCTAACCCCTGCCTGTGGACAGGGCATTTCGCATGCTCCACCCAGTTCTGACTCTGGTACAGAAGCAACTACCTACCCCACTGAGCGGTGAGAACTAGAGATAATTGAGGCAAGAAAACTTGCCCAGGGTCAGCTTGTCACTTCTGGCCTGGACTTCAAAAGTCATGGATAGAATCCTGCAATGTATCTCAGAAAGCCCCTCCAAGACGTGAATCTGGAACCCCAGCAGTGTGACAGAACAAGGTTACACAGCTAAGTAACAGCTGGGCAAGTTGTCCTGAGCCCAGGCTTCTTGTCCCATGGATTATAAATGTCCTTTGTCCACAATATCATCTTAGTACAGGAAGGAGCCAGGCTCTGAATGCAGGGACAGAAGTCATAGGTCCTGCAGTAGGGTTAGTATGACATGGGGCCCAGAGGACATACTGCTACAAGAATGAGAGATTGAGCTGGGTGGATCTCTGTGAGTTCAAGGCCAGCCTGGTCTACAGAGCGAGATCCAGGACACGAACCAAAACTACACAGAGGAACCCTGTCTCCAAAAACCAAAAAAAGAAAAAAAAAAAAAAAAAGAACGAGAGACTGCCTCCATAGCTCTGGATCTCCAGGTGCTTTATGGCAGAAACCCAGGGCAGAGCCCTGTGGTGTACCTCAGGCAGCAGAGGAGCCACCCTGCTGCTAGAGAGGAACCCTTTGACCAGGGTTCTAATCTTGGAGCATACAAGAGAGGCTAACACTTCACAAGCCTCATGGAAGGATGGCTGGGCGGGGAGGAGCTTGCCAAAAGGGCTAGATTTACTATGCACAAACCTAACTCTTAGGTTCTCTAAGGCCCGTATCTCCCGCTCCCCCAGCCTAGTCCTGAGTGTTAGATCAGCCAATCTGTGTACTGTCAATTGAGTGCAGCAACTTCATAGCTCTGCTTCCCTCTCTATAACTCCACAGCCTGATGCAGGTACAGGGAAACTAACTGTCCCATGAAAAGAAAGAATACCTCACCTTGGTACCGAGGCGGGATCTCCAGCTCATCCTCCTCATCTTCCCTCTGCCGCTTAAGCTTCTTTTTCTATAGAAAGAGGCAGCAAGCAAAGGATGTCAGGCAGGGAGTCAGTAAGCAAAGGATGCCCTACATCCTTCAGAGTACACGGTACTAAGGGCAGGGACAGAAGCACTGGCCTGCCTTGATGACAAGGCCCTTTGCCAAGCTCTCATCCCCAGCTGCACGGGAAATGCAAGCCCACAAGGGGAGTGATTATCTCCTATCATACAACTGGGGGAATCTCGCCCACATTCTGACAACTGGACTTCCCTCTTCACACTGAACTTCACACCCTGGAGCTATTAAAAGAGGCTGCTGCTGTCAGGTCCTTGTCTTCTCACAGGCAAGCAAGGTTCCAAGCCTCTCTGACTACCTCTTTCCCTCTCTAGTCCCTGGGTAGGTGGGAGATCCTGGACCAAGCTATTCATTACAGTCCTTCAATGGTTCACAGACAATAGGTTCACAGAAGTTGTAAGTCACTGGGACACATGGACTCATCCAATTATGACATAGAACATGCTAATACTTTTTTTTTTTTTTTTTTTTTTTTGGTTTTTCGAGACAGGGTTTCTCTGTGTAGCTTTGCGCCTTTCCTGGGACTTACTTGGTAGCCCAGGCTGGCCTCGAACTCACAGAGATCCACCTGGCTCTGCCTCCCGAGTGCTGGGACATGCTAATACTTCTTACTGCACCTACTGCATGCCTGGTGCCAACGTTAGGGATGCATAGGAAGGAAAGATGACCAGCCACCAGGCAGCCCACAGGGATATTTGGGCTTAGGCATTAGCAATCAAGTAAGCACACCATAGAGTGGGTAGGTAGGGGTGTGGGTAGGTCAGCCAGGTGTAACCTAGTTCCCAAAGCTCGCTCCTATCCTGTGGTTTGTGACACCAGCCTGGAAGCTTTGTGAGTCTGTAGGTGAGCTGAGGACCAGGGGTGCCAGGTCAAAAGATCAGGTTGAACATGTGTCCAGGAATATGGATGCCAGATCCACTGTCTGTAACACAGAACTCTGGATATCTAGCGAGTACCAGAAAGTGGACATGTGGGGCTTTGGCTGCACAACAGAGGATGATGGCTGAGCTTTACCCTAGTTCCATTGGTGCATAGCCAAGGCTAGCCCACTAACTGGTCTTCCACTGAGAATGCCTTATCCCCTAGCATCTCATGCTCCCAGAACCATGCAAACAAGAAGACTCAGCAAATGCCAGAGAGCCTTGGGTTGTTAGTGGCAGAGGCTGACTTGTCAGGAACCAACCACTAATGTGGTCACCCCTAGAATCCTCTTACTGCCTTAAGGAAAGATGTCTAATCTTGCCAGCTCTGAGCTGAGGGCCATCTACAGAGACTATTGCCAGTCTTTGCTGGCCAGAAATAAAAGGCAGCTGTCAAGAGATCTCCAGCCCCCCAGGAAAGTTCCAGAAAAGCCAGAGAGGCCCCAACCAGAATAATTTCTGGGAAAATAAACAATGATCATAAAGGACAGCTATGGCTCACTGAGCATCCCCAAGTGCCGAGCTCTCTACACACCAAGGAGTCTACACAGAACCCTGGGTCCAGGGACAGGCTCCCTCACAGCTTCCTACTGCATGCAAAGTGAGACTAGACTGAGGGGGCCTGGGAAGGGCAGAACCCAGGCCACGGAATGAGCCCTGGTAAGCAGAGCTGGGCCACGCTGGAATGGTCTGTGGAGGGGAGGGTCACACAGGTGTGCGACAGAGGCACAAATGACTACCCCAGGGCATCCTCCTCACCCTCTTCATTCCTGACTTTCCTACATGGTTTTCACTCAGTTCTCCAAACGGCATTCTACACTCGGATACATTCTTCTTCTTTGTCTTTTTTTTTTTTTTTTTTTTTTTAAGATTTATTTGTTTTTATTTTGTTTGTATGAGTATTTTGCCTGTATATATATGTATGTATACGACATGTGTGTCTGGTGCCCATGGAGGCCAGAAAAGGGTGTTGGATCTCCGGGCACTGGAGTTATGGATAGTTGTAAACCAATATGTAGGTGCTGGGAACCAAATCCAGGTCCTCTGCAAGAGTGAGAAGTCCTCTTAACCACTAAGCCACCACTCCAGCCCTGTGATACATTCTTAACTATAAATTAGCTCCTGGCTCCTGGTTTACCAGAAGGCACGTGGGGAAGCTTGCCACATGCCAAGCTCTAATCGGATTCACTTCACATGCCCGTCCACTCTGCCCCAGTAATCTTAAACTCTGAGGGAGTTGCGCAGATGCAGTGTTTGTTTGTGTGTGAGGATTGGGGTCTGGGAGCTGTGGGCCAGGATGAGGCCACAAACTACTCACACTTCTGACACCAGCATCTTCCATCAAGTCATCAATCATCTCTTCATCTTGCCCTGGAGTCAGAAGCAGACAGGCTCATGAGCACTCACCCGGGCATCCCCAACCTGCCTCACTGCCTGCCCCCTGTTGCAGGACAGGACATTCAATCCCACCGTGAACCCAAGTCTGCATTTGTGTTAGTTAAATAAATCAGCCTTGGGTCAGGGGGCAGAGCCAGCAACTGGTTGACAGAAAGTGATCCTAGAGAGTCAGAGAGAGCCTGGAGATGAATAGAGACACACCGGAAGCAGCAGGGAGGGACTTTGAGTGTGGAGGTCTTTTTTGGTTTGGCGGAACAGAAGGATGCTCTCTTTCTGAAACACCAGAGAGAGGAAAGGTCAGCTAGCTGCTTCTCAACCTCTCTGAACTAGCAGGTGTTCACCCCAGCCTCTGACTCCCGAGTCTTAGTGATAAATAGAACCAGAGAGATTTAATTAAAAACTACATTTGGTGACAGTGGTGGAAGGCGGATCCAACAGGAAGTGAAAGCCCCACCCACCCGGGCCACTGGCTGAGAAGCAGTTGCTGGCGGAAACAGCAGTAGGTTCAGGTGCAGCTGCTGTGTCAACAGAAAGACGACACTCCCTCCTGGCACAGCAGGGAGAAGGGACATCAACTCCAGTCCCAGAAAACTGCCCTCCTCAGACCTGTGTCCTCTTTCCACGGGAGATCAAACTGCTCCCTCCACTCCCAGACCATATGGCCCCTTCAAGATGTGAGTGACTCAAGGAGAGCCCCCAGACTCCTGGGAGTCAGCCCCACCCCATGCATGTCCCCACTTAGCAAAAGGACAATTTACCCTCCTACTCCAAAAGCATTTTCCCACTCTGTGTACTGGCACCAAGTGAGAATAAGAGAAGAAGTATGAATCTGACCATCTGCAGGAAAGAGATTCCAGCAAAGCAAAGCAACAGCCACAGGACAATAAAGACAGCTCGTGTGGGGCTGGGAATGGAGCTCCGTGGAGCACTGCTCCGTGGAGCACGTACCATGGGCTGGGTTCAGCCCCCAGCATGCAAGAAAATGAGCCAGCCTGTGATTAAAGGTGTACAGAAGGAAGACAGTTGCCTTGTAGGAGTTCTGTGGGGGTGAGGCCTAGTGGCTAAGGGACCCTGGAGAAGCTACAAAGAACCAGTATGGGATCCTACAGAACAGAGGGGCTTGGAAAGGCAGGGAGAGGGGGGGGCATCCCCACCAGTTAGTGGTCACCAAGTGCACAAGAGCCTGAAGAGTACAAAGGCTGGGAGGGAACAGAGAAGAGACAGCCGAAGGAAGAGCACAAGCCCCATTTATATCAAGCATAGACAGGAGCTAGACAGACAAGCAGCTGACGAGTGATGCGTGGAGGAGCTGTATGAGCAGACACTTGTCCCCACAGAATTAGGGACAGAATCAAGAGCTTCACGCATTCTAGACAAGTGCATGCTCAGTTTGGGAAGGCTAACACTTTTGGAAGACACAGGTATGGAGAGGACATGGAGAGACCACTAAACGTGTTGAGCGGTCCTGCCTGAGGGACAGTTGTACAACACGGATGTTGTGAAGCTAGCAGTATCCCAGAGGCTGGCTCTTGCTCTAAATCAGCTACAGGGCTCAGCCAGTTTCTATTAAAACCAAACCAACCCGAACAACTAAAAGGATAAGGAAGCCGGGCATGGTGGCGCACACCTTTGGTCCCAGCACTTGGGAAGCAGAGACAGATAGATCTTTGTGAGTTCGAGACCAGCCTTGTCTAAAGAATGAGTTCCAGAACACAAAGAAATCTTGTCTCAAAACAACAACAACAACAAAAAGGAATAAGGAAAAAGGAGCAGAGGAGATGATCACATCTGCCCCAGTGCGGGGAGTTTCCTCCAAGTCTGTTTGTTTTTTTTTTTTAAAGATTTATTTATTTATTATGTATACAGAAGAGGGCGCCAGATCTCATTACAGATGGTTGTGAGCCACCATGTGGTTGCTGGGAATTGAACTCAGGACCTCTGGAAGAGCAGTCGGTGCTCTTAACCGCTGAGCCATCTCTCCAGCCCCCTCCACGTCTGGTTTAAATTATATGTATGTATACTACATAAAAAAGGTCATAGGTAAATTAATAAATAGGTATAGATAGTATATGAAATAAAAATGTTTAGTATGGTCAGGAAAAAACTGAGGAGTCAGAATGCTCAGGAGTGACCTTAGATGTAAGCTCAGCTCTATTCCCTATGCTTCCTCAATACCTGGGCACTGTGTGAACAGGCCAGGAGCCCCAGTGAACACATGAGTATCAGGCCAGCACAGCCCTAGCCCTAGCTGCCGGAGCAGCTGTTCCTGGGGTCGGGGGCACGGGACCCTACCTTTAGTGCCGTCTTCTTCCTCCACCTTGTCACCATCTTCCTCCTCGCGTATGATCAAGCGGCCATCAGCGCTCACCTTGAAGCCATGGTCCTTCTTCCTGCCTTGCCTGGGTCCAGGCTGGGTGGCTAGTGAAGAAGATTGGCATGAGGTGGTGGTAGGCCAGTCCTAACCAACTCATACCATCTTCCCTTGGAACCCACACACACCAAAGCTCCCCCTGCCTACAGGAACCCAGCAACAAGGCAGGTCCACTCTGGGCTCCTCTGTCAGCTGTTTCTTGCTCACCAAGGACTCGCTGGGCCACCTTGGGATCCAGGAAATTGAGGGGCTCATCCCCACCACCTTCCTTCAGCCATGCTCGGCTTCTCTGCCGTGCCAGCTTCCGCTGCTCCTTGCTCTGGCCTCGTTCCTCTTCCTCATCTTCATCCTCAGAGTCAGCCAAAATCTCCTCGATGCTAAATTAGAGAAGTCCAACACCTAAGCCCTCCTGGGAGGGGTGCGGACTTAAGGCATTGCTAGGACAGGTTTGGGGCGAGGGTAGACTAGGGCCTCAAGGAGTGAGCCATGGTCTTACCTGTCGCCTTTGCTCTGGACAGGCTCCTCTTTTTCTTCCTCCTCTTCTTCCTCTTCCATAGCAGCCTGGCTCAGGGCACGATGCTTCTTGGCCCGGGTCTCAGCTTTGCGGATGTTGACCAGGACTTTGTGGTATTCTGCAGGTAGCAGACCCTTCACCAGCTCAAACCTGAGTGGGGCAGAGAAGGGTTGTCCAGAGGCACTTTCCAGGCATCCCTCCCCAGGGGCAGGAGCTGTTCAGGAACTAGTAAGCCTTTCTTGTGACCCCTGAAAGACTAAGAATCCCACACCCCAACTCTACCCCACTCAAGTGCACAGACCCAAACTTGCGGATGAACTTGATGAACAGGTTCCGAAGCTTCATCCGGAAGTGCCGCCGCATGTCGTCTGACAACTTCCCGATGGCTTCCATCTAACAGGCAGAGCACATGGCGTCAGAGGGGGGAGGAGCAGGGCCTGTCTCCCACCCGGCCCACCTTTCCCTGCTGTCCAGACCAATGAATGCACAGTACAGCTGGGCCCGGCGAAGAGGGGAGGTGCCAGCTGCCCTGTTCTCGGCTCACCCCTTCCTTGGCTCAACTACGCTTGCTTCATTTGGAATCGCACCTTTCCTCTAGGCCCTCCCTCGTAACACATCTGTGGTCATCCTTTCAAGGTGACAACACTCTCCACATGTTCTTCCAATGGATCTTTACAGCAACTAGACGGGACAGCTACTACCAGTACTAAGGCACAGGCTATGAGCTGAGGCACAGGCTCACCATAAAGGTACCACCTAATTCACTCATTCTACTTCGCCAGACACTCTCCAGCATCTCACAGTCTCACGTTCCCTTTCTATCATGCAGTCATGCTCTTCCTGCCTAGTATGGGTGGCAGACCTTCTTATCAGTAAGGTCTCCAGTGGGGTCAGGGAACAAGGTCCCCACATATCCTTTGAAGGGATTTTTATAAGTTCTAAATGTAGGTAGATATAATAGATCTCTACTCTAGCCATTTCTTAAATCTCTGGTTCCTGGTTAGGCTGTAGGCTTTCGGAAGACATCTATCTCTGCTCCCTTCCTTGAGGTCAAGGCTTGACTCAGTAGCAACATGCAAGCGGATGGCAAGCACCATGTGAGTCAACCAGCTGGGAGTGAGAAATGAGGACAGCAGGTAAGCAAACTAGTCCAATTGCGGGGAGTGAGGGGGAGGCTCCCCTGGGAAAAAGTCTGGAGACACAACCCAGAGGGGCTCTCTGTGTCCCTTTTATCTGTGCCCCGGCAGATGATGTGGAGAGAGGTCCTGTAGAGGAAGAGCCCAGCCTGAGCCCTGAGACTAGACCTTGAGAGTGAGTTCTGATCTCAGTTTCTCTGTCTGTACAATGTGGAGGAGCTCTGTCCTTGGTCTTTGGTCTGGTGTCTATGGAGGGGACACAGGGTAACAGGAGACATTGTGGGCACTGTGTCTTCTCTGTTAGTCAGCACTCTCCAGCACTCTCCTACAATCCCCTCCCACACTCCTTAATGTCCTTCTGCCACTCAAATCAACAGTGGCTAATGACAACGTTCTAAACTAATGACCCAAGGCCCATGGGGTCCACACTGGCACCTCAGGGGCCTCCATCAGTCAAGAAAACAGAGCCTCACCACTAGCTGCACATGCTTGGCAAGGTGCACCACGTCCATGACCACCACGGCCACCTTGATGAAGCCCAGTGCAGATTTGACCACATCACGGGTGCGGGAAGCCAGCAGCAGGCAGACATTCTCCAGGAGCTGCTCCACTGTGCTTGTCCCCATCAGTCCTGTGCACAGGAGCCCCCGTCAGATACCAGAGCTACCCGAACCCAAGACCCGCTCATGGGTCAGATGTGAGCAGGGGGCCTTTCTGTGGTCTCACACGGTTTGAATCATCACCCACGGAGCGGCCATGGTCTTCCATTTAGAGATTACCAGAGGTTCTAGGAGGTTAGTGAAGTTACTCAAAGATTCGTGTGGCTGGTGAGAGGAGGGACCAGAACTAAGACCCAGGGACTGGTCAGCCTCCTTCAATCTGACAAAAGGCCCCGGATACTGGGACTGTACACTGCTGGGTGGTGCAGGTGTGAGGAAAAGAGACTGGGAAGCAGATGGGGCTGGGTTCTGGTCTCCCTCCTCCTGATACTTTTCCCCATTCTGGCACCACCCTGTCCTGACCTTGGGGCACTCTTTACCATGAAGGCATCCCAGGCCTTCAAGTGAACATTTACCTTTAAACTCGAACAAGAGGTGGGTCAGAGCCAAGATGCTGCAGCTCACTGTGGTAACCGCACCCACAAGTCCAGGATAGATCAGGACAAGGTATCTCTGCAGAGCCTCTGAGGGCAGAGTGGACAGTTACTTAAAGACAGGAGCCCGGATGAGCACCACAGGCCTAGAGCAGCAGTCTAATCAGGGCCACAGGCAGAACAGAGTAAGGAGTTCCCTCCACCCTTTCCTTAAGACCAGCGGCTTTAAGGGTCTTCTTGTAGCCCGCAGTGTGTCCACCCCAGCTTGTATCCCAGTCTCACCTTCCTGGCTGGAGCCAAATCGCAGGAAAGCATGGCCCATCTCCACCAGCAGAGTGAACGCGTTCTTCCGGGCACCCACCGACACCTCCTTTGTACACAGGATCACCTGGCCGAAGAGCCTTGTCAGCACATGCTAGCTAAGGTGGCAGCCTGGGAAAGCCACCCATGCCCAGGCAGTGAGGGGAGCACATCCTCATCACCATTACAGCTCCCACTTCACAGCCAGCTCTTGGAAACCAGACTTTAAGAAATCACAGGCTGGAGAGATGGCTCAGAGGTTAAGAGCACCGACTGCTCTTCCAGAGGTCCTGAGTTCAATTCCCAGAAACCACATGGTGGCTCACAGACACCTAATGAGATCTGGTGCCCTCTTCTGTATATATAATAAGTAAATAAATCTTAAAAAATATTAAAAAAAAAATCATAAAATAAGGGTTTGAGAGATGGCTCAACAGTTAAGAGCACAGGCTGCTCTTCCAGAGGACCCAGGTTCAATTCCCAGCATCCACACGGCAGCTCACAACTGTCTGTAAATCCAGTTCCAGGGGACCCAACACCCTCACAGAGACATACATGCAGGCAAAACACCAATGCATGTACAAATAAAAATAAATCGGGCTGGAGAGATGGCTCAGTGGTTAAGAGCACCAACTGCTCTTCCAAAGGTCCTGAGTTCAATTCCCAGCAACCACATGGTGGCTCACAACCATCTGTAGTGAGATCTGGCGCCCTCTTCTGTACACATAATAAATAAATAAATAAATCTTTAAAAATAAATAAATAAAAAAAATAAAAATAAATCCTTAAAAAAGGAAAGAACGAACGAACTAGCAGAAGACACATGCAGGTGTCCCTCCCTTACCTCAGGGACGAGAGCAGCGATGAAGTCCTCGTGCTCAGCTGACAACTTTTTCACAATGTGTATGAGGCACTTCAGACGGGGCTGTGGGCAGAAAGGCACCAAGGGGTCCCTCAGTGTCACTGCTCCCCTGGTCTGCCTGCGGCCACCCTTCCTCCCGTGCAGGGTCGGCAGCCCCGCAGCCCTCACCCTTTTAGCCGGCGAGGATGTGCTCCGCAGTGAGTCTAGCAGAGTCTTCTTCAGATCATCCAAGTGGCTTTGCACAAAGCGGTCGGCGGGGCCCTGGGAGCTGGCGCACACTTCCTCCAGTACTCGGTAGGCCTTCTTCTGAACCCCATGGACCTTGCTCTGAGGGGCAAGTAAGGCACAGAGATGGTAAGGAAGGGGACTGGGCGCCACCCCATTCTGTGACATCCCCAAGAATCTACTGCGGCTAGCACTAGAGGGGACTCAGAGAAGCCGGTCTGGAAAAGCGGCCATAGCTTCAGGGAGAAGGCCAGACTGAACCGTCCTTCCTCCACACTAAAGAACAGATGCCGGGGCTGAGGCAACAGCGCAGGAGCCGAAGGCGCGTGTTCTTAACCGGGCCCAGTTCGTTCCCAGCATTCACAGGGCAATTCACACCCGTCTATAACTCCACCTTCAGATCACAACATCAGGGGCTCTGCTACCCTCTTCTCTTCTATCTACATGACACCAGGCACATATATGGTGTGCATACATCCATGTAGGCAAAACGTACACATAAAGTAAAAATAAATAAATCTAAAAAAATAAAATTAATAAATTAACAAGATACTCAAGCTTGGGCTGGTGGCATCAGAATGTGCCAGGGCACTCTCCTCTCTACCCCACTGACTCCTTGTAATTCTGAAGGAGTTCCCAGCACTCTTCCTGAGATGTCCTCCTGAAGTGTCCACCTGCACATTCTTCCCCAAATTCATCCTCTAGCTGCTTTACAGGGGACTAGGGGAGCTGGTGCCCGGGAGGGTGCTCTTGGGCTGAGCTCTGCACAGCTGTAAGCCACAGCGTGATTTCAGACAGGGCCAGCATGAGCAAATGCACAGGCAGGCTCGCTGTATACACGACTCTGGGGCTGGGGGGATGGCTCACAGAGTGCATGCCCAGCATCCATGAGAACCTGGGTCCACCAGTAAAAAAAGACCATCAAAATGGTCCAGCAGGAAAATGTACTTGTTACCTGATGGTGTGAGCCCTACAACCTGAGTTAGATCCCTGGTACCCATATAAGGTGGGAGAGCCCATTCTACTAAATTGTCCCCAGACATCCACCTACCCTCATCATCACATACAAATAATAAATGAAATAAAACATTAAAAAAAGAGAGAGAGAGATAAAAGCTGGGCAGCGGTGGCACATGCCTTTAGTCCCAGCACTTGGGAGGCAGTGCCAGGCAGATCTCTATGAGTTTGAGGCTAGCCTGGCCTACAGATCAAGATCCAGGACAGGTACCAAAACTACACAAAGAAACCCTGTCTCAGGAAAAAAAAAAGAAAAGAAAAGAAAAAAAAAGACAAAAGAAAAAAGAGATAAAATAAAGGATTTATCTAGGACTCTGAATAACAGCCTAATAAAGAGTAGGTGTGGTAGTATACACCTGTAATCACAACACTTGGGAGGTAGAGGCAGGAGGAGGAGACATTCCAGGCCAACTCTTCAGGAAATTCGAGGCCAGTCTGAGATACATGGATTTGTCCAAAAAACAAACAGACAGACAGTCTGATGTGGCTATAGTTGGGGTGGGGGGTGAAAGAAGACAGACTGGGAGGGCTGAGGGCCCTGCCCACTGGAGATGGCAGCAGGAAAGGAGCATGGCCTTTGTTATACAAGACACACCTCGGCAGGGAGGCTAGAACACAGCTGCACACCTTAGTGACAGATGGCCAGGGCACAACAGAAAGAGAAGCCACTTCCAGAGTAGCTGGGGTGCAAGCTGGGCAAGTAGCAAGAGATGAGGACAAAGAGACTGTTGCAGAAAATTATTTTAAGATGTGTTACATTCATTCATGCTGTGGAACATTTGTTTAATGATGCAAAGATGTATTGTATTCTTTTTGTTTGTTTGTTTGTTTTTTGGTTTTTCGAGACAGGGTTTCTCTGTGTAGCTTTGTGCCTGTCTCTGGATCTCACTCTGTAGCCCAGGCTGGCCTCGAACTCACAGAGATCTGCCTGGCTCTGCCTCCTGAGTGCTGGGATTAAAGGCGTGTGCCACCACCGCCAGGCATGTTGCATTCTTTTATGATGCATTTGTTGAACGCTGTGAAGCTGTGTTACTTCAATTGTCTAAAACATCTGATTGGTCTAATAAAGAGCTGGATGGTCAATAGGGAGGAAGGAGAAAGGGTGAGTGGGCTGGCAGGCAGAGAATAAAGAGGAGGAGAAATCTGGGAGGAGAGGAGGAGGAGCAGGAGAAGCAGGAGGACCCAGGGGTCAGCCACCCATCTACACAGCAAGCCACAGAATAAGAAGGAAAGAAAGGCAAAAGCCCAGAGGCAAAAGACAGGATAATTTTTTTATTTTTTTTTTATTTTTGAGACAGGGTTTCTCTGTGTAACAGTCTCGGCTGTCCTGGAACTCACTTTGTAGACCAGCCTGGCCTCGAAGTGCCTGCCTCTGCCTCCCAAGTGCTGGAATTAAAGGCGTGCACCACCACCACCACCACCACCTGACCTAGACAGCATAATTTAAGTTAGAAAAGCTGGCAAGAAACAAGTCAAGCTAAGCTAAGGCCAGCCATTCATGACAAAGCATGAGTCTCCATGTGTGATTTTTTGGGAGCTGGGCCCCCCAAAAGAATAAAAGAATTAAAAAACAACCAACAACAGGAGAGGCAAGTTGTAAGGAGCTCACCTCAAGGTAGGGCCGGATGGTAGAGTACAGCTTACTGATGGCGGCTTCATCCGCGTGTGGAGCCAAAGCCACAACCAGGTCCAGGACAGACAATCTGCCAGAGTGGGAAACAGGAAGGGGCTTAAAGAACCGGAGAAGGGCAGAGGCTACTCCCACTTAGGGTCGGACATGGGCCTCCCTTTGTGAATGGTAAATGTAGCACTCAGAGAACCAGGTAGTGTTCTAGGCTTTTTACAGCTACTTCTCTGTCCTCACAGAACCATGTTGCAGGTACTATTACCACACCCATTTTACAGATGAGGACTAAGAGGCAAAGTATGTAACTTGTTCAATGCCACATGAGCTGGGAAGTGGTGAAGTTGGGATTTGAACCTGGGCCATTTATCTCTAGGTTCTCTTCCATCCTCTAATAATAATTAACTAGTCACACCTCTCAGAACAGCTGGGACATTTGATATTTCAAGACTTCCAGAGTGAATCCAAAGGCCTCTTCTAGGTACCCTCTGGCTCCCGAGCTCAAGGGAGGAAGCCCTGAGTGCTTTACCTGGTGAAGTCAGAGCTGGCAGGATCAAGTACCTTCTCGGTGGCTTTTTCCAGGAAGCCATTCACCAACTGACAGCCCCCAGTGGAGAGAGAAACAGAGTAACCATAACAGCATGGTCCCCAGGATTTAGGAGCCCCCAGCCCAGCCACAACTGTGGTATAAAGTCCCTATTCCTCAGGGCTTGGAGGTAGGGTCTTGACCTCTCCAACCCAACAGCATCCCTCCCTTCACGGCACTCACCGGAGACTCGGTTATGGTGAGGTAAGTTTTGATGGTCTCCAGCACAGCACGGCGTGGGGCTGCCGCCTCCCCAGCTGCAACAGGCTGTCCATACAGGTTGAAGAGGATCGGCAGGAAGTTCTTAGCAAAGCGGCTCACTTCAGCACGGTCAGCCTCTGGTAAGAGGACCCAAGTTTGCATTGAAGGGACAGAGCCAATAGTAAGTCAGTGGTCATTGGTGGCAGGCCAGCAGGTCCCTTTGGGGATCCTCTGGCGGGACTAGGAAGCCACAAGAATGGACCTTCTGTCAGGAAAGGCTGAGGCCAGGGCACACAGAACACGAGCCTCCAGGTTGTGGATGAATGCACCATCCACAGCAGCTGCCAGTGTAAGGATACTGTCCTTATTACGCCATCAGCCTGCGACGGCGTCCAAGCCTAAAAAGCGGGCGTACCCTCTCTGTGCCCTTTTTCTCCCCGTATTCCCTCTGTCCTCCGTGCGGTCTCTCTGTCTCCCTCTTTCTCCCCTCCTCGTGGTTTCTGTCTCTCCTAATAAAGCTCTAAAAAGGTAACCATGGCTCGTGATTCTTCCGCCACTGCAGCATCCAATGCTCTCTTCAGTCACCATAGCCATGAGCGCCCTGTTAAACCCCTCAGCCAGTACACTGGGGAGAAAGGCATGAGGCAAGCCTCCTGGATCACCACAGCAGCACGACAGCGGTACAGAAGGCTGCCTAGCAGTGTGAGCCACAGCAGGCCGGCACCCCAGGCACCTTCTAACTGGCTCCCACACTTACCTGCTTCACAGCCCTTGGTGATGAGAGTGCGCAGGGCCTGGCACACAGTGACCCTCAGGTCTGGGCGCTCGTTAATGGCTGTGCCCAATGTCCGTGCCAGGCCTTTGAAGGAGGCAGCCACATCTGTGGGTCTTGTGCAGAAGCCAGGCAGGAGGGTCCAGATCTGGGAGGGAGGAATTTGGAAATTAGAGTGTCACCGGTGACTTGTGCCCCGGCATGCTCCGTCCCTCTTCCTTCCCCGGATGACCCTCACCTGCCACTGGAGTGTGTCATAAATCTTGGACTCCACTGTGCTGCCTGCCTGGGCCAGGTCCATTGCTAGAGGATGTAAAAGAGACAGTGTGACCCTAGCTGCCCCCATGGCCAACTGGCCTCATTTTACCAAACCGAAAGTCCTACAGTGAGGATACGAATATAGGTAATACCCCGATAAATCAATAGGAACACTAATTATTCTAAATAATTTTTAAAAATCTATGAATCTGGGCATGAGAGTTGACACCTATGATCCCAGAACTCAGGAAACTGAGGCAGAAGGTCCAAGAATCCAAGGTAATCCTCAATTACTCACCAAATTCAAGGCTACATGAGACCCTGTCTCAAAAAAACAAACCAATATCCTCATGGCTTACAGGTAATGTGAATAAGCACACATTTTAGCGACTTTTCAGTAATTAGAAGACAATTTTTGTTTTGTTTTGTTTTGAAGACAGGGTTTCTCTATGTACTTCTGACTGTCCTGGATGGAACTCACTCTGTAGACCAGACTGGTCTTGATCTCACAGAGTTCAAGGCTGCCACCATCTGTGAGGCAACAAATGAGGTTTTTAAGTATATTAAAATGATCATTGCTGGGTGGTGCGAATACCTTTAATCCCAGTACCTGGGAGGCAGAGGCAGGCAAATCTCTGAGTTTGAGGCCAGCCTGATCTACAGAGCAAGTTCCAGGACAGCCAAGGCTACAACAGAGAAACCCTGTCTCGAAAAACAAAAAATAAAAAAATAAAAAAGACTCATTGTTGTTAGAAAACTACAGATGTAGCAGGGTATGCATGCCTTTAGCCTCAGCATTCAGGAGGTAAGAGCAGGCAGATATCCATGACTTTGAAACCATATACATAAACACAGTCCTCTGTAGGTTTATAACAGTATATAGAGTTTTTCCTCAGTATCCACAAGGGATTAGCTGTAGGATCCCCATGGATATGAAATTCTGAATGTTTAAGTCTCCTGTACAGAAGAGTTTAGTGTTTGCATGCAACCTCTATTCCCGTTTTTGAAATCACTTCTAGATGTCTCATCAAACCCAACAGTGAAATACCAAGTGAAGAGCTGTTATATATAGTGTTCAGGGAATTTTCTCCCCGGCATATCTTCAGTTCGCAGTTCACTGAATCTGTAATACAGAACCTGGGGATACAGATGCCAGCTGTCCACATATAAACCATGGGGAGAAAAACCTACCTAAAGGGCTTGAACTCTTTCTTTTGACTCAAGAGCGAAGAACAAGACCCAGGGGTGGAGGCTCCCTAGGGAGTCCCTTGCTGGCCACTCCCCTGCTTTGCGGAGGAGTGTTGCCAAGTGCCCACGGCAGACTCGGTCCTTTCTGACCTCTCCAGCGGGGCTCCTAGATGTGGGGAGCAGGGGACTGAGATGGTACAGAGCCAAGGGCGCCGCCCTACCTTTGCTCTTAAGAGTGGTGGCCAGGGGCAAGAAGTAAGTGGTGAAGAAGCCCAGCCGCGTTTCCCGGACGTGATCCCGGATGACAGGCAGCAGCCAGCTCCGTGGGAAATCCAGAGTCTCCCTTTGAGGAAGAAGGACTCAGTGAGAAGAGGTAACAGACAGAAGACTGAAGAGCCCTCTGCATAGAAAACTAGTGACACCCTTCCTAGAAGGGCACAAGCTGCATGGGTCTCCTGGGCTCCTGAAGACCAAGCAGGTCACACTTACTCAGAGCCATCAATTTCCAAAGGCACAGCCTGGAGCACCACCTCGGGTCCCATGCTGGTCACTGCGGCCCCCACAGCCTGGTCCAGGGCTGTTGTGTGAGGGAAGTGAGGGGAGAGACGCAGGTCACACAGCGATTGGAGGCACTGGAACGAGAGGGTACAGAGGGACATGATGGCAGGGCCCGGGTGTGAGAGTGCAGCAGAGGAATTGCCCAGCATGTTCAGGGTCTGGGCTTGATCTTCAGTGCAACAGAAACAACAAAATGCAGTTTTTCTGCTGCCCAGGGAATGGGAGCTGAGGTATCCAAAGGCTCCTCACTCCCTACTGATGTCACCTCAGACCCATCTTCAGAATCCACAGTCTAAACCAGGCCAGGCTTCACTCCAAAGGACGGAGCCAGATGGCACAGATGAAGCTCCACAGAGACACACACTGACGCCCCAACTGACTCAATGGTGTGTCCAATCCCTTTCCAAGGCCCAGGACTTTAAAAAGCTCTGCTTCATTTAACGTGAAAAACTACGAACGTTCACATACAAATGTAGATCCCGATTATGTTGAAGAATGGAAGGTGTGACCAAGGCTGGCCTGCGGCCAACTATGAGCAAATAGAATGAGGAGGCAGAGTGGCACCTTCCAGTTCCCCTAGACCAACCAGTCTTGCTTCTCATAGCCCTGCCTGTTTGGCAGGAAGCCATGTTTGCCAATCCTAACCAATCAGGGGCCTGACCTGGCTGACTCGCCTCTCCAAGGTGGCTCCCATTACCCTGACAGCAAGGGGAAGAAGCAATGAGAGAGACCCAGGGGCTGATCCACCTGCTGCTCTTTGTCCTGGGGTCTGTTCAGGATTCCCAGTACTCAGCTAGTTCACCCTGGGCTGGAGAAACCCTGAGGCCTAAGGCTGTTTAAAACATCAACACTATACTCACTGGTTACACGGCATTCAGAGAATTAAAACCTGCGGGGCTAGAGATATGGCTTAGCAGTTAAGAGCACTGATGCTCTTGCAGAGGACTGGAGTTCAGTTCTCAGCCCCAATATGGTGGCTTAAAACCATCTGTAACTCCAGTTCCAAGAAATCTAAGGTCCCCTTTCTCATCACCCAGGGCAACAGGCACACACATGATACACATACATACACACAGAAGAAAACACTCATAATATAAATAAACCTTTAAAAATTTTTCAAAGGGGGGCTGGAGAGATGGCTCAGCAGTTAAGAGCCCTGGCTGTTCTTCCAGAGGACCAGGGTTCAATTCCCGCCCAGAGGCAGTTCAAAACTGCCTAAAACTCCAGTTCCAGGGAATCTGACACCCTCACACAGATATTCAGGCAGAGCACCAATGCACATTAAAATAAATAAGTAAATAAATAAACAAAAAATACTTTTAAAAGTCTAAAAGGGGCAGGGCCTCCCAGGATTCTAAATGAACTTCAGTGAAGGTAATTGGATGGGCAGTGGTTCCCTTCTCATCTTCCTGCTTTTCCCACAGTGGTCAGTCACCTTTCTGGAGGCACGGTACTAGGCACCTGCTGTGGGCACTATGGACATTGGGGTGTCATAGAGTGCAGACATGTTCTTCCTGGGTAGGAGCCCTCAGACCACGGACCCAAGTGCCACCAGTTCCCTGGCCCGGCGGCCCCCATCTCACCTTCTTCATCACAGGATGGGCCTGCTTCCCACAGGCCTCAAAGAAGACACCCAGCAGCTGCAGCACAGAGCTCCAGGCCGCATGGAACCGGTATGTCAGGCCCTCTTCCACTGCCCTGCCAAGGAGCAGCACAGTCAGGACCACAGTCACATCACCCCAGGAGATCCCGGTGCTGGTACCATGACCCACAGACCTCAGCGAGCCTGTATAGGGGAGGGCCAGCAGGACAAAGTGGCCAGCTAATGCTCAGAAAGCATCCATGCTGAGTTTAGTTACACATTCCTACTGCCTGAAGAGAGACCCTTGAGGTAGGTAGTAATATGCCCCATTTTCAGATAAGGAAACTGAGGCCCGTACCTGCACTGGGCTCCCCAGCCTGTGTACCGCTGCTGTCCTACGCTTCCTCTACCTGATCTGAGGAGGGAGGATGGCTGGGAACAAGTGGCCTGAGCAGAGAGAAAGGTCTTCAGACCCTTTCTGTGTAACTCTGGCTGCTCCCATCTGCCCCACAATATCTGAGCCTCTGGGGACTTTAGGCAGAAAGGGCCAAAAAGGAGCAGTGTGTGGGCAAGGGGCAGCTGAGATCAAGAGTCTTTCTCCTTGAGGGTTCCTGAAACATCGTGCCATATGTGCAGGAACTGGCCTCTGTCCCTCTGAATTAGTCACCAGCGCACCAAACCAAGACAGAAAACAAACAGACCCAGGACCCCGTAGCCATGTCTTCAAATGACTGCTCATAGGTGATGAGGGCAGCCCAGCAGACGCTGGAGTTAGCCTTTTACGAGCTGGATGACCTCCCTTTCCCAGCTGTAAGAGGGGATTAATACGAATCTCCCAGCACAAAGGTCAGCGGTTTGTTTACTGAATTCCTAGCTACATGTCTGCTGCTGCTCTCCCACTGATGAGGATCCAGAGGACCTTGCTTCAGATATACCTGGGGCTTGCAAGCACCAGAGCTGCCTTCAAACCCAGCTACGAGGTCCAGAAGCTCTGAGGCAGGGACCCATGAGCCACACTCTGACGTCCCACAGTATGGCACCTCTCCTCGTCTAGGTGTCTCTAAAACACCACACAGCCCAGCTGGCAGGAGCTGCTCAGGCAGAGGTCTGGCACTCACCCTGATCCTACAGAGACCTGGTACTGGGTACACTGCCCAAAGTGGAGCACAGGTCATCAGAGAACTCTGTGCCCTCCTAACAGGGGCACCGTAGACTCACCTAAACATCTTAGCGATGTACTGGGGAGGACCTGAGGCTGAAGAGGTCACAGAGCCAATGTCAGCAATGTGTGGAGCCACACACTCCTTCAGGATCTCCTACAAAGAGAGGCCCCAGGCTGTCTATTCCAAGGCAGCCCCCCAATTCCATTCACCCGCCCAAATAGCTGCTTTATGAAGCTCCCAAAGCCTGTCTCCCACTGGGAGAGGCTCCCCCAGGACCAAGCTAGGCATTCAGGGTAGTCTGGGAGCCAGGGCAGCAGACTCTGTTTCCCCAGCTAAGGCTGTGCTGAGGAGGCTGTGGTACCTTGAGAGTCTGGGTAGCTGCTGCTACCACTTGTGAATGAGGGGACAGGAGACAGGTCACTGCCCTTCCAAAAAACCGAGCAAGATGGCCCAGCCCCAGGTCTCGCTGCAACCTGTCAAGACAAAAGTTTTCTGTGAAACCTGGCCCCAAGCCTCAGAGACCTGAACCACCAGAGCTCAGGTAAAAACATCTACTGACTGCCCTCCCAGCAGGCCATTCCAGAAAGGCACTGTCCTTGAAGTAATAGATGGGGTGAAATGTCCAAACTGCCCATAAGCAGCACACAGAATGAAGCTTGCCTTCATTATCACCTCCCTCTGGGCTGGCCCTCACCCTTCCCAGAGTCAAATCAAAATACACTGCTAACACTGGCATAACACTACACACCAACCACTGCATAACAACAGACACTTCACTCCAACCTTGCAGCAGTTACTAAGTCCTATGCCCATTCTGTAGATGAGGAAACTGAGACACATTTGTCAGGTTGGCCGTGGCCACAGTGAAGCATGAGAAGGGATGCACACACCCAGGCAGGCAGTGAAAGGCAGGCAAAGCACACAAGTGAAAATCATCACACCTGGGGGTCAGCAAGATAGCTCAGTGGTAAGGGTGCCCCTCAACCCCAGCAGCCAAGCCTGAGGAGTGATCTCTGGAGTCCACCCAGTAAAGAAGAGACCCATTCCTGAGAGTCACCTTCTGATTTCCACATGCACATACACGCACACACTCATCTACACACAAAACACAAATAACGAAAGTACAAAACCCTCACCTAGGCTGTGGAGTGGCTCAGTAGGCCACTTGTGCCTGAGCACGAGGATCTAAGTCTGAACCCCCTGAACTCTCATAAAGCTGGGCACAGCACTGATCCCAGCACTCCTACACCAAGACAGGAGGTGGAGACAGGAGAATCCCTGGCAACTTGAGGCCAGTCAGCCTGGCATATGCCACAGCAAACGACTAAGAGACCATGTCTCAAACAAGGAAGAAGGTGAGGACTGACCCAAGTTTTTCTTCTGACCTCCACAAGTGCAATGTGGCATGTGTGTACCTGTACTAAACACCTATGAACTCACACACATCATACACACACATACATGCAAAAAACTAAAACTAAAGATCACACCAGACTAGGCACGATGGCTCACAATTGTATCCCAGAACTTATGAAACTAAAGGAGGAGGATCAAGACTGCCAGACCAGGCGTGTTGGCACATATTTAATCCCAGCGCTCGGGAGGCAAAGGCACACAGACATCCGTGAGTTCAAGGCAGCCTAGTGTAGACAGCCAGTCAGAGCTTTGTAATGAGATCCCATCTTCCAAAAAAACCAACAACTAAACAAAACAAAGAATCCAGCTGTGAGGCAGCCCAGTGGATAAAGGAGCTTGCAGCCAAGTCTGATGACCTGAGCTCTGGAACTCACACGGTGGAAGGAGAGACCTGACTCCCAGAAGTCTTCTTTCACACAGAGAATGATCCCCTCACCAACACACACAGAGTAAGCTGAGAATCGGGTTCAAACCTGGCTCCAGACCGAAAGACCCTGTCCTCAGGGTGCCCTGTTGCTCACAGCGAGCTGGTAGATGCTCTGGTGAGGAAGGGAGACCCTAGGCTGACTCCACCACATTCCTACCTGACCAGGTTGATGTGGGCTTTCTCCATAACCTTAAGCCAGGCCAGCAAGGGCTGTAAATCATTCTCACTGGGAACGTAGTCATACAAGGCCTAGAGGTGAGACAGGAATTAGCAGGTGAGTCTTAGTCAGCAGTAGCCCCAAGGATGATGACCCTTTCCTATTCCCTTGGTGAATGCACTGTTATGACCGGGCAGAACTTCCAGCTTCCTGGCTTCTGTGCTCTATGAACCTTTCCAGGTCCAACATTCCAGAAACACAAGGCTCTAGGAATGGGAGTGAGGTGCCTCACACACCTCCTGGGAGTCAATTGAAGCCAGAGCTCTTTCTCTGAGGAAATGCACTTCAGCGTACATTTTGCAAACAATTTGGGGAAGATTTATGTAGCAGGCTTTCTTGGATGGCCAGCTTCCAAATAACGACACAGAGACTTATTATTAATTATGAATGTTTGGTCTTAGCTTAGGCTTGTTTCTAGCTAGCTCTTTTAACTTAAATTAACCCATTTCTATTAATCTATGTGCTGCCCCAAGGGCTCATTTACCTCATCTACGTACTATCTTTCCTGCTTTCCAGATCTGGCTGGCTGGTCCCCGGCTGGCTGACTCCTCTTTTTTCTCTGTCCACCAGCCTTTCCTATCCCTCCTCTGCCTAGTTATTGGCTGGTCAGCTTTTTATTAGACCAATCAGGTGCCTTATGCAAGCAAGGTGAAACAGCAACACATCTTTACACAGTTAAATAATTATTCTGCAACACAAACAAATGCAACATATCTTTATATAGTTAAACAAATATTCTATTCCACAACAGATTTATGTCTGTCTCCAAAAGTCCACCCACAGATATCTGTGGTTAAAAGCCCTGCTCAAGCTGAAATCATTTATGTTAACTCAATCAGGAAAGAGTCAGTGCCCATCTCCCATGCCACTGATGCAATTGCAGTGGTCTTTCTCCGGTCTGCAAGCCTGACTGTTCTCTACTGGGACAGCTTAGCCCATGCTACCCACTGTTACAGCAAGGCAGCAGAGCCGGCTCCCTCAGCAATGCCTTCCAAAGACTTACCCTGTAATCCACCCTCCCCCATCTCAGGTCTCACCGTGATGATCTGAGCGTTGAGCTCTGCAGACAGGGTGCTTGTGCTGGGCTTGGCATGGAAGAGGCTATGGAAGGCCTGCATGGCACAGGCTGTCACAAGCTGCAAGAGACACACAGACTTAGAAAGGAAGTGCAATGTCCACAGCTGCCCTGGAGCTCTCAAACTCCATGATATGAGCTAAACGGAGCCAACAGGTGCCCCAGACTCCCAGACACCCTGAGGACTGTCACTCTAATAAGACATGGCAACCTGGCAATCAGTAACAAAGTTCAAATGATGTAAGGACTGAGATATAGCTCAGTGCTAGAGCCCTTATATAGTATGCACAAAGGCCCCGAGTTCAATCCCAAGTACCACTAGAAAACAAAAATTAGGGTTCAACAGGTAAAGTGCCACCCAGCCATGATGGCCTGAGCTCAGTCACTGAATCCCATGTAAGAAGAAGAGAGAATCAACTCCCTAAAGTTGTTCTCTGACCACACACATGACACAGACAAAGACACACACACACACACACACACACACACACACACACACACACACACACGAATCTGAAGTCAGCTTCCCAATGGACTTAAGATGCTCTGGCCCATTCTGACACCATGGATGATGTGGTGTCCTAGGCTTATGGCAAAAGCAGGGTCAGGGCAGAGAGCACCTCAGGGGTTAACAGCAGGGATTACAGACATCCACCATGACCAGAACCAGGGACTGGTTCTGCTGTTGCTGCTTTTGGCTTACTCAATGACTTCCCTATGTTGGTCCCATTCTTCCTGTGTCCTGAGCTTACCACATGGTTCAGGGTCATGACGCGAAGCAGAGTCTCACTGCAGCTCTTCACCAGGCCTTCTGGGAAGCAGGGCAGCATGTCCTTCAGCAGTGTTAGCATGTGCAGTGTGGTGGTGGCCTCCCTGGAGCCTGGCAAACAAAGGGGAGCTTTAGTCCTAATCCTCCTGTACTGCCCACACTTCACCCCCACCTGCCCCGGGCCTGGCTACCTCACCTCCAGACTTCTCAATCTCCTGAATGCAGAACTTGGCAGTGGAGACAGCAGCAGGATGGTGAGCGGGGGCCTTCTCACCAAACATGAAGTCACTGCCCTTAAGGACTGAGCATACTCCATGCTGAGCAGCCTTGCGGATCTGAAGGGAAAACAAATGGACACAAGGTCAGATCAGTATTTTGAGTGCTTGGCACAACTACTACCAGCAGCCTGATGGACAGCTACTATATAGAACCTACTACTAAGTCAAGATCATTCCACCATAGAGCCCTAAGCCTGCTAACTAGCCAAATGGCCCTGAAGCAGCCCAGACACTCAGTCTCTTGGCAGCAGGGTCCTCATCTTCAGACAGGGATATAGTCATTGAATTCCCCAGCAAAGCCAGTACCACTAAAACAGGCACTGCTTAGGAGTTAACAAAGTGGCAGTGAGAACAGACAACACTGGCCTGAGACCCCAAAAAAAAAAAAAAAAAAAAAAAAACAAATATACAGCAGAAGGTAAAAGACACCTTTGCAGGGGCTGGAAAAATGATTTCGAGGTTAGAAGCACTGGATGTTCTTGCAGAGGACCCAGGTTCAGTTTCTAGGACCCACATGAAGACTTACAACCACTTCTAACTCCAGTTCCTGGACATCTGCTGTTCCTATCTAGACTCCACAAGCACCAGATATGCATGCAATACACATACATGTACACAGCCAAACACTTGTACACCTCTGGGTGTGATGGTAGACACCTTCAATCTCAGCACTAAGAAGCAAAAGCAGGCAGATCACTGAGTTTTGAGGCAGTCAGGGCTATGTAATGAGACCCTGTCTCAAACAACAACAAAACAAAAACAAAAACAAAAACAAACAAAAAAAAAAACCCAAACATTCATACACAAATAAAAAGAAGTATTTTTTAAAAGATACTTTGCTGACAAAGTGACACTCTAATGAAGTGCCATTGCAACACAGACCTCAAGAAGATGAGTTAGTGACCACATGAATACACGAGGAAGGAGGCAGGATGCTTCCAGGTCACAAGCACTTCACATGGGGTAGGAATCACTATATGCTCCTAGCCCTGAATTTCTGAGGCAGCAGCATGGATCCACTTGCTGAACGCCTGCTATAAAGCAGGGACTGTCCAGGCCTGAGACTCCACACAACCCTGCACACAACCACTCCACAGATAGACTGCAACTATCTCTTAGGAGGCCCAGACCTACAGACATTGAGTAACTTATCTAAAGTGATACCAAAAGATGAATTAAGAATTCAGCTCAGAGCTGGGACTGGTGGTACAGGCTTTGTAATTTCAGCTGCTGGGGAGGCTGAGGGAAAGGGTGAAAGTTCAAGGTCTGCCTAGACTAAAGATAAGTTCAAAGCCAATTTAGGGAGTTTAGTAAGACCCTCTCTCAAAAGAGAAAAGCAAAAATGGGCTTGGGACATAGGTCAGTGGTTGTCTAGTATGCATAGGGCCCGAGGGTCAATCCTCAATATTGCAACATCAAAGAAAAGGGGGGTGGTGAGTCCAAGTCAGGTCTGTATGACTCCAGAGCCCCATCAAGACTGCCTCCTCCCCACCAAGGGAGAAAGGAGGACTGAGGAGGCTACAGAGATACAGAAACACTGGACTGTGACTTTCCTACTGGAGAAGGGGTGCTCCTCATTGTCTGGATTTAAGTGGACAAGGCCTCAGAAACAGGGAACAGAATCTCAGGTCTTGGGCTGGCAATGGTGGTGCAAGCCTTTAATCCCAGGCAGATGGACCTCTGAGTTCAAAGCCAGCCTGGTCTGCACAGCAAGTTCCCAGACATCCAGGGGCTGTTAAGTGAGACTTTGTCTCAAATAACAACAACAAAATGCAACACCTCAGGACTCAGGGTTGGGGAGATGGCTTAGCAGGAAGAGCGCAAGCATGAGGACCTGAGTTCATGTGGCCTCTGTAAACATTTGCACGCGCAGACAAGAGGGTCACTGGAGCTCACAGGCCCCCAGCTTTACTCCAGGCTCAGTGAGAAACTCTGGAAATAAAGGAATAGGGCTGAGAATGGTAAGGGCAGGACACCTGTGTGCGCATGTGAGTAAACGCATCTACACACGTGTGCACGTGTGAGTAAACGCATCCACACATATGTGCGTGTTTGAGTAAATGCATCCACACACATGTGCGGACACCACTCACATGCACACACAACAAACAAAAAGTGAGAAAACAAGCCAGGACTCTAAAGTCACCTTCCCAGCCTGGCTCAGACAAGGTGACTCACACTGGGGCAGCCCAACAATCTCACCTTGGGCTTGGCATGCACAGTGAAGCTCAGCAGCCCATGGTACACCTGAAGGGTTATAGGATAGCCCCAGGCCTCCAGGTCTTGTTTCCGCAGGAGGATGGCCAGGCAGGAGAGGACCTTAAAGAAAAATGTGAGAAAGTCCTTCAGTTCTACCAGCCTTGGGAAAAGAGGCCAGGGTCTCACCAATCCTGGGAAAGCCCCCAGAGATCTGTTGGAGGATCCATGGAGTGCCTAAACTACTTCCAAGGAAGGAAGGGTCCACACTTTAACCACATCCACAGAACTCAGGAATCAGCAGACACTGACCCATCTGAGTGCAGAGGTGGAGCCGCTGCTCGCCTGGGCAGACATGATGTCCATAAAGGCTTTGGAGGTATCAGAGAACTTCTTAATGAGCACAGGACTGGGCACACTGTAGGGAGAATAGAGAGAGTCAATCCAGAGAGGAAAAGACAAGACACTGAGGCAGGCCCTGAAGTCAAAGGAAGAGCACTGCTGGCCCAGCTACTCAGTGAGTCACCAGTCAGCACAGGGGCGCAGCTTTCTGCCACTCGGGTTAGTGTGCTTGCCACGAGCTCTGGGTCTTTCATCTTGCCCACCAGCCAGCCTCTGTACTATCTAATGAGGGATCACCTGGTCACATAACCTCATACAAGCCCCTCTCCTTCCTTGTGAAGCTTGGTGCCAAAGACTGAGCACCACTGCCCTTCCCCAGGACCCAACACTTATTCCAGGGTGTGATAGCCCAAATCACTTCCAGGTCTGATGCAGAATGCCTACGGACATTCATGTATCTCCTTTTGATTTTTGGTTTTGTTTTGTTCTTCCAGATTTATTTATCTATCTATCTATCTATCTATCTATCTATCTATCTATCTATCTATTTATTTGGGTTTTGTTTTGTTTTGTTTGAGACAGGGTTTCTCTGTATAGTTTTGGTGCCTATCCTGGATCTCACTCTGTAGCCCAGGCTGGCCTTGAACTCACAGAGACCCACCTGCCTCTGCCTCCCAAGTGCTGGGATTAAAGGTGTGCACCACCGCTGCCCGGCTTCAGACTTCATTTTTAATTATGTGTCTGGGTATGTACACATGAATGCAAGTGTCTCTGGAGGCTAGAGTTCCCTGAAGCTGGAGTTATACATAGTTGTGAGCTGCCCCACATGGGTACTGGGAATTGAACTCTGATCCTCTGCAGTATGCACTATTAACTGCTAAGACATTGCTCTAGCCCCTTTGTTCACTTTTTGAGGTCTCATGTAGCTCAGTGTGGCTTCAAACTTACCATGTAGCCAAGGATAACCCTGAACTGAAACTTCTGTCTCTACCTCCCAAATGCTATGATTACAGGTGTATGTCACTGCAAATGGTTCTCAAGTCATTTTAAGATTTTTTTTTTTTTTTTTGGTTTTTCGAGACAGGGTTTCTCTGTGTAGCTTTGTGCCTTTCCTGGAACTCACTTGGTAGTCCAGGCTGGCCTCGAACTCGCAGAGATCCACCTGGCTCTGCCTCCCAAGAGTGCTGGGATTAAAGGCGTGCGCCACCACCGCCCGGCCATTTTAAGATTTTTGATTGCTAATTGTGGTAGAATATACATTCATACAATTTACCATTTCAAGCTATGAAAGTTAGCTTTAGTTGTCAACTTGACACAACCGAGAATCACCAGGAAGTGAGACTTAATGAGGCTCTGTTTATACTGGGTTGGCTTGGAGGCATATCCATGGGGTTTCCATTGTTGGTGGTACCTTTTCTTAGGCAAGGGATCCTGAACTGTGTAAGACTGGAGAACCAGGGCTGGAGGAATGGCTCAGCAGCTAAAGAGTACCTGCTGTTCTTGCAGGGGATGTGGGTTCAAGTCCCAGCACCCACACTGGTTCAATCACAGCTGGTGATAACTGGAGTTCCAGGGGAACTGACTCCCTCTTTGGGTCGCCACTGTTCCTGCACACTCATGGTGCACAGAAATACTCAAGCTCACACACAGAAAAATAAAAAGACCGAGAAATGGAGCCAAACACAAACAAGTGACTGTGTGTGTACACATTCACTGTGCTCTGCCCCTGACTATGGATGTGATGTGACCAGCCATTTTAAGTTCCTGCACCCTTGACTACTATGCTATGATGGACTGTGATCTGGAACTGCCACATTTTTCTCCCCTATGTGGCTTTTTGTTTTGTTTTGTTTTTTCAAGACAGAGTTTTTCTGTGTTCTTTTGGTGCCTGTCCTGGACCTTGCTCTGTAGACCAGGCTGGCCTTGAACTCATAGAGATCTGCCTGGCTTTGCCTCCCGAGTACTGGGATTAAAGGCATGCATCACCATGGCCCAGCACCCCCTAAGTGTCTTTTTGTCAGGATATTTTATCACAATAAGGAAAATGAAACTAAAATACACATATTATGAAGTATTCAGAAGTATCTGGTTCCACAGCATAAGTATGTTCACACTGCTGTACAGCTTCAGAACATTTAATGTTTAAAATATATCTAATTGTATTTGTGTGTGTATACTCATGTCCCATGCACACACGTGAGTGCTGGTGCCTGTGGCGTCAGAAGAGGGCGCTGAATCCTTCAGAGCCTGAGCTACAGGCATTGTGAGCTGCCTGGATGGGGTTACCGGGTTCTGAACCCTGGTCTTCATGACTGAACAGCAAGTGCTCTTAACTGCTGAGCTATCTCTCCAGCCCAAATATTTTCATCTTAAAACCCAAATATGTGGGGTTGGAGAGAAATAGTCTGTCTGTCTGTCTGTCTGTCTGTCTGTCTGTCTCTCTCTCTCTCACACACACACACACACACACACACTGAAGAAACAATATCTTGCGAGCCCAGGCTGGACTCACCGCTTTAGGACAAGGTTCAGTAAGTAAGCGACAGCAGCCAGTGACTCTGAAGACTCCACTGCTTCCATGGTTGTCATCTGAGGGCCAGAGTGAGGGGTGTGAACAGATAAAGTAACACAACGTACACCCAGGACAGCATGGGTGGCAGGGGGGACCCATGTGCTGTGCTGAGAGCTATGACTAAGAATCCTCCTCATGGTCTATAAGGTTCAAATCTGAGCTCTGCACTGTGTAAAAAACCTTAGGTTTATTTTATTTATTTATTCTTTGAGATAGTGTATCACTATGTAGCCCTGGCTGGCCTTGAACTCACAGAGATCCTCTATCTCCCAAGTGTCCTGGTAACCTTTCATGACTTAGTTTTTTCTCATAAAATAGGGGTAAGAATATTTCATCTTGGGCGGTAGTGGTGCACACCTTTAAACCCAGCACTCGGGAGGCAGGGGCAGGTGGATCTAAGTTTGAGGCCAGCCTGGTCTACACAGCGAATTCCAGGACAGCCAGGGCTACACATAGAAACCCTGTCTCAAAAAACAAACAAACAAAAAACAAAAAAAAAAAAAAAAAAAAGGGAAGGAAGGAAGGAAGGAAGGAAGGAAGGAAGGAAGACTGTATCATCGTGTGTGGCTAGGTATGCAGCTGAGGTATTTAATGCACCTCCTTACCATATGTAAGGTAAAACAAAAAAACCAACAAAAACCAAGAACACCACAGCAGAGACGATGCTGTACATGTTATCACGGCACTTGGGAGGCTAAGGCAGGAGACTGATACCAGTTCAAGACCAGCCTGAGCTAGCTACACAGTGAAAACCTAGTGCTAGCATAACTCCAGATTGTCCACCACTGTCAGGTCACTTCTGGAAAACTCTATGGTCCATTCATGAGCATGGAAACAGTAAACGGTATTTTAGAATCATGGGAATCATTTTGTCCCGTTTGACCCTAAAAGGGTCCTCAGGACCCCTAGATCACACCTTGGGAGTAATCTTTTTCTGAAACCCTCCCAGTGCTAACTCATCTTCATAAAGCCGTGTCTTACAAGGCCCAAACAGGAAAGCCCACCAGCCTGACCAAGCCCCCAGAGAACAGAAGCACTTTTACCTAGCGGAGGCCGCCCTGCCCCCACAGGCAGCTTTCTCTTGGGTGTTTCTCTGAACCCCAGCCAGCCCCACATCACACTCACTCACCAGAGCAGCAAAGTACTCAGTCTCCGTCTCCTTGCCTCCCTGGGATCGAATCACTTCGGTGACAGCAGCCAGGACAGCACAGATCTGCACAGGAGGAGAAAGTATCCAGCCCTGGCCTGGGTGGTCCCTTCCTCCTTCACAAATTAACATCCTGATAAAGCCCAAAGGGAGGGCCTGGCCACCAGGAGGCCCGGGAGCACCACTGCTCCAGCGCCACCTTAAGGACACCACTTCTTTCCATTCCTTTCTCTCTTTTATTTTTCAAGACAGTTTCTCTGTGTAGCCCTGGATGTCCTAGACCTGGAACTCACAGAGATCTGCCTGTTTCTGCTTCCTGAGTGCTGGGATTATAACCACCTGGTCCAAGGACACTATCTTAAAGAAATATCTTGAGTCTGCAGACTTTTTTTGTTGTTGTTGTTTTTCAAGACAGGGTTTCTCTGTGTAGTTTGGTGCCTGTCCTAGATCTTGCTCTGTAGACCAGGCTGGCCTCGAACTCACAGAGATCCACCTGGCTCTGCCTCCCGAGTGCTGGGATTAAAGGTGTGTGCTACCACTGCCCGGCTCAAGACTTCTTTCTTTAAACGTTCTTTTTATTTATCCAATGTGTCTTTCACATCATGCACCTTGATCTCATTAATTTCCCCATTCCTTGACATCCACCCTCTGACCCTGCAACACCCCCACCCCACCCCGAATAAAACAAAATTTAAGAGGAAAAAAAAGGAAAAAACTAAAAATCCCATCTTGGAAGCTGCAGTGTGACACATGAGTCACAGAGTAAACCCTTTTGTCCATATATCTTTACTTGCAAATGTTCACTGCACAGTCATTGGTTCGAGGCCTCTGGTTTCTACTACACTATCAATGCTGGGCCCTCACTGGGGCTCTTCTTGGATATCCTGTTATTGCCCTGTGCAGTGAAGATCCTGCAGCTTTGGGTCTTTGAGTCATGTGCTCCAGCAGATCACAGATGGGGTGGATGTTGGGGTGGGCCAAGTCATAACCCTGGTTCTGGGCCTGGGTAGCTGCAAGGCTGGTCAGTCGGCCAGTCTCGCTGTCCTCACCACCAGGGGGAGCCCTCCAGCACTGCCCCAGCTAATTCATCCTTGCAGCAATGAGCGAGGTTAGGGCCAGTTCCTGTTTTCACGCCCTCAGGGTCGGCTCCCCCCACCTACACCAACCACCAGGGCCAGCTCTACTGGGTTGCCCAGGCAAGGTGCAGGTGCTGCAGCTGGTGAGGGCAGGGGCCACCCTCCGATTCTTATGACACCAGGGCCAGCTCTCCCACCTGCCTCAGGTGTTGATGGTGTGGAGGGCATCTCTCCTCCACCATGCTGCCACATGTCAGATGAGTAAGGGGCACAGCTCTTCCTTGCTCACTATCTAAGGGCTGGTCCCCCACACCTCCCACACCTCCCACACCAGGGCCAGCTCTGCTGTGCTGCCTAGGCGAGGAGCAGGGCCCACTTTCCTGAATGCTACAGCTGACGAGGCGGAAGGTCATCTCACTGCAGGAGGTAAGGGAGGGGGTAAGGGGACATCTCTCTCCCACCCACACCGCCACAAGATAGGTGAGTAGTGGGGACAGCTCTCCCATGCTTACAACTTCGGGGCGGCTCACCCACACCTGTGCCGACAAGGTGACAAGGTTGGCTCTACTGTGCTGCCCAGGCTAGGGAGTCTGCAGATTTATACACCGCAGCCACAAACCAGAATAGGCAAGCAGGCAGTAACAAGGGATTAATAATATACTATTACTATTTAAGATATGATAGGCTTTGGTTTTGGGGGGGGGTTTGGTTTTTTCAAGACAGAGTTTCTCTGTATAGCCCTAGCTATAGACCAGGCTGGCCTAGAACTCAGGAAGATCCACCTGCCTCTGCTTACTGAGTGCTGAGATATCACCGGGCCTTGTTTTTGTTTTTTGTTTTGTTTTGTTTTGAGATAGGGTCTAGCTATGTAGCCCAGGCTGGCTGCAAAACTAACAGTCCTTCTAAGTGCTGAGATCACAGCCATGTACCACTATGCCTGGAAAATGACAGATTTAAATGTTATGACCACCGGGGAAAAATTGAAAACAGCAATGGTAAGGGAGAATAATTAGATATAATAATGTAGAAACACTGTTTGGTGGGGGACAAAGGTGGAGAGCAATGGATACAAAATATAGTAAATCCTAGTAAAAAATATACAAAATGTTGAACAGAACCAGGCATGGAGGTGCACATCTGCAATCCCAGTATTCCCAAGGCTGAGGCAAAGGACTACAGTGAATCTGAGGTCAAGCTGGGCTACAAAGCTGGATCTAGGCCAACCTGGGCTAGACTAAAGACCTTGTTGTCAGTCACAGGGGCACACACCTTTAATCCCAGCACTTGGGAAACAGCCATATGGATCTCTTGAGTTCAAGGCCAGCCTGCTCTACATAGCAAGGCACAGGCCAGCCAGGGGCACAGAGTGAGACCCTGGTCAAAAACAAAACAACAGTCCCTGAATGGGGCTGGACATCTCAATGGCTCAGGGGTTAAGAATTCTTGCTGCTTTTGCATAGGACCAGAGTTTGGTTCCTGGCACCCACACTGGGTAGCTCAAAATCACCTCTAACTCCAGCTCCAGGGGATATGACCTCCATGGGCACTAACACACACACACACACACACACACACACACATAAATAAATAAATAAATAAAATGTAAAAAAGTAACAAAAAATTGACTGTATATGTTGAAATGCTGACATTTTATATATACTGGTCAAATACATTAATTTCACTTATTTTTTACTTTTAAAATGTAGCTTCTAGAAAACTCAAAATTATACGCATGGCTTACTTTACATCACCACTGGGCAGTGCAGTCTAGACATATACACAATGACCCATTAACAGTAGCCACTGGAAGGAATCAGAATATGAGACTAATTATAACATTTTACTCTATTTATATCACTTTGTATCATTTAGCATTTTTATATTCCTCATTTAGCACTGAAAAATATAGGCATATTAACTTTGAAACGTAAATTAAGTACAAAATTTCTTGTTAAATAGAACATATTCTAACCATGGTTATTCACCATGAATCTGCTGAACAGTGATGTCCCTGGAAATAGATATAAAAATTCCTGTGTGCAGCAGTTGAGACAAATGTCAAAAATATTTCTTACCCTCAAGGATTTTATTCAGCAGAGATATTCTGTAGGAAAAAGAGAAAGGAATCCCCAAAGCTATCTTCTGACCTCCACACACATGCCATGGCACACATAAACACAATAAATATATATATATAAATAATTTGGGCTGAAGAGATGGCTCAGTGGTTAAGAGCACTGACTGCTCTTCCAGAGGACCCAGGTTCAATCCCCAGCACCCACATGACAGCTCACAACTGTCTGTAACTCCAAGATCTGACACCCTTACACAGACAAAATACCAATGTACATAAAATAAGAATAAGTAAGTTATTATATATATACACACACACACACATAATTTGCCAAACATGATGAACTCACACCTTTAGCCTCAGCACATGAAAGGTAAAGGCAGGTTGATCTCTATGAATTTGAGGCCAGTCTGATCTACATTGGGAAACCTTGTCTTAAAAATTAACAAAAAATTAAAATTAAAAATATATATGTACACTTGCCAGGCACATTTTTTAAAGTAGACTCTGCCCGGGGAGGGTGATGTGTAAAGGGTAAGACAGATGACACATCATCCAGAAATACCAGCTGCTGTCACCAGAGCTGGAAGAAAACAGTCCTGAATGGGCCTCTCCTACCGTCCTACAACCTCTGGGGCCAATCTCCTACCTCTTTGTGGGCAGCGGAGTTGGATTCCCAGAAGCGCTGCACTTTGCTGAAGGTGACGTTTGTACAGTCGGACAGGCCACTCAGAAATGTGCCCGAGGACTTCTCACTGAAAGGCAGCTCCGGATCCTGGTCCATGGCCGTCTCAGGGGCTTGGCTTTTGCCCAGGCTCAGGGTCCCCGACTGCAGCTCATTATGCAGCTTCACAGCATCCACCGTCAGGTCGCTCTTTCCTGAGAACCGGAGTTACGAGGGAGTGGCCCCACTTCCTTTCGACTGAAGGAAGAGAGTCCCCAAGAAACAAACCAGAAGGGTTCAGACCCCCAACCCCAACGGCTGGATTCCGAACCCAGCCTGCCTGCACAAACAGCCCTGTGTACGCCTGCAACTTTCAAAGCCGAGGAAAAAGAACACCCAGATCTGTTTCTGATTCCTTGTATTAATGGCAAAACAACATCGAGAGCCAGGGTCGTATACAGAACAGAGACACCCGAAGGCCGAAGACGTAGCTTAGTAACTGAGTGTATGCTTAGCGTGCACAAGGCCCTGGGTTCGATCCCTAACTCCCCCTCAACACACACACAAATCTAAAGAGCCACCCAAGGCTAGTGATGGCCGTGTATCCCAACCCTGACGCCGCAGTGCCCTAGACAAGTCATTTCACTTCTAGGGACAGTTTCCGCATCTGTCAAACTCGAGGGGCGGGCCTTCGGAGTGAGCTCCAGGGCTGACACTCTAACCACGGCGGGTCTAGACCCACAAGACGGTGCCCGCGGGCCCCACGGAACCCCGCGGAACCCCGCGGAAGCCGGACTACCTGACGGACGTCTGAAGAAGCGGCTGCGAGCGGCCTGGCGGTGGCGGCAGGTGGCGGGGTTGCTGTCGCTGCTGTGGCCTTTCTTCCAGCGCTTCAGCTTGGCCGAGACACCGGAGGCCAACTTCCCCGAGCGACCCATGTCGACCAAACTGGGGCCGGGACTCGCTCAGCTCAGGGGAACCGGGTCCAGCCACGCCGAACAGGGAGCAGAACCCACGTGGGTCCTCGGCCGGCTTCGCGTCCTCTTCCTCTGACGTCACTTCCGGACTCCAGTCCGTTACTATGGCAAAAACAATCAACATCCGGTGTGGGGATTCCTCTTTGCTCTGAGATTTTATACCAGGAGAGGAGTTCTGGTGTTCCCGATGCTGTAGGCTCCTACTGCACCACCGCGGTTCTTGGCCATGGAGAAAGCCCTTAAAGCAGGAATTTCATTGGAATAAAAAAACACGTATATCCGTTGTTATAACGGAGCGTGGTGGCAGCACGTCTGTTATCCCGTCAACTGGAGGATTGTCGGGAGTTAGAAGCCAGCCTAGTCTACAACAACAAAGTAAAAACAAAGTAACATAACAAATACTTCTATAATCCCAGCGCCTAGGCAGCGGAGGTAGGTTGATCTCTGTGAGTTCAAGGCCAGACTGGTCTGTATAGTGAGAACTTGTCTCAAAAAAGCCCAATAAAAACGGGCGGTGGTGGCGCAGGCCTATAATCCCAGCTCTCCAGAGGCAGAGGCGGGAGGATCTCCTTGAGCTCGAGGCCATCCTGGTCTACAAAGTGAATTTCAGCACAGCCACAGTGTATAATACACAAAGAAACTGTCTTGAGAAACTAAAAAAAAAAAAAAAAATGTGTGTGTGTGTGTGTGTGTGTGTGTGTTCAACTGTTCATCTATTTTTAGAAAAGCCCAATAAAGTAAGTTAAGTCAAAAACATTTTTTGCTTGGCGGTGGTGGTGCAGCCAGGCAGTGGTGGTGCATGCCTTTGATCCCAGCACGAGAGGGGAGGGAAGGGGTGGGGAGGGGAGGAGAGGGGAGGGAAGGGTGGAGAGGGGAGGGGAGGGGGAGAGAGAGAGGAAAAAACGAGAGTTGCAGAGTAAAAAGGGCCAAAGAAAGACCACTCTGCCCCTGATTTGACCCCAGGCTTGACCCCAGGGCCAGGGTTTGAAATCCCATCAATCCCTGAGCTTGACTCAGAGTAAAGTTGCAGAATCCCACTAATCCTTGGGCACAGAATCCCACCAATCCCAAACCACCCTGGAAAAATCTCTGTAGCTCAAGAAACTCTGTATAAACTGTATTCTGTTCAGTTGGCTGCTGCTTCTCACCCTAGAGGCAGCCACCCTCCTAGATTTTTCCTTCCCAATAATCTCTTGGTTTGTTGCCCAGTGTGACACTTTTTGCAGAGCTCAGCTGTAACAACTTTGGATAGAGCCAGAGTGGAGCAGAACAGTAACACTTTCGCTGACAAAACTCTCCCCTAGCAGAGCAGAGTTGTTACACTTCAGGGGGCCTGAGCAGGTAGATATGTAACACTTTCACTTGAGAAACATTCTAGGGGAGTGCACTCCCGGGGAGCAGAAACACTTCTTTAGAGCTAACCCGAGTAGGATTGAAACAACTTCCCTGGGGAAACCCTCCCCTGCCAGAGCAGAGTTGTTACACTTGCACTGAGGAAACCTTTCCCTGGAGCAGAGATAGAAGCTGCTCTCTTAGAATGACTTTGTGGTATTCCTTGGCTTCCAACTGCCCAGATACCTTTCCATCCAGCTGCAATGCTTACAAGTCTCAAAAACCTGTGGAGATTTTATATATATATATATATATATATATATATATATATATATATATATATATATATATATATATATATATATAGAGAGAGAGAGAGAGAGAGAGAAAGAGAAAGAAAGAAAGAAAGAAAGAAAGAAAGAAAGAAAGAAAGAAAGAAAGAAAGAAAGAAAGAAAAGAAAGAAAGAAAAAGAAAGATATCTTGGCTTGTAGAGAGAAAAGAGCAACTGGCGGTGCGCTAGACTTACTTTGCAAGTGGAAACCACGAGGAAATTCACATACCCTCCCGAACGGCAAAACTTAAGAGTAGTTGTGCAAGTGTTGGTAAGGGTACAGCGCTGTCTACATGTGCTGCTATTGGGAATGAAAGTTGATATGGGCCGGGCCGTGGTGGCACTCGCCTTTAATCCCAGCACTCGGGAGGCAGAGGCAGGCGGATCTCTGTGAGTTCAAGGCCAGCCTGGACTACAGAGTGAGTTCCAGGAAAGGCTTTAAAGCTACACAGAGAAACCCTGTCTCAAAAAACAAAAAACAAAGCAAAACAAAAGTTGATATGGATGCTTTTGAAAACTGATAGTATTACTTTATTACTTTTTTAAGACATTTCTTTTTTTTCTGGGAATTTTTTTATTTTATTTTACAATACCATTCAGTTCTACATAACAGCCACAGATTCCCTTGTTCTCCCCCTTCCTGCCCCCCTCCCCTTCCCCCCAGCCCACCCCTGTCCCGTTGAATGCTGCTGTCCACACTCATGGTAGGTCTTTGCACCTCAGTTAAACATCTCTGGAAATGCCGTTACACACACCACACCAGAGATTTGTCTTTGAGGTGATTCTAAATTCTGTCAAGTTGACAATTAAAATTAACCAGCATTTGTGTTATGTCAAAACTCGGAAAATTCCAAAAACAGTTAATGATACTTTTCATGCATGTAGAGACACGTCCTTGCCACAAGAGGGAGCATTTCCAGCAATTTGGGCTATACCCATACTTAAAGGCTGCAATGTTGACTAGGCTAGGATTTTGTAGCTAGAGATTGAGATGCCCACTCTTCCTAGCCTTTTGGTGAACAACAGAAACCTCATCTCCAAACTGTGCACAAGAGGCACACTCCCGCTCTGCACCTCAAGGATCACCTCCCTGAGGAAGTACCAACTTTCCTACTCATGACTTCCATAACTGGCTTCCTTCAGGGTCCCTCACACCACATAAGCTAGGAGGAACTGCCCATAGTATGCACACTAGACTGAATACCATTTGAATTGGGACCACGTGCTGTGTGGCCTTGAGCAAGTCTCCTTATTCTCTGTGATGGTCATTCTTGGCTGTAAACCTGACTACATCTGGAATTAACCAAAACCCAAATGGCTGAGCACACTTGTGAGGGATTTTTTTTTCTTAATTAAATCATTTGAAGTGGGAAGACACATTTCGAATCTGGATCTTTGAGGTGGGAAGGTACACCATTAATCCAGATCTTTTGAGGTGGGAAGGTCCATCTTTAATCTTGGCCACACCCTCTGCAGGCAGCCTATGTAAGCTTGCTTACTGGGCCAAGGCCACTTGATATGGCCTTGAGGAATTAAATCAGGCCAGTTGGAGGGTCTACAGAAAAACTTAAGCTGTAACAATTTTATTTATTTTATTTTTTTTGTTTTTCAAGACAGGGTTTCTCTGTGTTGCCTTGGATGTCCTGGAACATGTTCTGTAGACCAGACTGGCCTCGAATTTACAGAGATCTGCCTGCCTCTGCCTCCCAAGTGCTAGTATTAAAGGTATGTGCCACCATCCAGCTGACAATATTATTGAGAGCACTTAGACTTTTTATACCGTTATCAGAAACAAAATAGAGTAGCACTTGCCAGGATCTATATAGTTGTGGTTGCCAGGATACAATGACATTTGCCAGCTATTCAGGGTGCACGAGATGAGTGTCCAAGACCATTGTCCTGTCAAACTCCATTCCTTGACTTCTGAGGGAACACACAGAGAGACACAGAGCAGCCCGAATGCTTCACTGCCTGAGGAGTGAGTGCATCAGGCTCTCGGGAACCGGCAGGCACATTGTGTCCCAGGAGCCAGAGACTCTAACCTGAAAAGCCTATGATGAATGCCTCCCAAGGCAGCCAGGCCGGGCCAACCCCATGACCCCCTGCAAGCCTGTATAAAGGACATGGAAGAAGAAAGCTTGCTCTCTCTTTACCTGATTGCTCTCTCTCTTGCTAGCAAGTCCATCCCTTCATTGGCATTAGAGCCTACTTCTTTGGGATCCCAGCATAAACTGAATGAAGACCAGCTGAGACATCCAGCTGAATGTACTCAACAACTACTGGATTCTTGGCTCTTCCACTGTTAGACTGCCATTCTTGTAGTAGCTAAACCACAGCCTGTAAGCCACTCTAACAACTCCCATATATGTGTGTGTGTGTGTACATATACACATATATCATAATACCAGAGTATCATATATATTTATACATAGAAGTTTACGTGTATTTGTTAAAATATGTATTTGTCAGGGTTTTCTAGAGGAACAGAACTTATAGAATGAATAATGAATATGTTCTCTTAGCCTCAGGTTTTCAAATCTGTAAAATGGGGATGATTCTTATTTAAGAATGCCTACTCATAGGTTTCACAAAAACCTAAATAGGAGCATGCGAGATGGTGCTGAGCACACCACCGGGACATACGTGGTGAGCAGGGGGCTGCTGTCAGAAACTGGCCTTGAGTTCCAGAACACCTACTTACAATTTAAACTCAGGAAAGCACAGCCACTCTCCGCATTTCACAACTAAAAACCGTGCTCTCAAAGGGTTCAGTGACTCCCCAAGGGCACAAGACCTGACTGCTGGGCAGAAGCCCAGAGAGACAACCTCTATTAGAAACTCCTTCTGTAGGCACGTCCATAAAAACCACCTGGGGGCACCAATGGCGAGAACAGAGCTCCACACCCAGAGAGCAAAAGCCGGAAGGAGCAGGAAGGTCCTCTATAGTCAGTGGTTTTGTAATCTGTTAGGACACCAGACAGTTGGAAAGGGAAATTGAAGGTTAGCCTCTTGTCCCAAAGAGGAAGTCTGTGGCCTGGGAGTTTACTTTAGGGCTCTAGCTCTGGGGATGGAGAAAGCCTTTATTGCCTTAACCAGCTCGTCAGGACAACGGAGGTGGGGCACAGTAGTTACTGAGCACTAGGAAGCCTGCGTTTGAAGCCACATCCTCTTGTGTGACATGGGACAGGTGACTGCATTTCAAAGTGTCTGTGTCTGAAAACCTGTTTGCTGTTGTGTGACGACAACGAGGAAGGAGTTCATGCAAGGTTGGCATCACTTTGCACACAGTCCCTGCGGAAGGCTGGACAGGACTGGGGTAAAAGCTGCTTCGGGAAGGTAGAGCCATGACTCTCAAGTCCAGTGGCTTTGAGAGGAGCAAAGCAGTGAGCTTCAGCAGAAGATGAGGAAGGATGAGGCTCGTCCATGGTCACCTGGGGCAAGGGCAATGTCACTGGTTAGTCAACTGTTGAGTGGCTGTTGCTAATAGGGTAGCCACAGATGCAAACCGCCCTTGTCCAGCTACCCAGAGATGAGCTGTCTTTGATTAAGTAGTTTAAAACTTGTGAAGGTAATTTTTTTTATCATGGCAACAGAGCAGTCTTTCCCAATGATAAAGCCCCCCCCCCCATTTTTGTTGTTGTTGTATTTAGAAACAAGGTTTCTCAGGGTAGCCCTGACTATCCTGGAACTCAAGATCTGCCTTGAATTCAGAGATCTGCCTGCCTCCGACTCCCTAGTGCTGGAATTAAAACATGTGCACCACCATGACTGGCATAATAAGCCTTTTTCTAAAGATTTGTTTTAGTTTAATTTAGTGTATGCTTGTGTTTGTCAGTGGTTAAGTACACGTGAGTACAGATGCCCTGGAACTGGTGCAGGGGGTTTTGAGTTGCCCAGTATGTGTGATGGGAACCAACCTTTGCTCTTAAACACTGACCCATCTCTCCAGTCCCAAGAGTCCTTTCTCTTCCCATTCAGTTGACCTCTATTTCCTAACAGTCACCCTTCCGGGAGTTGCGGTATTTTAACATAGAACCCTTTGCTGGAGCTTTTCTGGACTGTCTAAGTTGAGTCCAGACTATAGCTAGGAGGTCTATCCTGGAGTCCTTCTTACATCCTGGACGTAGGGAGTTTCCCAAGAGAGGTCAGCAGAGGGACCTATCCAATCAGAAATGGGACCTAGGAGCCCAGCTCCTAGTCTCTTGTCTTGTAGGGTGGATGTGGGGTGTAAAGGCGGAGATAAGCATATGGGAGATATGGGATAAACATATGGGAGATAACCTCCCAGCTGAGAGATCTTGATGTAGGTTTCAAGGACGACACTGAGCTGAATTGTTGAGGGCTAAGGCATTTATCAGAAGAGTTATTAATGCCAGGCTCAGTGGTGCACACCTTTAATCCCAGCCCTTGGGAGGCAGAGACAGGTAGATCCTTGTGAGTTTGAGGCCTGCCTGGGCTACAGAGAGCTCTAGGAAGCTAGGAGTAGAGAGCTACTGCCTCACAAACAAAACAAACAGCACAAGGAACATGAACATACAAGGAAGAGTTATTAATGCCATGGACAGATAGCGTATGGAAGTGGTAGGGTAGGGTAGGGAGTGTCGATGAAGGAAAATCAGGCCCACAAGGTGGCGGTGGGTGTCCTTCTTATAGGCCTCTGAGGAAAGGGGGACATTTCCCCTACCCCTTAATAACTGTTTACAATTTAAATAAAAAAAAAAAAAGCCTTGAGATACGAGATACTGCTGTTGAATAAACTATCTGTACACTGTGGAAATATGTTGCTCTCATTGTTAATAAAAAGTTGATTGGCTGATAGCTAGGCAGGATTTTGGGGGCAGAAAGAATGCTGGGAAGAAGGGCAGAGTCTGAGGAGTCTCAAGCCAGACTCAGAAGAAGCAACATGGAAAGTTCATAGATGAGGTAAATGAGCCTGGGGGTAGCACATAGATGAAATGGGTTAATTTAAGTTATAAGAGCTAGTTATAAGCAAGTCTAAGGTATCAGCCAAGCATTTATAATTAATATTAAGTCTCTGTGTGGTTATTTGGGAATCGGCTGATAGGACATAAAAGTCCATCTACAAGATACACTTTAAGTAACATATACTTCAAACATTTAAAGCACAGAGTTTATTATCTTTTTTTGTTTTTTCTTTTTTCTTTTTCTTTCTTTCTTTCTTTTTTTTTTTTTTGTGAGACAGGCTTTTGCTATGGAGCTTTGGCTGGCCTGGAGCTCACTCTGAATAACAAGCTAAACTTCAATTTGAGGACAACCTCAGATGTCACTCTCAGGAACACCTGATAACCCAGCCTGTTTCCAACTTAGGCTTGAAAACCATCTTACAGTAAAGGAAAACTATATTCATTTCTGTTCATGATTAAATCTGTTTCTCAAAGGTTGAGCTATGTTCCACCTGTAACCACAAATGGTTCCGTACAGCCTCTTGCAGAAAACAAACAGCAACTAGGCTTTTGTTTCAAAAGGTTGTTATGACCACCTTGCAACCATACCTTTGTTTCAGGAGGTTGTTATGACCAAATTGTTATGCTTCTGTAATCTCCACCTATTTGCCTGCCCAGCCCCCCATTTATAAACTCCCTATTCCTGAGCTATAAAAACCCTTATCTTGCTCATGTCCAATGCTGATCTCTTGAACCCCATCTTAGGGACAGACAGCTCATGTACACAAATAAAAAATACTTGCTTTTTCCCCGGGTGGAGGTGGCACACGCCTTTAATCCCAGCTCTCGGGAGGCAGAGCCAGGTGTATCTCTGTGAGTTCGAGCCAAGCCTGGTCTACAGAGTGAGTTCCAGGACAGGCTCCAAAGCTACACAGAGAAACCCTGTCTTGAAAAAAAATACTTGCTTTAATTAATTTGACCATGATTTGGGTTGGGGGTCATCTGTGGGATTCTGACTCTGGTTCCCAAGGGCTGGGATTGTAGGCTTGCACCATCACGTCTGGCTTTCAGAATTTTGGTATCTCTACCAGATATTGCCACATGACCTCAGTTCTGTTTGAAGATATTTTTTATCACCTCAAAACACCTGTACTTCTTTTTTTTTTTTTTTAAAAAAAAAAAAAAGGATTTATTTATTTATCATGTAGACAGTGCTCTGTCTGCATGTGTCCTTGCAGGCCAGAGGAGGGCACCAGATCTCATTACAGGTGGTTGTGAGCTACCATGTGGTTGCTGGGAATTGAACTCAGGACCTCTGGGAGAGCAGTTGGTGCTCCTAACCATTGAGCCATCTCTCCAGCCCATCCTGTACTACTTATTTATACCTACAACCCTTTCAGCCACAAGCAACCAGATTTACTTACACTGGACATAATGTAACTAGGAATCATATTAGGGTTATTGTCTAGGGTTCTTGATGGAGTTTGTTTTCTCTGCCCCTTAAAGAATTGAAATGTAGGTTGCAGAGAAAATATCAAACACAGCAAATTGGATCAAATAGTGATGAAATACTTTTATTAGGAGTAAGGAAATACACACACACACACACACACACACACACACACACACGGTGGGTATGCAGAGACAGGAACCCTCTGCAAAGCAGGGTGAGGGACTCAGGAAGCCAAAGTCCTCCTTGAGGACTGGAGGGGGGCCGATAAGGGTCTTTCCCTCTAACTGGGGGTTGGTCAGTCTATTTGTATATATGTACAGTATGTTTGTGCAGAAAAGCAGGGAAGCTGATAGGCCTACAAGCTTGGGCACCTGTGCCCTGGTCAGGGCCTCTTGTTGGGAGACCTATTGACTGGAGGGAGAAAAAGCCTGCAGGCTGCAGCTCCCAAATCTTTGTCTCTGATCAGAAGAGTGTGAAAGAAGCTGGAAGGCTGCCATCTCTATTATCTCTCTGGGGTCCTCTCTCTGTCTGTCTCCCAGGAACCAGCCTAACTCCTAGTCCTCATTACTACATGGTCTTTTGTGACTGACTCCTTTCACTTTTAGTATATTTCTAAGGTTTAGTCATGTTATAGTCAGTACTTCATCCCTTCTCATGACAAATAACATTCCACTGTGTATATATATACATATATATATACATATATATATACCATGTTTTAAGTGTGTTATTAATATTCTTTGCTACTGTGAATAATGCTGTTATAAACAATTGGGTTTTGTTGTTGTTGTTGTTTTTGGTTTTTCTGTGTAGCCTTGACTGTCCTGGAACTCTGTAGACCAGGCTGGCCTCAAACTCACAGAGATTTACCTGCCTCTGCCTCCTGAGTGCTGGGATTAATGGTGTGCGCCACCACCTTCCAGCTATAAACAATTTATATAAGTGTGTGTGTGTGTGTGTGTGTGTGTGTGTGTGTGTGTGCACATGCATTCAGAGACTAGTGGACAACCTCCAGTATCAACCTCAGTAATACTATCCACATCCTTTGAGACAGGATCTTTCATTGATCTGGAGCTCTAGAATTAGGTGAAGCTGGTTGGCCAGCAAGCCCCAGAAATCCTCCTGTCTCTGCTTCCCTGGGGTTGGGATTCTAAGTGCATACCACCATGCCTAGCATTTTTACTTGGGGATGGAGCTCAGGTTCTCATACTTACGAGGCAAGCACTTGGAGGACTGTGCTATTTCCTCAGCCCTCTTATGTTCTTTTGAGACAAGGTCTTGCTGTATAGCCCAGGCTGACCTTCAACTTCATAAGTACCTTAGGATGGCCTCAAAACTGTGATCCTTGGACAGGTATAGTGGATCATACCTTTAATCCCAGCTCTCAGGAGGCAGAGGCAGAGGCAGGCACATATCTGTGAGCTCTAGGCTAGCCTGGTCTACATGTTGAGTTCCAGGCTAGCCAAGGTTACATAATGAGACCTTATATAATATATATTTTTGTAATCCTCCTTCCCCCTTAGCCTTCCAAGTGCTAGGATTACAGGCACATGCACCAAGCCCAACTTGGACATGTTTTTAATGTATCTTGACTCTCTAGCTGACAGTGGAATGGCTGGGTCCCGTAGCAGCCATGGAACCACAGTGGTTTCTGTTTGTGGTTCTTTGCTGTCGTCTATATTCTGAGTCTATGTCACTCCATGTCTACTCCCAATATCAGCTCTTAGACCCAGGCCACCAATTCCCCCACTTTACCCAATAAAGTCCTGTTTTTGAAATCTTTATTTTTTTTCCGTATTATGTGTATGGGTGTTTCACCTGCATATATCTATGTACTGCTTGCATGCCTGGTGCCTGTGGAGGCCAGACAAGGGCATTTGGTCCCCTGGGACTGGAGTAACAGATGGTTGTGAGCCAGCATGTGGGTGCTGGAAATCCAACTTGGGTCTTCTGGAGGAGCAGCAAGTGCTCTCAACCTCTGAGCCATCTCTTGGGCACCTAATAAAATCCTTAATGGACATACTGGGAACCTGGTTATCTTGTGCTGAGTGTTTTTTTTCCTGGAGAGACACAGAGAAATGTCCATTCCCTCCAGATAGAGAGGGGACTAACAGGCCAAGTTTGGTTCTGTGAAGTAATGAGTATATTGTGGTTACCTACAGGAAAAGGGGTGACTGATAGGTGGCTATACCACCAGCAAAACCCTGGACAACTTACAGGCAGCTCCACCACTGAAAGGTCTCACTCCAAGCCTGTTTACTTTGTATATAGTGATGGATGGATTGTGGAGGGCAGGGTGCCCAGCTCACAAGGGTCTTGTGAGGCTCCACAAAGGAATGCTAATCTGCCAGATCTCCTGTGGGTCTCATGTGCATCATCACAGGGGCTCTGCTTCAAAAAGACAATAACCAGCCAGAGGTGGGGGTGGTGTAGGGGGTAGGGGACTGGCAGGTGCATGATTTTAATCCCAGTACTAGGGAGGCAGAAGCAGGCTGATCTCTGTGAGTTTGAGGCCAGCCTGGTCTACAAAGCAAGTTTCAGGACAGCCAGGGTTACACAGAGAAACCTCGTCTCAAAAAACAAACAATGCTGGGCAGTGGTGGTGCATGCTTTTAATCCCAGCACTCGGAAGGCAGAGTCAGGCAGATCTCTGTGAGTTCCAGGCCAGCCTGGTCTACAGAGTGAGATCCAGGACAGGCACCAAAACTACACAGAGAAACCCTGCCTGTCTCGAAAAAACAAAAACCAAACCAAACCAAACCAACCAACCAAAAAACAACAACAAAGAAGACAACAGCCATGTCTAACTCAGAGGACTCAGCCACAACCCCCTTGGCCATCAACCTACAGCTTCCAGATAAGCTTTTCTGAGTCAACCAGGCAACAGTGCACATCTGAAAACACTCCCGAGAGATGCAGGCTAGACTTGTGACAGCCAGGAAAGACCTCACCCTACAAAGTGCTGGTTGACCAGGCAGGCTACTGCTGCTTTGCTCTGGAATCCCTCCGGGCATTCAGATACTGTCCGCAGGCTACGCCTGGTCATAATTTTGTATCACCACTTCAAGGAAGAAAAGGTAGTCTTGGTCCTCTCCCAAGGTTGATTAGGCTCAAGGCTTGGGAGTGGTACTTGTTACTCACCTTGGTCCAATCTCCCATTCTGCTTTTGGTCATGGGCAATTTCCCTAATAGATTTTGTGCAAGTTATCTCTGGGCAACTTTTTTCTCAGAGAAAAAAATGTTAGCTCCCAGGCATCCACTAAACTTCACAAACATATCTCAAACATTTTTGGGGACTTGTGTGGTCATGTGGAGGCCTGAGGTCAACGTGACTCCAGGAATGAGATGTCCTCTGTGTTCATTCATTGAGTCAGAGTCCCCTAAACCCAGAGCTCATATGGAAATGACAGTTCTGGCTAGCCAGCTTGCTCCAGGGACACATCTCTGCCTTCTCAGTGCTGGAATTACAGGCAGGCTGCCACACCCACACAGTATTTAAGGGGCTCTGGAGATTCCAACTCTGGTCCTCCCGAATGTTCTTTAACTACTGAGCAACCTCCTCAGCTCTTGTTGTAGTGTGTGTGTGTGTGTGTGTGTGTGTGTGTGTGTGTGTGTGTGTGTATGATAGTGTACAAATGGAGGTTAAAATTTGTGGAAGTCAGCCAGGCAGTGTTGGGACATGCCTTTAATTCCAGCACTCAGGAGGCAGGGGCAGGCAGGTTTCTGTGAGTTTTAGGCTAGCCTGGTCTTCAAAGTGAGTTCAAGGACAGCCAGGGATACACAACACAGTAAAGCCCTGTCTTGAAACAAAACAAAACAAAACAAAACAAAACAAACAAAAACCTCAAACCAACCAACCAAACAAGCAAAAACCAAAAACCCCCAGACAAATTTGTGGAAATCACCAGGGAACTCAAGATGGCCAGGTTTGGTGGGAAGTGTCCACTAAGCCACACTGCTGGTATGGGTTTTTTGGGGGCAGGCAGAGTCTCACTAAACAGGCCACGTTAGCCTTGAACTTGCTGCGACCCTGCCGCCTCTACCCCATCAGTGCTGGGATTACAGGGTGTGCACTGCCATGCCTGGCTCTGCCTGTGCTGAACTCCACGTTCCATCAGTGTCATCTGGGGAAGCAGTTTTGTGTGAATGGGATTGGAAGTGCCGCGGAAGGGTTGTTATTGTGGATTAACACATGGCCCAGCAGCAGAGTATCAGTATCAGGCCTGGTACTGATAAAGCCAAACCAAGGTGAAGCCTTGTCCCAAAGCTGGGCAAACATTGCAGATTGAAGCCAGGAATTTTTTTGTGTATTGATGGATGGATTGATTTTTTTTTTTTAATGCTTTCTGATTGGTATTTTTTTTTTTTAAAAAAAAGATTTATTTATTTATTATATATACAGTGTTCTGCTTGCATGTATGCCTGCAAGCCAGAAGAGGGCACCAGAGCTCACCATAGATGGTTGTCACTGAGAATTGAACTCAGGACCTCTGAAAGAGCAGCCAGTGCTCTCAACCTCTGAGCCATCTCTCCAGCCCCGATTTAGTATTTTTGAGACAAGGTCTCTGTATGCAGTCTTGGATGGCCTGGAACTCCCTATGTAGATTGGCCTGGCCTTGAACTCACAGATCACAGACTTACCTGCCTCTGCCTCCTGAATGCTAGGATTAAAGGCATTGGCTACTGCGGCTCACTAAAGCCAGGGTCTGAGGCCAGGGGAGTCCGTAAGAAGCTTTCCTTCGTACACTTCTTGTAGTACCAGCTCAACGTCGGTCATCTTGAATGACAGAACATTTTGAGGGCTGGACCATGAACTTCATTTCCTAGGGAAGAACAGCTCCTTCACTTCGAAGCTCAGAGACGTTGAGCACCAGCCTGGCTCATTCCCTTCCTCCCACTCGGTGGCAGACGTTTTCTCCCCAGCCAGTGCAAAGCTGAACATTTGGTGAGGAGTGTGAGAGAGGGTTTCACAGGCAGCGACATGTGGTGTCTTTATAGGGAGTCCCGGGGGCTGAATGGCAGCCACTTCTTGCATGTCTCAGACAACTTGCTTCGCCTGCTCCTTCTAAATCAGGCCCTCACTGAATGTTCAGTACTTGATAAAGCAATGCTCGGTGGGAAAAACAAATGGAGAAAGCAGGCTGAAGGAGGCTCCATCGTACCGCAGGGGCAGGGGCTGGTAATAGGGCTGAGGCTCCTATTCACGTCTCTGAGATTTGCCAGCCCTCAGGCTCATTGTTTGAAAGCTGTTGGTCTCAGGAAGTTGACCTGGGCTGAAGGAATCAAACATTGCTCTAAAAGAGGAGCTTTGGGGGGCTGGGGAGATGGCTCAGTGGTTATGAGCACTCACTGCTGTTCCAAAGGTCCTGAGTTCAATTCCCAGCACCCACATGGCAACTCTCACAACTGCCTGATGCCCTCTTCTGGTGTGCAGATGTACATGCTGACAAAGTACCCATATAAATAAACAAATACATACATACATAAATAAATAAATCTAAAAAAACAAAACAACAACAACAGCTTTGGTCCTTAGAGTCCAGAGTTTCAAGTCTGGCTGGAGTCCAGACTTTGCAATGAGGGCAAAGGGCACAAGCATGATCGATCCTTCACGGTCATGCCCTAGAAGGGGAACTGCATTAGTCAGATTTGCCTGAGATTGACTTAAACAGGGGTGGGGTGGGAGGGGGTTTGGTTCAGTGTCAATCCACAGCTGACACAGCACAGCATGGCCGCAAGGACTCACCTTATGGTGAGGAGACAGAGGCAGTGTGAAGGAAGGGCCTTGGGACAGGGCACTTCTTTCCATGGCACACTCCAAGGGACTCACTTGTCCCAACTAAGTTCCACCTTCCATAGTCTTCATAGTCTTCTACTCTCCAACAGTCTATTCCATTTTTTTTAAATTTAGGGTTTTTTTTTTTGTTGTTTGTTTTGGTTTTTGGAGACAGAGCTTCTCTGTGTAGCTTTGGCACCTTTCCTGGAACTCACTCTGTAGCCCAGGCTGGCCTTGAATTTTTTTCTTTTATTCTTTAATTTTTTTCTTTTCTATTCAAATTTTAAATCCATCTATGGATTAGTGTATCAAGGGAGGCAGAATTCCCCATATCCAATGACCTCTCCAAAATCATACTTCCAACATTACTGTGTAGGGATCCTTTAGTTCAGGACCCTTTTGGGGAGGACACTTTCTATCCACACGACAGCAGGAATCTGTTTGGCCCAATGCCTCCTTCAGGGTGGAAGGGAGGCAATGTTCTGTGCATCGACCAGAAGCTGTGCAAATGACCCCTTGGACACTCGTAGGAAGGGGCAGGAGAATTAAGGTCATATCATACCCCCGTTGTGACCAGTGGCCATCTATCTGCTTTGTTCTCAAAACTGTAACTATTTCTTTACTTCTGACCTGGGCTTTAGAGGGCAGAAGAGTCAGCTGTGACACTGTGTGTGTGTTGTGTGTGTGTGTGTATCTTGTGTTCATTAGAGATAAGATTTAAAAATAAAAAAGCACTGAAAAAGCCGGGCGTTGGTGGCGCACGCCTTTAATCCCAGCACTCGGGAGGCAGAGCCAGGCGGATCTCTGTGAGTTCGAGGCCAGCCTGGGCTACCAAGTGAGCTCCAGGAAAGGCGCAAAGCTACACAGAGAAACCCTGTCTCGAAAAACCAAAAAAAAAAAAAAAAAAACCAAAAAAAAAAAAAAAAAAAAAAAAAAAAAAAAAAAAGCACTGAAAAGAAAATACATGGATTTATTCTTGCTTTTTTTTTGTAGAGTTTAAAAAATCTTCCTGATTTGGGGCCCAGTGATAAAGAGCACTTGCTGTTCCTGCAGAAGACCCAGGTTCAGTTTCCAGAACTCACCTGGTACCTTATTAACCTTTATAACTCCAGTTCCAGTGTATCTAATGCCCTCTTCTGGACTTTGAGGGTACTAGACATGCTTATGGTGTGTACAGACACACACAAGCAAAACATTCATGTCTACAAAAAAATAAAAAGTAAAGGCTGGGTGGTAGTGGCGCACACCTTTAATCACAGCACTCAGGAAGCAGAGGCAGGTGGATCTCTGTGAGTTGGAGGCCAGCCTGGTGTACAGAGCTAGTTCCAGGACAGCCAGGGATACACAGAGAAACCCCATCTTGAAAAACCAACCAACCAACAAACAAACAAACAAACAAACAACAACAATAGAAGAAGTCTCCTCCTCCTCATCCTCTTCCTCCTCCTCCTCCCTTGTTTGATACGTTTAAACTTCTCAGATCTGTGATGCTGTCATGCATACTGATGGGTTACCATCTCTGCCTAGGGACTCTGCATTCTGGCTGCACAGCCTTTAAAGGCCTTGGTCACCGGGACAAGAAAGGCCCCCAGCCCTCCCCTTCTCCAGATCTCATTGGGCTCTGACTGTTGCCTGAAACAGCACGACCCAACATAGATACCTCTCCACAGGACACCTCTGACTTGTTACTGACGAATCTGGCTTCTTGATCATCTCCTGTTCTTTTATTTTAAGACTTTTTTTTTTTTAAGTGGTATCTTAGTCATTTTCTATTACTATGAAGAGACATCATGACCATGGGAACTCTTATTGAATAAAATGTATTTTTTTTTCCAAGACAGAGATTCTCTGTGTAGCCCTGGCTGTCCTGGAACTTGCTCTCAGACCACTCTGGCCTTTAACTCAGAGATCTGCCTGCCCCTGGCTCCAGAGTGCTGGGATTAAAGGCATGTGCCATCCCCCCACCCCCCCACCCCCAGCTGTAAAGAAAGCATTTAATTGGGGGTTTGCTCACAGTTTCAGAGAGTTAGTCCATTATCATCATGGTGCTAAGCAGACAGGCATGGACTAGAGCAGCAGACTTTTACATCCTAATCCTGGGGCAGCAGGCAGAGTGAGACACTGGGCCTGGCATGGGCTTTTTTTTTTCTTTTCTTTTTTCTTTTGAAGACAGGGTTTCTCTGTGTAGCCCTGGCTGTCCTGGAACTTGTTCTGTAGACCAGGCTGGCCTCTGACTCAGAGATCCACCTGCCTCTGTGTCCTAAATGTTGGGATTAAAGGCATGCACCACTACTGCCCAGCTGGCATGGGCTTTTGAAACCTCAAAGCCCACCCCCAGTGACATACCTCCTCCAACAAGGCCACACCTCCTCATTCTTCTAATCCTTCTCAAAAGTGTATTCTTGCTTCCTGATGACCAAGCATGCAAATATTTGACCTTTGGGAGCCTTTTTTTTTTTGTTTTGTTTTTCGAGACAGGGTTTCTCTGTGTAACTTTGGAGCCTTTCCTGGATCTTGCTTTGTAGACCAGGCTGGCCTCGAACTCACAGAGATCCACCTGGCTCTGCCTAGTGCTGGGATTAAAGGCGTGTGCCACTGCTGCCCAGCTTGGGGGCCATTTTCATTCAAACCACTACATGTGGGTTTGGTAAGGGCACACCTTTAGTCCCAGCACTCAAGAAGCAGAAGCAGGTAAATCTCTTAGTTCAAGGCCAGGATAGTCTACATAGTAAGATCCAGGACAGTCAGGGCTATAGAGAGACCCCATTTCAAAATAAAACAAATGTAAAACCCCAAATGGTAACAAAAAAATAAAGACTGACACTCCTAGGTACAGATGATGCAATACTATAATCCAAGCCTGAAGGTACCTGAGTCACCAGAGTCACAGAGGAAGGAGCTGCATCCAGAGGCTGGATAAGCGGGTTTGCTAACACTTTCCCAAGACTGGCGGTACAGAAGCCTTTGGCCTAGTGCCCAAAGAATTCTAGCTGCCTGTACTGGACAAGTCCATGTGTACTCCTAGAATATCAGCACTCAGGAGGCTGAGGCAGGAGGATTGGGAGTTTGAATCCAGCAGGGGTTATACAGCAAGACCATTTCTCCAAGAAAATAAATAAAAATAAGAAAAAGCAAAAGAAAACACCAGAGAGAGAGAGAGAGAGAGAGAGAGAGAGAGAGAGAGAGAGAGAGAACACTATTCTAGTTGTTTGCTTGCTTAGTTTTCATCCTGCTAGTCAGGCATACCTTACTAGGCGTCCTGCTGGGAGGTAAGCTTGCTGGGTGCTCCCAGGTGTCCTCATTAATTTTTTTTTTTGTCTTCTTGGTCACACTGTTAATAATATTCATGAGTGCAATGTTGTTAACACTGATCTCCCTTAGGACTGATTGCTGGAGACATCCACCACATGGGTCATCTCACTTCTTTCTCCCAGCAGCGCTCTGTACAGGTGTACATGTGAATTATTGTCCTAGTTCCCAGATGGGGAAACTGATGAGGGGGTGACACATTGTAAGTCCCAGGGCAAGCCAAATCAGAGACATACTTGAAATCAGGCTTCAAGGGCACCTTCCTCTTCCACTGCCTACTCACTGCAGAATAGAAGACCCTAATTAGGAAAGAGCACAGAAATCTTGAAGTTTGTGGGCAGGAGGAGAATCTGGTAGGAGTCACTATGGGGGCACAGATTAGGGCCAAGGCAAAGTAACAAAGGTCAAGAGTGCAAAGCAACATTAAGAATGGAGGCCTGGCCGGGCGGTGGTGGCGCACGCCTTTCATCCCAGCACTCGGGAGGCAGAGCCAGGAGGATCTCTGTGAGTTTGAGGCCAGCCTGGGCTACAGAGTGAGTTCCAGGACAGGCACCAAAACTACACGGAGAAACCCTGTCTCGAAAAACAAAAAACAAAAAAAAACAAAAAACAAACAAACAAAAAAAGGCCTAGGGGCTGGAGAGATTGCTCAGCAGTTAAGAACACTGACTGCTCTTCCAGAGGACTCGGGGTTCAATTCCTATCACCCACATGGCAGTTCACAACTGTCTGTAACTCCAAGATCTGACACCCTCACACAGACATACATGCAGGCAAAACACCAATGCACATAAAATAATAATAATAATAATAATAATAATAATAATAATAATAATGATAGAATGGAGGCCTGGCATTAGATGAGGATGACTGCAGGAATTACGGTCCTGAATAGTGAGGTGTGGAGTGGGAGGATGGGGATGAGATATAAAGAAGACAGATGGCTGGGACTGAGGTCTCACATAAACTGATGACTTACGCCAAGCAAGTTAATTAAGAAGTACAACATCTTATATAGTGTTTGGAGGGAAGAAATGGACCAAGCAGAAAGCTGAATCAAGCAGTGTTGGCAGGGGACACAGGATACTTCAGACACAGCTGCCTTAGGACTGATAACTACAGCCCAGGGGAGAAAGCAGGGATCCCAGGAACCAAAACTCTGGAGGCCCAGGCTCCAGCCCAGACTGGACCTTGCCAAGTCTGCTCTTGGACAAGGTCACAGAAGTAATGGTCCCTTTGTTCTTTCATCGGGCCCTCTGAGAAAGCCCTGGGTTGGTCTGGCTCCCACAGACTGCAACAAGGAAGAGGGAGAACTTCCTGAGAGACTTGTGGTGAGGTCCCTGTGGAGGCTGTGCCCACACTGCCCTTAGAGAGCAGTCCCAGCTGGGAAGCCCTGGGTTCTGTGAACTCCTGTGTGAAGATTTGCTCCAAATCCGAATTCTATCTTCTCCAGTAGCAGAGATGTGGTGGATGCAAGTTAAGAGTGCCCTGAACAGTTTGTGTTTGGGTTCTGGTTTCTCATCTGCGTTTTTTTTGGGGGGAAGAGACAGGTTCTTTTGTAGTCAAAGCTGTTCTTGAACTCCTGATTCTCTTTTCTAAGCCTCCGGGACCACTGTACCCGGGTCTAGTATATTCTTTTTTTTTTTTTTTTTTTTTGGAGACAGGGTTTCACTGTGTAGCCCTGGCTGTCCTGGAACTCACAGATCCCCCTGCCTCTGTCTCCTGAGTGTTAGGATTAACGGAGTGTGGTTTATGTTCATTAAGAGGTTGAGAGATTCTGCAGTTTGTCTGACGGCTACAATAAAAAGTGGAAGAATGGGCTTGAGAGATGGCTCAGAGGTTGAGAGCACTGGCTGCTCTTCAGAGGTTCTGAGTTCAATTCCCAGCAACCACAGGGTTGTTTTGGTGTGCAGGCATACATTCGGACAGAACACTGTATATATAACAAACAAATAAATCTTAAAAAAATAAGAGACTAGGAAAACTGCACATATTTAGAAAAAAGAAGTGGAAGAATAGCACATACCTTTAACCCCACTACTTGGGAGGCAAAGGTAGGCGAATCTCTGCGTTCTAGGCTAACCCGGTCTACAGAGCTTGTTCCGGGACAGCCACAGCTACACAGAGAAACTGTTGTAAACCAAACAGACAAACTGAACGGCTCTATTGAAGAGAAATATCAATAACCCATGTCTATGCTTCTAGAGCACTTTCAGGAAGAGAGGTACCACTTTTACAAATGAGGTTGAGGGGGGTTTGCGACGTGTCCGCAGTACAAATAAAAAGGGGAAAAGTGACTCATCGCAATGCGCAGGGATGAGACTGTAGTCTAGCCCGGCCAAAGAGCTGTTGAAAGGACAAAAGATCACGCCTAAGGAGGAAGCAGAGGGGCTGACACCCTGGGCCCTAAGCCTGCCGCCGGGATCCTCCGCCCTCCCTGCTTACGTGCGCTCCGTGACCGCCGGGGCGCACGCGGGTACCGCTATCCACGACGCATGCGCATTGCCGCCCGGGCTCGCTCCTTGCCCCCCCTTCACCGGCCGCAGAACGGGCTTGAGGCGCATGCGCACACCTAGCGGGCGGAGGTCTGTCGAGCGAGTGGAAAGATTTCAGGGAGAAAGTGCGCGGGAGCGGGGCGGGAGAGCGCAAGTGCGCAGGCGCGGTCGGTCGCGGGGCGGGCTGCGAGCGGAATCTCAGCCATCCTCAGTCCCTGCCGCATCTCCCTGCCTGTCGCCATGGCCGCCTACAAGCTAGTGCTGATCCGGCACGGCGAGAGCGCCTGGAACCTGGAGAACCGATTCAGCGGCTGGTACGACGCCGACCTGAGCCCGGCGGGCCACGAGGAGGCGAAGCGCGGCGGACAGGCGTTGCGAGGTACGAGCAGGAGGCGCGCGGGGTGGCGTGCGGGTCCCGCGCCGGCCTGGAGGCCGCCCGAGCCTCCGCGCCCCCCTCGAGAGGCGTGCACCTCGGACGGCCTCTCCAGTTGAGTTTGCATCTGGGGAGGTGACCGCAAGGTGGGAAGCCCGTTTCTCAAGGTCACCCCGTTCGAGTGGGAAGGGTTGTGTCAAAAAGAGGGCGCAGACGTCGCTAGGCGAAAATCTCCCTTTCTAGTTGGAGCAGCCCCACCTGTGGCAGCCAGGAACCTTTAGGGTACCGCGAGGGCCTGGGTGGCTGGCGGAGGATGCCCCGTGACATCAGTTGCTGTACCCAAGTTTACCTAAGAGGCGCCTGCGAATCAAGGCAAAGCAGCAGGCCACAGGCTCGGCCTGGGCAGTAGGGGGAGTTAGGTGGGGATGCCTGATGGCGTCCAAGACACCTGGAAACCCGCGTGCTTCTGAGAGCATTGTAGCTCAGTAGCATACCACAAATACTGTGACCAGAACGAATCCAGAGATGTGAGTGGGCGATTTCAGTTGATGTTCTCTACAGCCCCAAAGCAGGAATATTTTATTCCCCTCCTTTTTATCTCTGCCCCCGGTTATAGTGTAGAAAGTGGCTGGGAAGACTCATCCAAGGTCATACCTACTTAGCTCTAATCCAGTGTCCTTGCCCCATTTCTGGGTGGAGTAACAAGTAAGTGAGGAACTGGCGGGCTGGTAGCCAAGGACAGAGGCTGGGCAAAGGGTGGAAGCGTCCAGGAGATAAAGATTGCCTTTGCTTATCCAGGCTCTGTGTCCTGTACCAACACCTACTGTTCTCGGTGATTTTGGAAGGCTAATAAAGAAGCAAACCTTGCTGCCTGCAGCCAGGAGAATCTCTGGAGTGAAGAGGTGCTTCCTTTGGTGGTTAGGGCCGACCCTGCCCTGCATCTTTCTAACTTGGACATAGCAGCAGCCATGTAAAAAGTTGCTGATGCTTGGTTGAAATGATCTTTGTATTTGTGTCCTGGTTGTCCTGTCTAGTTTTTACAGCCTTTTCAAAAGAAGGACGGCTTTGGACATGAAGTCCTGATGCAAGGAAATGAGAATGCTTTGAGAAGGGATACATTATGTAGGAGAGGCTAGGAAAAGGAAGGTGCTGGTGAAGGAAGCCATTTTTAATCTTTAGCTCTGTGGCATGAAGTGCTGTGTAGGTCTGTGGTAGTTGGCTGATGCCTAGCTAAGGACAAAGTTAACTGCCTCTGTTCTCTGCTAAGATGATCATACATTGGACTTGTACTCCCTGGAAAATAGACCCCATTTTAGTTTTTTATTTTTCTTTAAAGATTTATTTATTATGTATACAGTATTCTGCCTGGCCAGAAGAGGGCACCAGATCTTACAGATGGTTGTGAGCCACCATGTGGTTGCTGGTAATTGAACTCAGGACCTTTGGAAGAGCAGCCACTGGTCTTTTTTTTTCCACCCAGTGGTCTAAACCTCTGAGCCATCTCTCCTGCTGCCCACCCCCACCCCCATTTCAGTCTTCAGTATTGGTAGCATTTTAGAAAGTCAGGTAAGACTGCACATGGGGCTGCATACCTGTAATCTTTTCAGCACTCAGGGAACTGAGAAGGGAGGATCTAGAGCATGGGCCAATTTCGACTACAGCAAGCCTGGCTCAAAGAGAAAAGCCAGATGGTGGTGGCGCACACCTTTAAGACCGGCACTCCGGAGGCAGAGGCAGGTGGATCTTTGTCACTTTGAGGCCAGCCTGGGCTACAGAGCAAGCTCCAGGACAGCCAAGGCTACACGGAGAAACTCTGTCTCAAAAAACAGAGAGAGAAAGAGAGAGAGAGAGAAAGAGAGAGAAAGAGAGGAAAAGGTAATGTAACATTTTAGTATCTTTCTAAAGGTATCAACAGACGATTCCAGAATGGAAGACTAAAAGCAGAAAGGACTGTGGGTGATAAAGTAACACAAAAGACACAGTCTTGAATCGGATTGGGAGGAAGCTAGTGAGACTGTCCTTGCAGCCTTAGGCTGAGGAAGGAAGGGGTCCCTGGGGGAGAATGGTGCCCACACTTCCATGACCTTTGTACCTCCGGCTATCCTTTAAATGGCAAGCTGAAGGGAGTGTCTGTGTTTCTGATCCTGTAGCATTCTTGTCAGAGTCCTAAGCAGACCACTTTGGCCTTGGGGACTATTTGCATCCACAGTGTGAGGCCCTCCCTGCAAGAGGAAATGATTGCAGTGAAACAGGCTGTCGCTTTTCATCATGGAAGCTGAGGCTCCTTCTGTGGGTAGCTCAGTGACTCAGCCTTTTGTTGGGGGGACCTTCCTCTTTTGGCTAAGGAGGTGGTAAAGGGTGTGATGGTAGTCAGTTTTCAGGGCCTCGTCCATAGGCTGAGGGGTGAGATCTGTCTTTTGTGGGTGATGGTGGCTTCCTGGTGAATCGTCTTCCCTCTCAGTGGCCTCATTGTCAGCTGAATGACTAGCAGGAAAATTGACTTCACATTTTGTTTATAACTGTTGTTAATCTCATTATGAAGCAATGCCCAGAAAAGTTTGTGGTTGATTTTTGAAGAAGGCCTTGTGTGCTAGAGAAAACAAGAGTGTTTCTTGAGAGGGACAGCTTTTTAATTCACAATTTTAAAGATAAGCCAAGCTAGTCTTGAATTCAAGATCACTCAGGCACGTGCCACCATCCCAGGTTCTATCTTTTATTTTCCTAATCTGGTAAAAAAAAAAAAAAGGGGTTGAGAGGATTGTAATCTTGTAGGATTTTAGTGAAGACTAAATCATAGTTTGGTGTAGGACCAGGGTGAATCCTCTAGAAAGGCTAGCTAGGGGTTGGGGATTTAGCTCAGTGGTAGAGCGCTTGCCTAGCAAGCACAAGGCCCTGGGTTTGGTCCTCAGCTCTGGAGAAAAAAAAAAAAAACCAGAAAGGCTAGCTAGGACTTAAGGACCAATGATGAGCTCTCTAGAAAGGCCAGCCAGGATTTAGGCAGAGTTCAAGTGTTTATATTAATTTCTATTTCATTTTTTTTTTGGTTATTCAAGACAAGTTTCTATGTGTACGCCTGGTCGTCCTGGAACTCCCTCTGTAGACCAGGCTGGCCTTAAACTCACAGAGATCCTTCTGCCTCTGCCTCCCAAGTGCTTGGATTAAAGGCGTGCGCCACCACTGACTGGCTCCTTTAAAATTTTTTAAACCCATTTGTAAGCGTGTGTGTGTGTGTGTGTGTGTGTGTGTGTGTGTGTGTGTGTGCGCGCATGAGCATGCCCATCCTACAGGGTGCATGTGTGGAGGTCAGGGCAACTTGTGGTCAGCACTCTTCCACTATGTGGGTTCTGGAGATTGAACTTGGATGGCCAAGCCTATGATCCTTTTTTCTCTCAAATGAAACATTAAAAATATGTTTAGGTATAACATTCTAGCTGTTAGAATAAGCTGCACAGTCCTCAGACTAACAATATAGTTAGGAATTAGTGAGCCAATAAAAGGTGTACTTTTTTTGTTGTTTGCTTTTTGTTTTTGAGACAAGGTTTTGTGTAGCCTTAGCTATCCTGGAACTAGCTCTGTAGACCAGGCTGGCCTTGAACTCCGCCTGCCTCTGCCTCCCAAGTGCTGGGATTATAAATCAACAAATTTTGCCCTCAAAGGCTATAAGAATAATCAGTTTGCCAAATAGTTTTTCTTCTCTCTCTCTCTCTCTCTCTCTCTCTCTCTCTCTCTCTCTCTCTCTCTCTCTTTCTTTTTTTTAGACAGGGTCTCACTAACCCTGGCTGGTCTGGAACTAAGTAGACCAGGCTGGCCTTCAATACACTTATAACCTGCCAACCTGCCTTTGCCCCTTTCATGCTGGGATTAATGGTGTGTACCACCACCACACCTTGCCCCAAGTCGTTTTCATTTAGACTACCTATATAAGAGATTTGTGTATATAACAGTTGTGGTTCAGGTTAGGCTCTGTTAGCTTCTCACTTGGCACTTTTTTTTTTTAAGTCACGGACTCTTTGTAGCCTGGGCTGTCTTGGAACTTGGCTATGTAGGCCAGATTAGCCTTGAACTCAAAAAGATCCACCTGTCCCGCCTCCCTAGTACTGGGGTTAAAGGCATGTGCGACCATACCTTGCTCATTTGTCACTTCTTAATTTCTAGATGCTGGCTATGAATTTGACATCTGCTTCACCTCCGTGCAGAAGAGAGCCATCCGGACTCTCTGGACAGTCCTGGATGCCATTGACCAGATGTGGCTGCCAGTAGTCAGGACTTGGCGCCTCAATGAGCGACACTATGGGGGTCTGACTGGTCTCAATAAAGCAGAAACTGCTGCCAAGCATGGTGAGGCACAGGTAAAGATCTGGAGGCGATCTTATGATGTCCCACCACCTCCGATGGAGCCTGATCATCCCTTCTACAGCAACATCAGCAAGGTATGGTCAAGTCCAGCTGTGGCCACTCAGTCAGCACTAGGGGTTAGAGCATGGGCCTCACTTTTATTTTTCAAATTTATGTGCATGGGTATTTTGCTTGAATGTTTTTATGTGCACCCCATGTGTGCCTGGTGCCTTTGGAGGTCAGAAGACGACATCAGTTCCTTGAACTGGTGTTAGAGGTGATTGTGAGCCTCCATATGAGTGTTGAGAACCAAACCTGAGTCCTAGAAGAACAACAAGTGCTCTTAACTCCAGCCCCTGGGCCTCTTGTGTGTCTATCTAATGTCATTAACCTTATAATTTATGATAAAATAATTAACATAACTTCCGTTTGCTAAGTAATGGCCCTCACTTGTTACAAGATTTAGTTGTAAGTTAACGATACGTATCTGAGAGTAGTGCCTCATGTTCACATCTTTATGGAAAAAAAAATCAACTGCAAACTAACAGGAATTGGGAAATCTTGTTTGTTTTTGTAAACCTCTTCCCTTTTAAGTTACATGTTTTGGATTAGGGAATGGGGTGCAGGATAATGACTGAGGATCCTCTTTTCCAAGTTCTTAGATATATTCTGGACCCTTGAATTTTCACTAGTCACTTTATCCCTTAAGAGCCGAGATAGGTAGAATTGATATACATGAAAGCCCTTTATATATGCAACTTCAAATAAGTTTTTGTGGCTTAGGATCGCAGGTACGCAGACCTTACTGAGGACCAGCTGCCCTCCTGTGAGAGCCTGAAGGACACTATTGCCAGGGCACTGCCCTTCTGGAATGAAGAAATCGTCCCCCAGATCAAGGAGGGGAAAAGAGTCCTGATTGCGGCCCATGGCAACAGCCTTCGGGGCATCGTCAAGCATCTGGAGGGTATGTGCATTTCCTTAGGAGTCCTTAAAGATAAGAAGGTAGCCACCTTAGTTCCTAGACTTTGTAGAAAGGAGACCTCTGGGAAAGGTCTGACAGTGCAGTTGGACTTATGGGAAAACTTGTTTCTTTTCTCAAAATTTGGTTTGCTAGCTGGGTGTGGCTTACATTCCAATCTCAGTACCAGGGAGGCTGAAGCAAGACAATCACTTTGAGTTCTAGGCCAGCTGGGGCTATATAGTGAAACCCTGATTCCAAGTCAGCAGAAAGTGTGGTTGCAGAGCACTGAGAGTGGGCCGCTGACACTCTGCTATACACACAGGGTGAAACCAACTGCCATACGCTCAGTGATTTGATATGTATTAAAGCTGTAGATGCCCACCTGCTCAGGAGTGCCAGTTGAAACTAGTCACAACTTGACTCAGTATAAATCCCAATTGTTCCCTCCTTGGGGAACTAGAGGCCCAGAATGACTAATTTTTTGGTAGATGGATAGACTATAGGATGTCTGAGAAGCACACAGTCCTGCTCTGCTGTGGGTTTCTACATCCATAGAGATCCCTGTGGTGTAACTTTCTGCAGTTTGTTGGTGATCCATCTTAGACTCTTTGTGTACCTTCTCATTCTTTCTCATGATCTTTAGAGTTGTAACTGGGGCTGTTCCTTGGGGGAAATGGATCCACTATTACATTAGATGTCTAGTTTGTTCCCATGTAATTGCTTTGCCACTAGTAGATTGTGTATATGTGCACGCGAGGACTCTTATCTATGGCTGAACATGGATGGTGGCTCTTTTAGGTCTCTCAGAAGAGGCCATCATGGAGCTGAACCTGCCAACTGGCATCCCCATTGTCTATGAATTGGACAAGAACTTGAAGCCTGTCAAACCCATGCAGTTCCTGGGAGATGAAGAGACCGTGCGGAAAGCTATGGAAGCTGTGGCTGCTCAGGGCAAGGTCAAGAAGTGAAGTCCAGCAGGCCGACTCCTACCCCAGTACCCTCCCCACTGCCTGTTGATGCCTCCGGCACCCTTCCCCAACACCTGTCACGCTGACCACATCTGTAGGATCTTAACTTTAGGTTGTAGCTGCAGATGAGAACCTGCAGCTCCCATTTTTAGTATTTTATCCCCTGCACCCACTCCCTTCATAGAATCTAGTCAGAATAACACCTCTGGGGTGCAGGTTCCTGGTCCACATCCAGGAACAGCTCCCCTTGCCAGGAGAGTTGAGAGGTAGTAATTACAGTTTTTCTTAGTCCTTTGTTTACTAAGGGTCTGCTTTAGGAAGAGGTCTGAGAGGAACCATGCTGTGGTATGACCAATGAGAAGCTGCAGCCTAATTTTGTCCCTGGAGCCTGTCCTGCACCCTTGTTAGGTAAGGGGGCTGTAGTCATTCCAGTGAAGGGTGAAAGTAACTTGCATGGTGACTTAAAAGACACTACCTTCCTCTCTGACTAAAGGAGCTGCTGGCCCCAGAAGGTTGGGATCAATCCTGTCAAGTCTATGTGTTACATCCACTTTTACAAAAAAAAAAGTACATATATATTTATCAGCACACAAAGCCCCTCTGAGGTTTCTAGTGGTGATTGAAACAGTCCCATGTGGTCACCAGAAAATAAGCCATTCCTCATAGCAAATAGGATAAATTCCTTGTCCTCAAGGGGCAGGAGTGCCTCTTGCTGTGTTTTAGGATTCCTCTGCCTTGTCTTGTAGAGGTGAAGTGCCCCTTGATCATGTCCAGGTTTTGTCTTTCACTGTCTGAATCATGTTCTAGCTGCTTGACCCTATCATGTGGGTTCAGAACTCGTTTGGGCATAAATACTAAATCTCTTTCCAGATCAGTATAATAAAAGAGTGATGTGCAATATTTCACTGTCTGATGTGTTATGCCTGTCGCCTGGGGAAGCCTGAGCATGCAGTTTGAAGTGTACACTAAGACAGGAGGGTTTGGCTTAGCCAATAGCACTGGCTACTCTCAGTATCCAACTCTTCTGGCCTTGGACACAATGTGCAAACATGCATGCAGGGAAAACGTCCATGTGCATAAAAACATCTTCTAACCAGCCTTAAATACAGTACTATGAGCTGTAACTTAAACTCCAGCCTTTTAAATTGGGAAAGAAAACCAGTAACGGATCTCTAATATGGCTCCTCAGTATAGAGCACTACAGAGTCACCTGTGTAGGGCTCAAGAATGAAGGACTGGAGAGATAGTTAAGAAGAGCACTTGTTCCTGAATGGGATCTGGATCCAATTTCTAGCATTTTCATGGTGCGTGCACACACACACACACACACACACACACACACACACACACACACACACTCCAACAAACCATCAGAGGGGCTAGCAAGGTGGCTCCATCAGCAGGGGAAGCACCTGCCACTTAAGCCTAATTGACCTAAGTCCAATACTTCAAACCCATGTAAAGACGGAAGGCAAAAACTGACTCCACAAAGCTGTCGCATGACCTCTACATGTATGGTGTGCCACATGCACATCCACGAACAGCACACATAAAGAAAGCCAAAGTGGTTTGAATGAAAGTGGCCTCATAGGCTCATGTTTGAATACTTAGTGCCTAGTTGGAGGAATTGTCTGGGGAAGGTTACATGTGGCCTTGGAGGAGATATGTCACTGGGGTATACCATTTAATCCCAGCATTAGGGAGGCAGGCTCATCTCTTGAGGTGGAGGTCAGCCTGGACCTCAAAAAGCAGTAGATAATGGCTGCAGGCAAACACACTGCTCAGGTGAACATAAGGGCGTTCTAGTCCATCCTTGCCATGTTGAGGGTGGAACAGCTCGGACAGCAGGCAGGTGCTCTGAGTCCTCATTGTCTTCTATTCTGCTTTTTATCCACACTTGGTGCTAAAGATGCAACCCACAAAGGCTGAACCAGTAGCTACATCCCTAGGCCTGCTTTTTCTTTGTGATGGCCTTTTTCTTTTTTCAGAAAGGGTTTCTCTGGATAGCACTGGCTGTCCTCAAACTTAGATCTGCCTGCCTCTGCTTCCCAAGTGTTGGCATTAATGGCTTATACCACCACCACCAAACCTGAACTAATTATTCTAATCTAGGGTTCAGACATCTGTAAGATATGGTAGTGACTGCTTTTCCCGGGTCACTAAGTTCAGAAATAAAGGGAACTGTAGAACTGGTGCCAAGACATTCATTCTGCACATTTCTAGGTGGTGTTAGAAAAAAACCTAATCAAAACTGGAGATAGTTTTTGTTTTGTTGTTTACTTATTTATTTTTTAAGAGGCAGGACTTTGCCTTGGCCTCCCAAGTAGCAAAGCACTGCACATTTTGAACCAACATTTAATTCAAGGTGTCAATTCTGTGAAAGAATCAGGCACGCATAAAGACAAACTAAGTTTGTTTTCCCCTGAAAAACTCATTTTATCTAGTATGAGGCCTGATATTTTGTAGATACACACATCAGATATAACAAATACCATATTAGCATGCTCTGAGCAATTTTTTATGTACTCCTTCAATATAACCCTGAGAATCTAATGAAGAAACACAGAAGTAAAAACACTGATGGCTGTCAGTGTCAACAGCCAACTGACTGTTGACAGCTTGGAGACAGGTTCTCCTGTCATCCAGGCTGGCACTCAATTATGTTAACTGAGAACAACCTTAAACTGCTCCTTTTTTATTTTTCTTTTTCATTACTTTTTTTGAGACAAAGTCTTGTATAGCCCAGACTGACCTAGAATTCCTCTAAAAAAATGTTTGTGTATGGATGTTTTGCCTCATGTACATATGTGTACCATATGCATACCTGGTGCCCACAGCAGTCAGAAGAGGGCTTTGGAGTAACAGATGGTTGTGAGCCACTACGTGGTTGCTGGGAACTGAACACAGGTCCTCTGCAAGAGCAGGAAGTGCTCTTAAATGCTGAGCCATCTCTCCAGCCCCATTTGTTTTTTTTTTTGACAGTCTCATGATGTAGACCAAGCTGGCTTCCAACTCTTAAGATCTGCCTGCCTCTGCCTCTTGAGTACTGAGATTAAAGCTTTGTAGCACCATGTTGGGTCCTATTTTCTCTTTTCCTTTACCACTGAACCTCCAGCCCAATATATTAAAAATTTGCAAGTGTCACCAATGTGGGAAAGTAGGTCAAAGGTACAAAGGATCTTTCTGTTTCCAATTCTGGGCTTGAATCCTAGGACTCGGAATGTTGGGTCAAGCCCAGCAGCAAAGCATGTGCTAAGATGTGTGAGGCCCTGAGTTTGATTCCCATACAGCAAACAAACCAACAAACTGCATGTGGTCCTGTCCAGGGTAGTTTTATGTCAACTTGACACAACTAGTTATCTGAAAGGGAACTCAATTGAGAAAAGCCTATATAAGACCCAGCTGTAAGGCATTTTTAAAATTAATGATTGATGGAGGAGGGACCAGACCATTGTGGGGTCATCCCTGGACTGGTGGTCCTGGGTTCTATAAGAAAGCAGGCCAGTAAGCAGCACCCCTCCATGGCCTGTGACCTGACTCCCACATATACAAAATAGAACAGTATTAATTTTTTTAAATGGCCTGGTGGGGGTGCTGGAGAGATGGCTCTGTGGTTAAGAGCACTGGCTGCTCTTCCACAGGACCCAGGTTCAATCCCAGCACCTGCAATGGCAGCTCACAACTGTCTCTAACTCTAGGATCTGAAACTCTACAGGCATACATGCAGGCAAAACAACAATGTACATAAAAATAAAATAAGAACCAAACAAAAAATGACCTGGCAATGGTCCCAGCACCCAGGAGGCAGAGGCGGGCTGGTCTACAGGTCTTCCAGGACAGCCAGGTTTGCACAGAGAAACTCTTGTATGGAAAAACAAAGGACAAAACAAGGAGGGAAACAGAACGGACTGGAGAGCTGGCTGGGTGTGGAAAGGGACCTGCCACACGGCCTGCCTTGAGTTTGATCCCTGGAGCCCATGTAAACAGCTGGAAGCAGCTGCATGCATCTGTGATGCCGGCAGTCCTACAGTGAGATGGAAGTGGAGACAGCTGCTGGACGCTCACGGACTAGCCAGCCTAGAACACACATGGAGCAGAGACCAGAAAGACTGGCCCCCAAACAAGGTGGGGGCCAGTGAGATGGCCTGAGCTTCATCTTGAACCGACAGACAGGTGGGAGGAGAGAACTGACCCACAAGGTGCCCTTGACCTCCATACACACGCTGTGTCATATGTGCTATGGTACATACTTGTGCACATATAATGCAATTAGGAAAAAAAAAAGTTAAAGCCCATCTAATCAAACCAAAACTAAGGTTAGGTAAGAACTGGTTCTCAAAAGCTGTCCTCTGACCTCCACACACGTGCCCACACTCATACACATAGTACAGACTCACACACTAAATAAATAAAACTAAACAAAACATACTAATCGGCTGAAGTTGACAACTAGAGATTACCAAACCAGGTGAGCCTCAATCCAGAGCTCACCTCCATCACCGACAAAACACTGAGCTTGCACGTTCCTGAACATGTCAACAAGAGCCATCCACGTGCAGTCTCTTCACGAGTAATGCATAGCTATGATTTCCTCCAAACTTCGGCCTTGATTTCTGGTTCTGCATTTGCCAGGGTGCTCTCTGGATGGAGGACCTTCACACTCACCCAGTGTCTTCACAATTGCTTTTGGTCTCGTTCCCCAACCCCCCTTGACCCTCTCACAAGGTAGCAATATCTCTACGGTCAATTCAGAGGTAACAGTTCCCGGGATACCTGTCACAATAATACTATGTTTAGCAAACATTTTCAGAACTACTCATGTGCAATTTTAATCACCACACATGCCCAATAGTTTTCACTAAGCATAATGTGTGTCACTGAGGGGTTTATATAAAGTACTTGACCCAATGGCTGGCACAGACACACAGACATACATACACAATGAGATTGGAGGCTGGGTGTGGTGGCGTATGACTTTAATCCCAGTACTTGGGAGGCAGAGGCAGGCAGATCTCTGTGAGTGAGGCCAGCCTGGTCTACACACTGTAATCAGACCTTATCTCAAAAATCAAAACAAAACAAAAAGTGGGAAAGACTGGCGGTGGAAAGCTGGCTCAGTGATTAAGAGTACTTTGGGGGCTCACAACCTCCTGTAAATCCACTTCTGGCCTCCAGGGGCACATGTGGTGCACATAAAATACAAAACAACGAGAAAAACACACTGAGAGAGTTCACTGCAAGTTCATCTTCTAAACAGTGAGAGTGGGGGCTGTGGAGATGGTTTAAGAGGTCAGGGCAAAATGATGGAGAAATGGCTGAGATCTACATGAACAGCCTGGACGTGAGTGGGGGTAATGAAGGGCGAGGGTTGAGGGAAAGAGAGCTTGGGGGAGCGGGAGATCCCAGCTGGATCAAGAACAGAGAGGGAGAACAAGGAAAAGGAGTCCATGGTAAATGAAGACCACATGAGAAAAGGAAGAAACAAAGTGCTAGAAAGGCCCACAGATATCCACAAAGATACCTCCACAATAGACTGCTGGCAATGGTCGAGAGACAGCCCGAACTGACCTACTCTGGTGATGGGATGGCCAAACACCCTAATTGTCGTGCTAGAAACCCCATCCAAGGACTGAGGAATCTGGATGCAGAGATCCACGGCCAGGCCCCAGGGAGCTCTGGGAGTCCAATTGGTGAGAAAGAGGAGGGTTTATATGAGTGAGAATTGTTGAGACCAAGGTTGGATAAAGCACAGGGACAAATAGCCAAACAAATGGAAACACATGAACTATGAACCAATGGCTGAGGGGCCCCCAACTGGATCAGGCCCTCTGAATAGGTGAGACAGTTGATTGGCTTGATCTGTTTGGGAGGCATCTAGGCAGTGGTACCAGGTCCTGGGCTCATTGCATGAGTTGGCTGTTTGAAACCTGGGACTTATGCAGGGACACTTGGCTCAGCCTGGGAGGAAGGGACTGAACCTGCCTGGACTGAATCTACCAGGTTGATCTCAATCCTCGGGGGAGTCTTTGTCCTGAAGGAGATGGAAATGGGGGGTTGGTTGGGGGGAAGGGGAGGGAGCAGGAGGGGGGAGAACAAGGGAATCTGTGGCTGATATGTAAAATTAAATTATATTGTAAAATAAAATGAAATTAAAAACAAAAACAAAACAAAAAATATAAAATGAGCATAAAAATTAAGAAAAAAAAAAAGAGGTAAGGGCGATGCTATCCAACCATGAGCACCTGAGTTAAAATCCCAAGCATCCACATGAAAAAGCTGGGCCTGGTCTCATAAAACACACAATAAGTAAGAAATAAGAAAATTACACCACTAACAAATGAAAAGCATGTTTTTTTTCCCCCAGTCATAGCAAAATACATATATACATATTTATAAAGGCATAAGCTATTTCCAATATAACATGGTTTTGTTTGCTGAATGTCTTTAAATAAGATTCACCAGCCAAGAGAATAAAAAGTCACTGTTTCTCAAGAATAGTGTTTCAAATGGAGTACATTTTCTTTTTTATATTTTTGGTTGAGAGTCTTACTTAGCCCACGCTGTTCTCAAACTTGGGAACTAACAATCTTCCTGTCTCGGCTGCCTGGGCCTTGGGTGCTCGTTACAACATGAATGTATTTCTGGCAGATTTTTTAAGAGGTGGTTGTGAGCTGACTGCAGATCCCTTAATAAAGACCATGGCATCCTGATGTTCTTTCACACTAGTACTCTTGGAAAGAGTTGACTCTGTCACTGGGGTAAAGTGTGCTTAGGTTTGTAAGAACTCAGGCTGCACTCTGGCCACTTTCCGGAATTCTTTAGTGTGGGTCTTAGGGCACTGCATCTCACACCAGCTGATGGGAACCATCTGGACACCTAGAAGGGAAAAGACAAAAGCTAGTGTTGGAGGTGTGACTCCAAATACTCTGCTGAGGCTTTTTTTCTTTTCAGCTCGACATGGAAACGTGGTTCAGCTGTAGAATGCTTCTTGGCATATGCAAGACCATGGGTTCCACCCCCAGCATTAAGGGAAAAAGCTTCACTTAAGGAAAAATAAAGAAGCCTCTTTTATTCCACGATATATGGAGGCAGTTACCTATTCTCTGACATTTAGGGGAACCACGCTAACCTTACTTACTTACTGAGCTATGTGTTGTTTAACAGTGGGGACATGCTCTGAGAGGTAAGATTCCAACACTGGGCAAACATCAGTGTGTAACTCAACACATACTAAGACAGCTAGCGACATCACTAGGTGACATTATCTTGTGATTTCTTGGTGGCTTGGGATTGGCCCCAGGGTTGTGTGAAAGCTAAGGAAGTGCTCTCCCACTGAGCTACACCTTAGCACTAGGTGTTAAAATTCTATGGGACCCACCATGGTGACACCTATAATTATCAAAATATTGTTTTCTATATCACATGTAAGTATGTGTGTCCCTACTGCTTCTTAGACAACCACGGTTCCCAGGGAAACAGACTAGGGATCAGGAACAACTTACCTGATTCACTGTGGGCTACCACCACCCCTAATTCGTTTTCAGCAGTGGTCAGCAGGTAATTGGACTGTGCATCACCGAGGGAGATCTAGTCACACGGTACCAGTGAAGGAAAAGAGGGGCCCCACGTGCTGTTGCCTTAGGCCGCTTCACTTCCTGTTCTTGTACTTTTTTTGGTTTTTCAAGACAAGGTTTCTCTGTGTAGCCCTGGCAGTCCTGGAACTCACTCTGTAGACCAGGCTGTTCTCGAACTCAGAGATGGGCCTGCCTCTGCCTCCCAGGTGCTGGGATTAAAGGTGTGCGCCACCACTGCCTTAACTTTTTGTTTTTTCTTTCTTTCTTTCTTTCTTTCTTTCTTTCTTTCTTTCTTTCTTTCTTTCTTTCTTTCTTTCTTTCTTTCTTTCTTTCTTTCTTTCTTTCTTTCTGTCTCTCTCTCTCTCTCTCTTTCTTTCTTTTTTAAAAAGATTTATTTATTATGTATACAGTGTTCTGTCTGCAGGCCAGAAGAGGGCACCAGATCTTATTATGTATAGTTCTGAGCCACCATGTGGTTGCTGGGAACTAAACTCTGGACCTCTGGAAGAGCAGGCAGTGCTCTTAACCACTGAGCCATCTCTCTAGCCCTTGTTTTCTTTTTTGACACAAGGTCTTATGTATCCCAGGCTGGCCTTGAACTCCTGATCCTCCTGCCTTCACCTCCCAAGTGCTTGCTAGGATTACATAATGTGCCACTGTGCCTGGTTTCATTTCTTCCTGTGACAAAAATCCAGAAAGCTAATGGAATAAAGGATACAACTTTGGCCAAAACTATGTCACCCGGGCGGAAACTCTTGTAAATTTCAACCTAGAAAAAACAAACAGGAATAAAAGGTATGAATTAGGTCTACACGAAATTATTAACCACCCAGCAGAGCCAGGCTATTTTCTAACCCCAGGGCAGAGGTGCCATCATTATGTCAATTCAAATGTTCATTGTTTCAGTATCATCGTATTAATAAAAGAATTTGAATTGAGTAACTTGATCAGGAATCTGATTTATACAAAGGTAGCATAACTGGGTCAGGAAGCCTGAGGAGCATCTGAGGAGCACCTGAGGAGTAATAAATAAACACCAACTTTCAAGGCCAGCCTGGGCGATATGGCAAGATCTTATCTCACGACAATAAAGTTTGTATGTGCGGGGCACATATACTCATGTACAAGGATGTGCACTTGTGTGGAGGTCAGAGCTGACATCAGGTTCTTTCTTGGTGACTCCCTACCTTATTCTATTTTTGACAGTCTTTCTTTATAGCACTAGCTGTCCTTAACTTTCTATCTACACCAGGCTGATCTTGAACTCAGAGATCTGCCTGCCTCTGCCTCTCAAGGGCTGGGATTAATGTCATGCTCCACTATGCTCAGTTCCACCTTATTTTTTCAGACAGGGTCTTTTACTGTTCCTCCTGTTCCATATTCTCCACCCTAGCACCTGGGTTATAAACATACATTTGTGCCCCACTTTTTACATGGTGACTAGGGATCTAAACTTAGGTCCTTATGCTTGCCCAGCAGGTACTTGCCCAACTGCCTAGCCTAAAAATACCTTTTAATTATTTATTATTTTTTGGAGAGGGTCTTTCTATGTAGCCCTAGTTAACCTGGAACTTATGTAGACCAGGCATGCCTTACATGCACAGGGCTCCATCTACCTGTCTCTACTTCCTCTGCGCTGAAATTAAAGACATGTGCCACAATGATTAGATAATAATTTTAGAGATAATAGGAGACTAAACATTTGGTCAACTGAGTGAAAAAATCTTGTATGGGAAGAAAGGGAGGGTGATATGAATTTCATATGTTATAGCAAGAAATGTATTAAATTTCCTTAGACTCTACATTCTTATGGATTTCTGAAATTCCCTGGGATAATAATTCCTTCCTTGTGTGTTTGTTTTGAGACAAGTTCTTACTTTAAAGTCCCGGCTGAGGAAGAACTAATTATGTAGGCTAGAATGGCCTCAAACTCAAGAGGTCTGCCTGCCTCCACCTCCTGAACGCTGGAGTTAAAGGTGGGCATGTACCACCACGCCTGGCTACTGTCCGCCTGCCCGTCCGTCCGTCCGTCCATCCATCCATCCATATTTTAGATTTATCATAAATGTATGTTATGTGTACCACATGTATACAGGTGCCAATGAAGGCCAAAATAGGGTATCAGATCCCCTAAAACTAGAACAACAGGGTGTTGTGAGCCACTGTGTGAGTGCTGGGAACAGAACATGGTTCCACAGGACAAACAGCAAATGTTCTTAAATGTTCAAGTCATTTATCCAGTTCTGGGGATAATACTTTTCAAAGCCAAATTCTGTTTTTTTTTTTTCAAGACAAAGTTTCTCTGTGTAACAGCCCTGGCTGTCCTGGAACTTCCTTTGTAGACCAGGCTGGCCTTGAACTCAGAGATCCACCTGCTCTACCTCCAAGTGCTGGGATTAAAGGAATGCACCACCCCCGTATAGCTAAAGCAAAATTCTTGAAATCATAGGAAAACAAAAACAGAACCCCCCACACACAAAAACAAACACCCAAACCACCAATCTTCAACCTTGTCTTTTTCAGTTGCTCGGATATCTTCCTTGCTATATTTATTTAAAGAAAAAAAAAAAGAAAAAGAACGATTAGTTATCTGTGGGAAAGAATTACCCATTGATTCCTAGGAAATAATAAAACATATACCCTTTCTTGGACAATACAGAACAATAGTTTTGATAACTCTTGACAATGGAAAAGCATTATCAGAAATTCAAGGTCATTCGTGGCTACATATGGAAAATTTAAGGACAGTCCAACTATAGGACTTTTGTTAAAAAAAAAAAATTAAAAAACTTCACCTATACTATACTAATTGCATAATTGTTTCTTTTCAAAGAAGCCACACAACAATCTACCATTTCACCCACAAATTTTTTCTTTTATTTATTTATTTACTCTTTATGTATGAACTTTTTGCCTGTGGGCACATATGTGGATTACATGCATGCCTGTTTGGTCCTCTAGAACTGGAGCTACCATGTGTGTGCTGGGAATTGAACCTGGGTCAAAAGTACTCTTTTTTTTTTTTTTTTTTGAGACAGGGTTTCTCTGTATAACAGCCCTGGCTGTCCTGGAACTTGCTTTGTAGACCAGGCTGGCCTCAAACTCACAGAGATCTGTCTTCCTTTGCCTCCTGAGTGCTGGGACATTGGGAGCCCGAAGCCTAGTCTTGGATCAGCATATGACTACCTGTCCAATGGGTTTCTTCAGGGCAAGGCACCTGTGGAAATGGACTCTCACTTGGCAAGGACCAGTAGTTCACAGGACAGCATAGGAATTTGCAAAATTTATGCAGCTTGCAGGCTCTTTTCTCTCTCATATTGGTGATTCTTTGGGCAGTTTTTAGTTTTACTTTTTCAGTCATACATGAAACAGCTGTAATTTCCCCTGGAAACTCTGTTCTTTCTCAAATGTTCCCCCCAAGTTTCAGCAGGGGGCTAATGCTTCTCAAATCTCTTCTCTGGAATTACTAACTACAACTCCTAATCCTGGGAACTTTCCTGACTCAATAGAGACAGTTAGGTACATATGAGAAAACAGCACTTGGAACATTAACCATGTCTCACAGTTCTGGAAAGGAGAGCAGGGCATGCACACACAGAAGAGGGGAAAAGCCTCAGGAATACACATAGTGCCAACTGCTGACAGTAAGTTCCCTGGACAGCAAGCCTACAGAATCAATGATAGGATCTAGTATGAGCCAACGGGGAAAATGCAATGTAAAATGTGGCTCCATCTTTACCATACACAGGAGCTTCTATTAGTATTGTATAGGGAAGAAGTATGGTATATCGAGGTGGAAAGAGTGCCTTATCCAAGTCTGCCTTTACAGAGAGATTGAGACATGGGACCCTCCTGTAGAAAGGGGAACTGTATAAAAGCATATCTTGCAGACATGAAGGAACTCTTTGGGTTTGAACATTGTTGTCCTTAAAGCACTTTGCCCATGTCTATTACTTTTGAACTTTGTAACCGCAGGTAGCCTCTAGCTGACATGAGTGCTGCAGAGCAGATGTGTCTGCGTCAATACTTAGTGAAGCCTGCAGCAACGCTGACCTCCGTGTCTACACTAAGGTTATGCAGGGGTGGGAAGGTGTAGTGGGAGAAGCACAAAGGGGAACAATGAGGGCTTTCGTGATGATCATGATGTATTCCTTAAGTTATGATGTATATCTTAAAGTCAAAAATAGAAGCCAATAGTAAAGCTGTTCATGTAACCCTGGTAGGAAAAACTCTGTTAAAGTATAAATAAAGATGGCTCAAGCTATTTGGGGCCACTTGAGTGCAATCCACCTGGTGGTCAGAATTTCCTGGCTCTGCCACCCCTTCCCCATCTCAGGACCTGAACCGGAGTCGAGATTGGACCCCGGCAGTGGGATCAAAGGTGTGCACCACCACTCCTGGCTCTCAGCAAGTACTCTTAACTGCTGGGCTATCTCTCCAGCTCCTCCACAAATTTTTTTTTTTTAAGACTTTATTATTTTTAAGCTCTTTTTCTTCTGTGACTGTCTGTACCCATTTTCTTTTCTTTCTTCAGCATCTAAGCACATTTTTAAAAAAGATTTACTTATTTATTATGTATATAGTGTTCTGCCTGCACGCATCCCTGAAGGTCAGAAGAGGGCGCCAGATCTCATTAGGTGGTTGTGAGCCACCATGTGGTTGCTAGGAATTGAACTCAGGACCTTTCAAAGAGCAGCCAGTGCTCTTAAGCTCTGAGCCATCTCTCCAGCCCACAAAATTTTCTTATAACCTTGGGTTCAATCAATATTAAAGAATAAAAATTACGTCGTAGTACATGTCTTTAATCCTAGCATATGGGAAGCAGAGGCAGGCAAATTTCTGTGTTCAAGGCTAGCCAAGGCTAAATATTAAAATAAAAAATAAACAATAAATTAAAATAAAGGCTGGGCAGTGGTGGCACATGCCTTTAATCACCCACTCAGGGAGGCAGAGGCAGGTGGATCTCTGTGAGTTTGAGGCCAGCCTGGTCTACAGAGTGAGACAGCTGGAGCTACAGAGAAACATTGTCTTGAAAAACCAAAACAAGCCGGGCGGTGGTGGCGCACGCCTTTAATCCCAGCACTCGGGAGGCAGAGCCAGGCGGATCTCTGTGAGTTCGAGGCTAGCCTGGGCTACCAAGTGAGCTCCAGGAAAGGCGCAAAGCTACGCAGAGAAACCCTGTCTCGAAAAACAAAAAAAAAAACAAAAAAAAAAAAAACAAAAACAAAAAAAAAAAAAACAACAACAAAAAAAAAAAAAAAAAGAAAAAAAGAAAAACCAAAACAAAGAAAGAAAGAAAGAAAAAAACCGTGGGTGGGCAAGATGGCTCAGGGGCCCCAAATGCTTGCTGTCTAAGCCTGATGATCAGCTAAGTTTCTTGTGGGAGCCCATTTTCAGGTTCCTAGTGGCTTTACCCAGCATGTCTGCAGAGAGAGGATGACTGGACCACAGGCCTGAGTGCAGCTGTCTGAGATGTCTGCACTTGGCTGGGCTGGGGGGGGTCTTTTGCTCCACCCCTTGGCATTTCTATAAATACCTTAGGGCAGAGACAGTCAGGGCCCATTGGAATAGGTTCCAGGCCCTCTCCTGTATTATCTCCACAATCTAAATCCTTCTATCTAATATTTCCTGCTGCTCTCACTCAAGAAAACTCTGGGGAACTGTGGGGTTGGTGGGTAGCTGCCCCGCAGTTTCTGGAACCACATCAAGATGGAAAGAGAGAACTGACTTTACAAAATTATCCTGACCTTTACATGTGTGCTGTAGTATGTGAGTCAGCCCATATACATCGAACAAAATACTAAGAAAAAAGCACATGAAAGCACTTCCTAAGAGGCTTCTACTGTGTTTGGTTTGGCTTATCCTGACATTGCTAGTCTACAGCTTTCTTCAGTCCTTTTTGAGACAGGATCTTGTGCAGCCCAGGCTGGCCTTGAACTTGGTATATAGCCAACAATGATCTTGAACTTCTCATCTATGCAAGAATTATGTCATTCTTGAGGATCTAATCTGGGGCTTCTCCATCAACTGAGATGTATCACCAGCCCCCTTTTGCTCTCTTTAAAATCCTCTTTTATTACTAACATTTTTCATTTCTTGCAGCTCATATAACATTTTCTCTGGATAAATGGCAATAAGCAAAGCATTCGGAGACTAAAGTGGGCAGGAAAAAGAGCTGTAATTGCTCCACAAATGCCAGTCTTCCCCACTATCCTTGCCTTACTCCTGGTGCTGAGGCAAACACAAACACAAGAATACATCTTACCGGATAGTTCCTCGAAAAGCGTTTTTTAGTGGTGTGGACCCCACATACAAGATGTGTACTTTGGCAAAACGTGAGTTGATGCTAGAGACCTAGGGAACAGAGACAGGATCAGCATCAAAGGATCAGCTACTGGTTATTCAAAGAACTAGAGCAGGAAACAAGAATTACTAGGATTTTAGTCCAATTAACCCTACTAAGTAGATTAAAGGTTTTTTTTTTAATATTTATTTATTTATTTATTATTTACACAGAAGAGGGTGCCAGATCTCATTACAGATGGTTGTGAGCCACCATGTGGGTGCTGGGAATTGAACTCAGGACCTCTGGAAGAACAGTCAGTGCTCTTAACCTCTGAGTCATCTCTCCAGCCCCAATTAAAGGGTTTTTATTCGGTTTTAGTTTTAGATTTATTTTATCTTATGAAATGAGAGTTTTGTCTGCATGTATATATGGGTACCACCTGTGTGCCCTGTGTCCACAGGTCAGAAGGTGGGGATTGGATCTCCTAGAACTGGAGTTATAGATGGTTGTGAACTACCCATTGGTGCTGGGAACTGAACCCAAAAGAGCAACAAGTGCTCTTAACCACTAAGCCATCTCTCCATGTGTGTGTCTCTATGTGGGTATGTTCACCTGAGTGCATGTGCCCATAGAGGCTAGACGTGTTATATCCATCCCCCAGAAGCTGAAGTCACAGGCAACTGTGAACTGCTCAAAGTGGGCGTCTGGAAAGCAGCAAGTGCTCTTAACCCGAGAGCCATTTATCCAGCCAATTTAAGTAAGTTAGCACCTATTTATCTCTGTCTAAGAAGTATCTGTGGGCTAAAAGCCACAGTGGCTACCTGATAGTGTTACTACGGGAATCAAATGAGAATATACAGTAGTGATCTTAAGAAAGTATCCAAGCCTAAATTAGATGTGATGTGGTGGTGAATGTCTAGAATACAATCCAAGTTATAACAGATCCTGAAACAGGAGGGACTCAAGACTGAAACCAGCTTGGTTTACATAGCAAGTGTACACAGCAGCCTCAACAACTTAGCAAGACAACTCTATTTTGGGGGGGAGTAGGTGGGGGGATAGGGGTGGGGTAGAGGCAGAGTTTCTTTGCGTAGCCTTGGCTGTCTTGGAACTAGCTCTGTAGGACAGAGATCCACCTGCCTCTGCTTCCTGAGTGCTAGGATTAAAGATGCTCACCACCACCATCTGGCTCAAAATTTAATAAGACAACAATAACAACAAAAAGCCTACTAAATCTTACACAAATATACAGTATATGGTAACAAATCCAGACCTTTACCAGTCCTTACTAAGAAACCAGTCTGCGGATGAAACTTAAATCTACATTTTAGTTAATACCTGACATTGAGGTCATTGTGCCTTTGTGATATTTTCAGAATAACACATTTTTTTCCTGTAATAGTTTATAAAGAGAGAAGAATGATGCTGTGCAGGGTGGTACACACCTATAATCCCAGCATTTAGGAGATGGAGACAAGAGGATCAATAAATAGTCATCCTCTGTTACACTGTAAGTCTGAGGCCACTTGGGCTCTATAAGACCTGGGAGAGATGGGGAAGCGAGGGAGGAGATAAGGAGGGAAGGAGAATGATAGAAAGTTATAAATAAACTATAAATTGGTAGAAGATGGAGATGAGGAGGGAATATACTGAACATTATAGGCACTTGGTACATACAGCATTAATTTGTACCTCCTGTTAAATCCCCTATAGCTGAGTATGGAGCTCAGCTGGTAGAATACTTGTCCACACAGACCTAAGTTCTTAGCTCAGCGTTTTATAACGCTGCTCACTGGCTCTCCATGGCTTGCCGGGCCTGTTTTCTCATACAACCCAGGACCACCCACCTAGAGGTGGCACCGCCCACAATGATCTCGGCCCTCTCATATTAACCATCAACCAAGAAATGTCCCAGATAGGCAAGCTGCCATGTGCCAACCAATATGGCAGTCATTAACCACACCTTACTACTGAGGACTTAAATGTGGCTAGCGTTGGGCGCCAGGTCTCGCTCTGTAGCCCATTCTGGTCTTGAACTACTGTTCAAGTTTCCGAAATACTGAGATTATACATGTGAATCACCATGCTTGGCTGAAAACGAATTTTTCTTTTTCTTTTTTTGGAGACAGGGTTTCTCTTTGTAGCCCTGGCTGTCCTGGACCTTGATGTGTAGACCAGGCTGGCCTCCAACTCACCTGCCTCTGCCTCTTAAAGTCGTGAGCCATCATGCCTGTCCCTGAAAATGAACTTTTAACACTCACACACTCAAACAGCCCCATCTAGCTAGTGACACACAAAGATTCAGATCAACTCACCTTACAGGTGACAACAGCGCCCACATCTGGAAGTAGCTGGGACTCAGTTTCTCTCATCACAGACACCACAGGAAGCTATGAAGAGAGTAAACAAGTCGATGCACTGGTTAAGTAAGTGCTGGGTAAAGATAACGGCAGTTTTCGAATAATACAGAATTGTCTTAGAACGGTGGGGTCACAAGGGCAGGCACACTATAGTTATACTTGTAACCCATAGCACAGGACATTAGTTGGAGAGATGGCTCAGCGGTTAAGAGTGCTGGCTGTTCTTCCAGAGATCCTGAGTTCAATTCCCAGTAACCATGTGGTGGTTCACATCCGTCTGTAATGGGATCTGATACCCTCTTCTGATGTACCTGTAGACAGGTCACTCATATACATAAAATAAATAAATATTTTAAAAATATTTTAAAAAAGCTTAGGAAATAAAGAGGACAAGAGACCATTAAAGTTAGGCTGCTATATTTCATATGAATATTTCTGATTAGTTCTAAATTTTTGAAGATGCTCTTGGAATTTCTTGGTATACAATCATATTGCTTATGGATATCTTGATTCCTTCCTCCAGTTATTCTGCTTATTTTTATTTTTTAATGCACAAGAGAGAATTTACAATTAGATGTTATAGAATGGCAATTCTTGTTTTATCCTATCTAAAGGAACAGTCTGAGTTTTCTCTTGAACATGGCATAATGGCAATTAATGTAACTGAGTCTTGTCTTTGAACAAAAAAAGCAGTACCTCTCTTGCTCTGTGCTGTTTCCCCAACTTATTAATTTCTTCCTAATTCAAATAGTTTGTTTAACCCATTCTTTTTTTTATTAATTACACTCATGATATTCATTAATTACACTCATGTTATTAATTACATTTGTGGTATTCATTGATTGCATTCGCAGTATTCATTCAATAACTATATTTATGATAATCACTAATTACATTAATTGTATTGATTTATTACATTCATGATATTATGTCCTGATACTACTGTCCATGTGTGGGGCTTTTCCATCAATCAAAACAGAAATTCTGTACTTAGGAAATCATTGCTCTATATTCCTTTCTTCTCCATACTGAGATAATGTCTGATCTTTCTGTCTATATGAATTTGTATATTTCATATTTCATGTAATACAATTTTATCGTATTTGTCCTTTTTTTGAATGTAGAAACGCTTTATGTATAACTGCATGAGAAATAATACATAGACAGCTTGAGCACAGAGACAGGTTATAGTTCAAAGGTCCAGTGTTTAACCCGTTCTTTACGTCAGAATCACATTCTTTCCACTCCTCCACCTCTACTTATTCTAAAGATGATTCAACCTAAACATTATTTTCACTATCTAGAACAAGGGTCATAAAGCCTGTGACATATTCGCACTGTACTGTGCAATTCTTTTGAAGACATCCTGTTTCCAAGCAAAACACAGTGTGCATTTGTTTATGATTTGTGCCGTGCCTCCTGAGTGTGTTTGGCTCATGATTAAATCCCCAGGAGCCAATGGCATTGTGCAGGACACAGGTAGCCCAGCCCCAGTAGCACTGTGCAAGACACATGGAAGTGCTCAGGAGAAATCTATGGAGTCGATAAACAGACAGACGGAATACAGTCGTGTACCACTCTGCATGGCTACACTTAAAAGTCTAGGTGGGCAAGACTATAGTGAGTAAATGTAATCAAGAGTAACACATTTAAATAAGTACTCTGGAGGAAGATTCTTGCGCGTAACAATCCTACTCCCACCAAAACCCCATTCTTTCAACCAGTGGGTCCAGAAGGGCTTCTACAAGGGGAAAAAAAAAAAGAAGAAAGAACCCCCCCCCCAAAAAAAAAACAAAAAACTCGACTACCTATGGAAGCTATTTAAAAGCGGTTAGTTACAGGGGCTGAGCAGGAGTGTGTTCCACTTAGACGGCACGTGCATAGGCTTCGAGGCAAGAGAGAGCTTAGAGCATTAGGACACTGAAAATCGCCAGCACTACGCTGATGTCACAGAGGTGGGGGCAAGTAGAGCCACTTCAAGGTTAGGGATAGTCGAGATGCAGGACCAGAAGAAGCTCTCTGATGGCTGGGCTACTCTCAATTTGCATCCCCCCCACCCCTCCGTCCTTCTGCGAGTGCATCCTAACCAAGTCAGATTAGCATAACTGGTGTGCAGCGGCTGTGTTTTGGCACAGTGTTGGGATCACAGCTGGGAGAGATGGGAGACCCCAAAGCGTTCTGCTGCTGAGGCGCCAAAGACGCGTCCGCAGTGCCTGCGCCCAAGGACCAGAACTCAGTGGCCGTCTGAGGGAGAACGCGCGCTGGGTAACCGCTTCCTTTACCGCGCCATTCTCGCTGGTCTTCGTCAGGCAGCCGGCCAGAGACGAAAAGATGTAGCCGTGCCGGGTGTAGGTGCCGCTACCGGGGCTGCCTTCCTCCAAGTTACACAGACGTTCACCTGCAGAAGAAATGCTACATCAACCACGGGCACCCAGAAGCTGGTTGTCACCCAGCCTGGGGCTGCGTACAGAGACCGTTCACTTACCGGGGATGCAGTATCTCACGGGTGGTGCCATGCTTGCCGCTGTCCAAAACCCGGATGAAAACGAAGCCGAGTGTGCATTGGTTAACTAGAGGAGTGGCCCCACAGTAACGCGTGCAGCGATTGGTGCCTTTGACCGCGCGCGGTGAGAGCGACTCCATTTCCCAGGCTGCCCCGGGACAGACCTCTGGGGGAACCTTTGCGGGCTCCGGGACTCGCGCCTGCGCAGCTTGATGATGGGCCGGCGGCGGGACCCGGTCTGCTGGCTGGTGCTGCGGGCTGCGGGCCATGGTGGGTCAGACTGAGATTGGCCCGGCCCGGGTCCCGAGCTGGAGCTGGGGGCACTGAGCGGCGGGCAGGGCGACTGGACTGATTTGGCTGAGTGAGAAGCTGGCAGGAGGCAGGTAAGGGCGAAGGCGCGGCGCTTGCTTCCCACCCGAGTTTCAGGTGTCCAGGCCTTGAAGTTCAAGTTCCTGTTCTCTCCACGCCCCGTCCTGAGTGCTTGTGCCCTCCTGCGCCCACCTCAGCCCCGATCTGCCGCTCGCTCCAACTTGCCCATTTCATTGGTTTGGAGACTCAGATCCAGAGACAGGGTTTGGCTTGTCCAAAGTCTCGAAGATAATTCGAGACAGCACAAGCCTAAGACTATTTTTTTTAACCTGAGCCCATCATAGTTGGACTCCGCTGCTCTTAGAAACAACCTTTTTCTGGTTTGGTAAAACCACAGATTCTTCCCTTGCAGGCAGATACTTTAGTGTGGGCCCCTCCTTAACTGTGAATGAGCAGCTCCCGGCTAACATTTCCACTCCTTTTCCTTCTTCCTTTCTTCTTAGCATGTTATCAGGGAAAGAAGTCTTCATAAATGGAATATTGTGATTTATTGATGTCTGAGTCTGACATCAGCTTGAGGTGGCAGAGGTCAGGGGGAGCAAGCATTTTTTGGGCAGATGAAATTTGTCATGACTTTGACCGCACTTTCATCTGTTGGCTTTGGAATTTATTCTTTTCTCCCCTTCCCTCTCTGCCTATCAGGCTTTTTTGGGACACAGATGGTGATTTAGGGGAGTGCTGTTGCCTGCTAATCTCTAATCTGGTAGCAGATGGCCACTGTGACCTGTGGGAACTACTGAGGGGTGGCACTATTAAGGGGTTGAAGGGACTGTGCTTGCCCATTCACTCTGAGGTCATCCATGCCCTCTTGCCATGATTAGATTTAAAATTTTTGTCTTTTCTGTCTTTCCTGAGGTAAAACCTGTTTCACTTTTGGCCTGTGGACAATACATCCTTTCCTAGCATCCTCATATCCCCATATCCCACTAGCTAAAGTGAGGATGGGGCCTGCAGGGTCTTACATTTTGTTCACTCAGATTTGATCAGCATCTTTCAACTTTACATGATCAGCTTTCCACATTACATGTTTGGTTTCTGGTTTGATTTGCCCTCTAAAATGTATCATTGCTCTTTAGTGCTACGGTTCTAATAACGGTTCTATTTCTTTACTAATCAGAAAGAATGAGAGCTGCAAATACTTTGGTGTTGTCACATTGGCAAGAGTGCCCTTGCTGGCTCCTGTAGAGCTGACCAGCCTTTCCAGTTTTGTGTCTGTCCAGGTCATTCATTCAACAACAGGTATTTATTGAAGGCTTCTATGAGCCAGGTATTATGCTAAGATGTTTATAAGCATTTGATTTAACGTGTGTGTGTGTGTGTGTGTGTGTGTGTGTGTGTGTGTGTGTATGTATGTATGTGCAGATACGCATTTGTATGTATTAAAAAAAAATAAAGTTTGGGCCAGGCATGGTGATGCACGCCTTTAATTCCAGCACTCAGGAGGCAAACACAGTTAGATCTCGGTGAGTTCCAGGGCAGCTAGGGCTGTTACATAGAGAAACCCTAAAACAAACAAACAAAAAAAAAAAAAAATTTAAGGTTTAGAGAAAGAAGTAACTGGGACTACTTTGGGAAAGAATTGTACCCTAAATAGGGTACAAGTAGATGAGAATTGGTCAATCTAGCCTTTGAAGTAGGCGTTTCATGCAGAATCAAGAATGCAGGAGGTGACTGACAATCTGATTTTCTAAGGTTTTTTTTTTTTAAAGATTTATTTACTATGTATACAGTGTTCTGCCTGTATGTGTGCACACCAGAAGAGGGCACCAGATCTCATTACAGATGGTTGTGAGCTACCATGTGGTTGCTGGGAATCGAACTCAGGACCTCTGAAAGAACAGCTGATGCTCTTAACCTCTGAGCCATCTCTCCATCCCTGATTTTTTTTTTTAAGACATGGTCTCATGTATTCATGCTGGCCGCTAACTAGCTCTGTAGCCAAGGGTGATTTTGACCTTCTGATCCTCTTGCCTCCAGCTGTACATACACCTCAGTTTTGAGGATTTTTATTTTATTTTTTGTTTTTCAAGACAGGGTTTCTCTGTGTAACAGCCCTGGCTGTCCTGGAACTCACTCTGTAGACCAGGCTGGCCTCAAACTGGCAGAGATTCGCTTGCCTCTGCCTCCTGAGTGCTGGGATTAAAGGCATGCACCACCACCACCACCACCACCACCACCACCACCACCACCACCACCTGGCTAGTTTTGAGGATTTTTATTAGACAGGGTCTCACTGTGTAGCTCTGACTGTCCTAGAACTCATAGTGTAGACCAGGCTGGCCTTAAACTCACAGAGAGATCAACCTGCTTTTGCTTTCTGAGTGCTGGGATTAAAGGCATGCATTACCACGCCCAGCTTTTTGAGGATTTTTTAAAGACTGATCATAATAGCTCTTAGGTGACATAATTTGCATTTATTACGAATTAGGAAAGTATCTGAGTTTTGCACACTATCATTATAAAAAGTATTTCAGCAACTAGGACATCCTCCATTACTCCTAAAAAGAGAATGTGCAGTGGTACACTCGTGTGGGGCAGGTAGCTCCATCCCATTTTTTTTTTTAAAAGAGGGTCTCTGAAGACTTTTTTTTTTTAAATTTATTTATTTGTATTTTATGTACATGGGTGTTTTGCCTGCATGTATGTCTGTGTGAGAATGTTGAATCCCCTGGAACAGGAGTTATAGACAGTTGTGAGCTGCCATGTGGGTGCTGGGAATTGAATCTGGGTCCTCTGGAAGAGCAGCCAGTGCTCCTAACCGCTGAGCTATCTCTCCAGCCCCCATCCATCCCACTCTTATACTTGGTTGTGGCCAGCTACAAAATTCATGATTTTCCAAATCATGAGTCTAAGTAATAGCAGTCCCAACTCAAAGATGGTGTAAGTACGATGCTTTCCATTTTTCCTTTTCCTTTTCCTTTTTTTTGTGGGGGAGGGGAGAGCAGACAGGGTTTCTCTGTGTGGCCCTTGCTATTCTGGAACTTACTCTGCCTCCTGAGTGCTGGGATTAAAGGTAAGCACCACCACTGCCCGCCTCAGTTTTTCTTTTCTACATTTCCTGTTAATTCTTTTGGCTTCTCGGGATGGAAAGGCTAGTTTCTTCCCCTGGTGCAGTGTCTATAAGTCTCTCCCCACAAGGCTTCAGTTTTCTTAAAGGCCTTTTTTGCAGGGTTTCTCTTCACCTTTTGGTTCCCAAGCTTGTGGAAGGAAGTAATTAACTATTTTCTTTGAAAAGCCTTTTGTGGGGATGAACCGGGGTGCAAGAAGAGTCCATTACTCCAGTTACTGAACTGACACCCATCTCCACAGCAGAGTAACCGAGTCTAGTTTCTGCTGGGTTATGAGCTGCCTGTTAAATAAGTCAGTGGGGTTGCTGAGGACAAAGCACTATTCCCTGTCCAGCGTTGAAACATTAGTTTAGGCAGCTAAGGAGACTATTGTAGAAAGTCTGTGAGAGTCTCCGGGTCCACAGTTGTGTTCATTGCTTGGGCCCAGTGCAGAGATGGAGGCACATTAAGAGGAGCCATGGAGAGTGCTGAGAGCCAGGAAGGTGCTTGGGAAGCTTGGGGCTGAGAGCATCAGTCACAGAAGTGCTGCTTAATCAGAGAAGACCTGGACAAGCTCCCAAGGGGGCAGCTCCCTCTTACCACTTATCTTACGCTCTGAATACCTGAAGTTACCTTGACTGCTATAATCCTGGCTTAGGGCTGGGAGTGGAACTGGAGACAGAGTATCTTATGTCATGCAAGTGGTGGCTGACTGTCCTAACGGGGAACAAAGAATCATGTCATCTGGCTGGCCTGTAACCTCAGCCCAGATGGATTAGGAACACTTGGATAGGATCCTGTGTATTACAGAGCAAGCAGGCGGTCCTTGGACCTGGCCACCCCCACCCCTGCCTCAGTGCCTTAGGAAGATACAGGGGTGCAGTTTTGTTTATGTTGGTTAAGCTTTACTCCATGGTCTGTCCAGACAGATTTCTCCAAAACAAACAAGCAGACAAACAAACCAAAACAACAAAACCCCGCAGGGAGCTGGGGAGCTGGCTTAGCTGTTTAAGTATGGCTCCACAAGCATGGTGACCTAAGTTTGATCCCATAGAACGCATGTGAAAAGACAAGTGTGTCTGTCTCTAATCCTAGTGCCGGAGAGACAGAGACAGGTGGCTCCCTGGAGCTTGTGCAGCTGAATTGGTGAGTTTCAGGTTTAGTGAAAAAACCTGTCTCAAAAATAAGAGGTGTATGTATGTGACAGGGATGGGTGTAGGGGTTAGCTGAAGAGATGGTCCAGTAGTTAAAAATACTTGTTGCTGTTCATTTTTTTTTTTTCCTCCAGACAGGGTTTCTCCCTGTAGTTTTGGAGCTGGCCTTGAACTCACAGAGATCCGCCTGGCTCTGCCTCCCAAGTGCTGAGATTAAAGGCATGCACTGCCGCTATCTGGCGCTGTTTATTATTATTACTGTTATTATTTTTGTTTTTCAAGACAGGGTTTCTCTGTGTAGTTCTGGTTGTCCTGGAGCTCGCCCTGTAGACCAGGTTAGCTTTGAACTTTGAGATCGCCTGCTTTTGCCTCCCGAGTGCTGGGATTAAAGGTGCATGTCACCGTGCCCAGCCCAGCACTTGATATTCATGCGGAAGACTCAGCACATATATGGCAATTCACAGCCATCTGTAACTTCAGCCCCAAGGGATCTAACACCCTCTTCTGGCTTCTGGGCACCAGGCACACACATGGTACATGTACATACATGCAAGCAAGCATTCATAAAATAAATTTTTAAAAAAGTATGTGGAGGGTAACTAGGGAAGAGACCCCTGATACCCAGTTCTGGCCTCTACACATGTGCTGTACACACACAAAAGAACGCCTCTGACTTGGAGCCAACTATTTCTCCCTTTACTGTGGCCGTTCAGGTGTAAATTACCTGGGATTTGCTGCATAATCATGTAGTGTAACGTAACTACTACCTTTATAGCCTCAGAACCTTCCGTCCCTATCTTCTGTAATACAGTTGGCACAGTGACATTAGAAATTCTGTAGAAAAGTGACCTTTTTGTCTTTCCACAGCTGAGGACTAGCCTAATATCCTAATTAGGCCTTAGTCTTGAGAAGTCCCCTAAGTTGATGTTTTGAGCCTTCTCATTTGGGTAAGGTGGGACAAGGCTCAGGCTGGATCCTTATATTAGTATATTCTCCTAGGAGCCATGCGGGGCCAGCGGAGTCTGTTGTTGGGCCCAGCCCGCCTCTGTCTGCGTCTCCTCCTGCTCCTGGGTTACAGGCGTCGCTGCCCACCTCTGCTCCGGGGCCTGGTCCAGCGCTGGCGTTATGGCAAGGTTTGCCTGCGCTCCCTGCTCTACAATTCCTTTGGAGGCAGTGATACTGCTGTTGATGCTGCCTTTGAGCCTATCTACTGGCTGGTGGACAATGTGATCCGCTGGTTCGGAGTGGTAAGTGATGATGCCCAGGGAGCCCAGGAGAGGGGATGTTTTGGGGGGAAGAGGGTATTTCTGATGGGTTCACACTAAGCTTTGGAAGCCAACCTGCCATGCCCAGGGAAGTTCCTGAGTCTTGATGGGTATAGCTCTCTCATGGTGTCTTCTTGACCTCACTGGTGTTGGCAGGTGTTTGTGGTGCTGGTGATCGTGCTGACTGGGTCCATTGTGGCCATTGCTTATCTGTGTGTCCTGCCCCTCATCCTTCGAACCTACTCAGTCCCACGACTCTGCTGGCATTTCTTCTATAGTCACTGGAATCTGATCCTCATCGTCTTCCATTACTACCAGGCCATCACCACTCCTCCTGGATACCCACCCCAGGTGGGACCCCACTGGGGAACGGGGAGGAGCAGAGTTGCACGCTATGGTAGCCGGTTCCATTAATGGGAGGGAGAGTGACTTGCAATCTTTTGGGACAGAAGTCTTGTGGTGCTACAGTGGTCAAGATGTTCTTCTCAATTTGCACAGGGCAGGAATGACATTGCTACCGTCTCCATCTGTAAGAAGTGCATTTACCCCAAACCAGCCCGAACACACCACTGCAGCATCTGTAATAGGTGGGTCTTAGCTTTGCTGTAAACCTCATTTGAGGCCCTCTTGCTGTAACCCTAAGACAAAACCGGGCCCTGGAACTAGTTGTGTATCAGAGTACCTATTAAGATCTAGGCACTGTGCTTCCCATCTGCTGACACCCAGTCTTCAGGACGATCCTGTGAGTGAGGCATTATTGCTACCTGTACAAACTGAGGTGACGAGATGTTTCCTTGTCACCTAGCCAGTAAACAACAGAACTGGGTTTGAAGGAAGGCCTGGCTGTCATCAGAGTCTGTGCCCTTTCCATCTCAGCAAGATGCTGATCCTAGTAGGAAAGGATTGTCACTGACATCTCAAGATCTTTGGCCACCGTAACAGAGCCTGTGTCCCTCCCTCACAGGTGTGTGCTGAAGATGGATCATCACTGCCGTATCCTTTTGCTCTTCAGCCCAAGACCCAGCCAAGACCGTCGGTTTTACCTGCAGAGCACTCACTCACTGCACACAGGGTTCATAGTCACAATCAAGGCTTTCTAACTAGCATTAATCTCTAGAGAATAATGGCTCATGAGAAGTAGTAGGAGAGGCATTGTTGGGGGCTTACCATCTTTTGTGGGGAGCAGAATATTTACATTCTTTCTAGACTGGATCTTGTAGGAGAAAGGAATTTTCTGGCAGGTCTTTTGTCAATCAAAAGGTGTTTGGGCCTCTGTGGCTGGAGGCACCAGATACAACTGCGGGTTCTGTTTTGTCTCTCCATGCAGAAGTCTGTCTAACCTGAGTTAGGCTGAATATTTGCAGGTGGTTAAGATTTCTTGGTGGAATCTGAAAGCTCTGAAAAGCTTAGACAATTTTTACCTTAACCTTGGGAAACTGCCCTCTATTTTCTTGCCTTTGTGCTTGGGTGATGTCATGAACTAAGGATGAGCTGTAGGGGCTTGGACACCCCCAAATTATATTTGATCTTGTCCTTAATCATTCCTCCACCAGCCTGGCTAAACAACTGTGTGGGCCACTATAACCATCGCTACTTCTTCTCTTTCTGCTTTTTCATGACTCTGGGCTGTGTCTACTGTAGCTACGGAAGTTGGGACCTTTTCCGGGAGGCTTACGCTGCCATCGAGGTGAGCCCGTGGCTAGGAAGAGAGAAACTCAGCAGAACAGACCCTTTCCCCGATGATTGGGTTGGTAGCTCCCTGTGTTAGTGGCCCGAGAGTATAACCAGCACTGTTTTCCATCCCCTTAGAAAATGAAACAGCTTGACAAGAACAAACTACAGGCAGTTGCCAACCAGGTGGGCAGTCTCCACGCCACTGCCTCCTGCTGCTCAGGCCTGGGGTTTAAGAGTTAATTAGGTGAAAGGGCCTGCTAGTTTACTTACAGGCTAGCTGCCAGACCAGACCAGTTTCTAAGGAAGCTGTCATGGCAGACTAAGTGGCCTGGGGGCAAACTATAAGTCTCTGGTATGGCAGTTCTAAGTCATCTATCCCATTAACACTTCTTTGGGCTGAGCCTGGACTCGGCCTTCAGGATGGCCTGAGCAGCAAGGGGTCTATGTTAGTCTGTGTAATGGGGTTCCAGGGGTAGACACCACGCTAGGCCAGCAGCTTCAGGATCATTTCCCCTCCCTGTTTCTTTTAGGACCCCTTACTCTGTGCACATCTTGGACTTGTATATTGCACTCCTGTTGCTTTTTCACAGCATACACCCCCCCTGTTAGTCCATGCCAGGTATAGACCTCTCTTGTGGATGTAGCCACACAGAGAAGGAAATGTGGTTGGCTAGAGAGAAGAGTGGCTTCCCCTGGAGTCCCATTATTGCTGTCAACCTACAAGCTCAGTTACTCCTTTTGTGCTTGGCTATCTTGTGCAGACCTGCTCTACTGTCTGTTCATGTGATGGTGCCACTGGGCTTGGTCCACCCATCTGGCTGCTGGTCTGGTTTCCTCTGTGGCTTTAATCCCCGTTTTTTTTTTTTTTTTTTTTTTGGTTTTTCGAGACAGGGTTTCTCTGTGTAGCTTTGCGCCTTTCCTGGAGCTCACTTGGTAGCCCAGGCTGGCCTCGAACTCACAGAGATCCTCCTGGCTCTGCCTCCCGAGTGCTGGGATTAAAGGCGTGCGCCACCAACGCCCGGCTAATCCCCGTTTTTATCTGCCTAGTTGTATATTAGTTCCTGCCTGTAGGTGCTTGGGGCTCTGGTGGCAGTGCTGGAGACTGACAGAGCAAGGGAGCCAGGCTTTGCTGTTTTCTTTTTGTAGACTTACCAGCAGACTCCACCACCTACCTTCTCCTTTCGAGAAAGAATAACTCACAAGAGTCTTGTCTACCTCTGGTTCCTGTGCAGGTATTTAACTCAGTTTTGGTAGTTTTAAGGGAGGGAAACATTTGTAGGTACCCACACACAGGGAAGACAGGGCTGAGTAAACTGCCGTTGTCCTAGTCTAATTGAGGCTGGCAGAGTGCTTCTCTTCAATATTTTGGGGCAGAGAACAGTAAGGCTATAGCATTTCTGGTTATTAATGCAATCGTGCTTGTTATGTGCCAAAGTAAGTTAAGCTCTTGTTTTATTGATTCCTAACCACACAACAGGTGATTCCATTTACTGAGAAGGGAAATTGAAAACTCAGAGGAGTAAAGGGATTTGTCCTACGATGTATAGCTAGAAGTTGCAGAGTTGAAGTATGAATTTCTGCCAACCCCTAGTCCAACCTCTTGTGCTTGTATGATTCTTCACTACTTTTCCCCCCTTGGTTTTTTTTTTGAGACAGGGTTTCTCTGTGTAGCCCTGGTTATCCTGGGACTCACTCTGTAGACCAGGCTGGCCTTGAACTCAGAGATCCACCTGCTTCTGCCTCCCTAGGGCTGGGATTAAAGGTGTGCACTACCATACCTGGCCCTCTATTATTTTCTGTTTTTGTTTTTTCTTCATGTGCATTGGTGTTTTGCCACAGGTGTTGGTTCTCCTGGAACTGGAGTTACAGACAGCTGTGAGCTGCCATGTGGGTGCTGGGAATTGAACCTGGGTCCTCTGGAAGAACAGTCAGTGCTCTTAACTGTTTATCCATCTCTGCAGCCCTACATCATCTTTTTTTTTAATTTATTTTTACTTTATATGCATTGGTGTTTTGCAAATTGGTGTCCTGTCACATGGAACTAGAGTTAGACAGTTGTGAGCTGCCGTGTGGGTGCTGGGAATTGAACTGAGGTCTCTGGAAGAGCAGCCAGTGCTCCTAACCAGTCAACCATTTCTCCAGCCCCTCCATTATTTTCTAAGTATGGGCATTTTAAGAAAATTTACATTTTTCTCAGTAGTACTCATTTTCCTATCTTCCTTCCCACACCAATTTTTTTCCAGCTTACTTCAACAGATCTTTAAGAGGTAGAATACATGTTCACCTAGACCATATATGAGATAAGTGAGGCAGAGAGGCTATGAGCTAGTCATAACCACAAGCTCCATTTCCCACTGTTTTCTAGCTTCTAATTTCTATCCATTTTTGTCTCTTTTCTTAGTTCTGTGGCACTGGCTCTTGGTGCCCTAACCATATGGCATGCTGTTCTCATCAGTCGGGGTGAGACTAGCATCGAAAGGCATATCAACAAGAAGGAGAGACGTCGGTTACAGGCCAAGGGCAGAGTGAGTGGGGAAGAGGGGACTTGGGTGAGCAGGTGGGTAACTGATCCTACATCGAATAAACAGGCCATGATTAGAGCTGACTAGACAAGTTCCTAGGTTTTTTGTTTCTTTTGTTTGTTTAAGCTGGGTCTCATTATGTGGTCTTGGCTGGCCTGGAATTCTCCATAGACTGTCTGGCCATCTACCTCCGGAGTGCTCTTAACCAGTCAAAGGCATGGATCATCACAACCAGCTGACAGACATCATAAAAAGTTATAATTTTGTTTACTGGAGCTCTATCCTTATCTCCAAGATGACAAGGAGATTAAGAAGAGGTCTGTAGAAATGTATTTTCCTTGTCTCTAGGTATTTAGGAATCCTTACAACTACGGCTGCTTGGACAACTGGAAGGTGTTCCTAGGTGTGGATACAGGAAGGTAAAGTAGACAGAGCAGTGCTATGCAACAGGACTTTGTGATGGGGAAGATGGTCCATACTCAGAAGCAAAGATTGTAATTGGGCTGAAGGTAAAGACAGACAGTGCTGTGGAACCAAACTCCCATGACAGGGAAAATGGTCTATTCACAGAAGCACAGAATGTGGCTAGTGCCATTGGGAGTTTGTAATTAGGTTTCATCCTCAGGAATAGCATAACCATTTTATTTGAACCATCAGGGCCTGAGGCTAAAGCTACAAATTCAAGGAAATATTTGTTGTATGCACATCATGTGTATGCTTGGTGCCTGAGGTCATCACGAGAGGGCACTGGATGGATCCTTTGGGACTGGAATTGTAGATGGTTATAAGTTATGTGGCTGCTAGGAATCAAACCCGGGTTCTCTACAGGAGCAACAAGTACTCTCAACTGCTGAGCCACCTCTACAACCCTTAAAACTGGTTTGAGATGATGTTCAAGATGACTGCCTAAGAGTACTGAGAGAGCAGTTTTTAGGGAGGGCATAGAGGTGGGCTGTAGTCAGGAGTCATCTTTTACTTGTATGGCAGTACAGTATGTCTGGAGTTCAAGCCAACAGTGTGAGAGACTGGGGTAACCTACACGTTGCAGAGGTCCTACAACAGTATGAGGCTAGATCTATTCAGTCCATGAGACTAGAGAAAACCATTTTTCAAACTGCAAATTACCAGGCCAGGCACACTTGTGCATTTCTAATCCTGTGCACTTGGAAGTCACAGGCAGGAATATCGGGTTTGATGACCCCACCCCATCTCATCCCTGACAGTTACTGAAAGAGGAACAATGAGGTGAATAGAGTACTTTCCTTTCTCTGCCTCATCCTCATTACATTTATTCCACCCACCAGTGTGCCTGCAGTGCCTTCTTAAAAGACCTGGCTGGGTATGGCAGCCCACACCTGTAATTCCAGCACTTCGGAGACCAGAGCAGTAGGATCAGTAATTCATAGCCAGCCTGGGTTACACAGTGACACCCTATCTTGAAACAAAAATAAGTGACTAGAATGGAGAAGCCCATACCTACAGAAGAGTATGTGCAAACTTCTTAAGCCCCACCCCCCACATAAAACTTCCCTAACATCACATGCTCTCTTTGTGCTTAAATGTTCTTTAAAACCTTTTCTTTTGTCTGTTTGAGACAGGGTAGCCTTTCTGTGTAGCCTTGGCTGTCTTGGAACTCAAGAGATCTGCTTGCCATCTCTTGTACCACCACTTCCCAGCAAACCCCAGAGGATATGTTCTCAGATTCAGATAGAGATTAGAACTTCCATCTTTGTGTTTGATGTCTGCTTGCACAGGAAGGACAACCAAGAACTCAGTACTAAAGAGACATTTTCTTGGTCATTTCCCACAGGCATTGGCTGACCCGGGTGCTGTTACCTTCTAGTCACTTACCCCACGGGAATGGAATGAGCTGGGATCCTCCTCCCTGGGTGACTGCTCACTCAGCCTCTGTGATGGCCGTGTGAGCCACAACTTGACCATGATGCTTGATATGTCTCTCTCAAGAGCTTCCAAGGGCAGCTTTCTTGGAATCCATGACCATAAAGAGCCACTAGGCCTGCCTTAGAGTACTACTTAAGGAACAACCCAAGAGCAGTTTTCTGGCCACCTCAAAACAAGATACAGCCAGTCGGTGGTGACGCATGCCTTTAGTCCCAGCACTTGGGAGGCAGGCAGGCCGATCTCCGAGTTCCAGGCCAGCCTGGTCTACAAAGGGAGTTCCAGGACAGTCAGGACTGCTACACAGAGAAACCCTGTCTCGACAAACCAAAAAGAAAAAAAAAAGAAGATAATGTGGAGAAATCCTAGGACTGATGTCCCTTTACTCAGGCAAACAAGTTTTAGCCCCAGACAAGGGGTCAGGCAATAGCTACCTTGTCCAGTGCTGACTCTGATGCCCTCTAGGTCACAGCACTGGGGCTAGCAACCATCTCTTTCACTTTGGGAAAAGATTCATCAGGTATGTTGAAATTCTGGCTTCTGAATGGGACAGAGACACTAAGCCTATTGCCAAGGTCACTGCCATTTCTCACGTGCTGCAGAAGGAGCAAAAATAAAGGCATTTGATTTGTAAAGATAAGTAGCTTCTATGTCTGCCTTGGTGATGGGGGAGGTCAGGCTCAAGAAGCCCTTATTTTGAAGGGCTAGGAGCTCTCCATAACTCTCTGTGCTACTACAGCATATGTAGGATAAAGGGAATGCATGTCAATCAACCCATTACCAAAAACAACAACAACAACACCTTTATTCTCTGGCAGGTGTACACACACACACCACCATCCCTGGCCCACAGGGTCCCACTCAACCATTCACCCTTCAGCAGGATAGCTCCCTTTTCCTGACATAGGATATAGGAGAGCCTCAAGATCCAACATCTTTCCCTCCAATACAAGTCTCACTCAGTTTCTTCAACAGTCCATTGGAAATCAGGACACTGAAGTGTCTTGTACAGCCATGCAGGAGAGGCCCAGCATTTGTACTGCATCCATGGGGAAGACAGGCCAGTAGTCTCCTGCCTTGTAGGATGGCTCAAAGGTTAGTTCTTGCAGGTTAGATTGTCAGAAGGGTCTAGGCCAGGATGAAGGGCTCAGCTGCCTGGGCTCCCCAGGAGAAACCTGTAGACACAAAGAATGTTGCAACACTACCCTGAGGCTTTCCTTGGTCCCACCACTCCCTTCAGCCTACAGCTTACCACTCTCCCCTCGCAGACACTGCTTCCTTGCGCACAAGTCTCTTCTTGTCATCCAGGGGCTTGGCTAAGGCCCGGATCACCCGTGATTTGTACGGCAGTAGCTGTGAAGTCAGAGGACATCATTCATCTTACTCTTGCTGAACTGAGCAATAGGAAATGCTGCTTCTCTGATGGGAGTGAAATGTGACCCATTCTTAAGAATTATTTTTTATATGTATGGGTGTTTTTTGTCTGCCTGGTGCCATGAGGCCAGAAAAGCACATTGGATCCCCTAGGATTGGTGTTACAAATGGTTGTGAGCTGCCATGTGGGTGCTAGGAATCAAACCCAGGTCCTCTAGAAGAATAGCCAGTGCTCTTAAGCAATGAGCCATCTCTCCGGCCTCATGCCCGTCTTTTTTTTTTAAAGTTTTTTAATATGAGGGTTTGAACACCAGCCCTCACACGTAAAATACATTCCATGTGCCCCCCTGCCCCCCTTTTGGATTTTTAAGACAGGGCTTCTCTGTGTAGCTTTGCACCTTTCCTGGAACTCACTCTGTACCCCAGGCAGGCCTCAAACTCACAGAGATCCACCTGCCTCTGTCTCCCAAGTGCAGTGCTGGGATTAAAGGTGTGCGCCACCACCACCTGCCGGCGTGCCCTATTCTTTAATGATTCTAAATTGACAGGAAGAGGATGACCAGTATTATGAGGTGGTCAGGATTTAATGGATCCATTCTGAGCTCAAGGCATTTGGGGGAATCTATGCGTATAACATGTATGTAGTTCTGTTCTGTCTTCTTACACAGAGCTGGGTGGCTAATCTCACTTGAAAGCAAACAAGGTATGGAAGTACACACTTGTAACCTCAACACTGGAGTGGGATGATGACAGCCAGACAGGCCAGCTTGGATGACAAGAGACCACCCTGTCTCAAACAAGCACTTCTGACTCTTCAGACTTACCACAGGAGCAGGCAGGCGAGTCAGAGCATGCATACACTGCAGAGCAGCAATCCGGACAGCCTGGAACACACATGAGGTCAGGGCAGACAAAAGGAGAAAGGGACTACAGGATGTGCTGGGATTCAACGCACCATTGAATGACTGGAGCTGAGGGCCAGGAATTTGGTGACCAGAGTATCAACATGAAGACTCATGATTTGGGGTGCTTCCAGTAGAAGGGGCTGGAGACAGCTCAGAGTGGAAAGCTGGACCACGGAGTCAGGGCAGGACAGTGCTTCCAGCAGCAAGGAAAGGAGCTAAGAGCCAATGGAAAATGGGGTACACATTATGGTCTTGGGAGGACAGCCCTCTCCCTTCCTGAGGGGTGACTGTAGGACTTACTGTGGGCAGCTCTGGTAAAAGCACAGGCTTGGGCAGCCTGTTGAGTACATGAGACAGACCCTTTAGATAGTTTGGCTTCACATCTGGGGGAAAAAAGAAAAAGGTGTTTAGGAGAAAAACTGAGGTTAGACATTCATTATCAGGCTATAATAATGAGTAATGAGTGTGGTAGCTGAAGTCTATAGTTACAGCTCAGCATGAGGCAGGGGATTCAAGGCCAGCCCAAGCCACAGTGTGAGACCTGTCTAAAGAAAAGTGAGGTTGAGGCTAGCTAGGAGAGACAGCTGACATCGCAAAGTGCTTTCTGTGAACACGCAGAGTTGAGTTCGAGTCCCACTGCACTGTGTAAATAGATAAGCGTGGCAGTGCACACCTATAATGCCAGCCTCGGGGGAGTAGAGACAGTACCTGGGGCCTGCTGGCCAGCTGATCTAGCCAAAGCAGCAAGCTCTAGGTTCACTGAGAGATCCTCTCTCAAAAGTTAAAGTGGGAGGGCTGGCAGGATAGCTCCTTAGGTAAAGACTCTTGCCTTTATGACTTGAGCTCAATCCCATTTGGTACAACTAACTTTTTCAAATTGTTCTTTGAGCACACACATCAATATGATGTGAAAAAGGGAAGAACACCAAGTCAGACCAGCAAGGCACCTGCTGTTTGCCTGACAATCTGAGTTCAATTCTTGGGACCTACATCATGGATGGAGAGACCTCTACAGACATATTGTGGTGTGCAAATAATAAAAAGGTATCTGATGACTTTTGGCTTCCATATGTATGTGTGTACGTGTACACACACACACACACACACACACACACACACACACACACACACACACACAGTTTAACATTAAGACTCTTGAGCTCACAATAGCTCAGATGCACTCATCACAAAGGTGGGATGAAGTATGGCTTTGTAGGTGCAGACCACTCTGAGGATAAAGCATCTGGTCTTAAATTACTGTGGGGACTGGCCAAGAGGAGAGGTCCATGGATTTGGGGACCAGCTCTCAGACACCTTGGGGAGCAGCATGGAAGCCTTGGACCAAAGCAGGCACATTGTCTGTGAAGAACCGCTGGCGGAACATAATCCGAACATCAGCATGGCCGGCACGAGTCAACACATCAGTGCAGTCGGACATGAGCAGCGAGAAGCCATCAGCAGCTGCAGGGCCTAGTTCTGGATCACTGAGGAGGCCCGTGAGCTGGTGGGACAAAACAAAGCCTTTAAGTTTGTTGGAAAGAAAACTCAAATACCAAAGAGGATGAAAGCCTTATGAGAATAAGAGACAAGGGTCTGGAGAGGTGGATCAGTGGTTGAAAGCACTTGCTGTTCAACTGGAGTACTTGGGTTCGGTTCCCAGCACCCACAAGTGTCTTACAACCATTTATAACTCCATTTCAGGGCATCTGGCTTCCTTGGGCAGCAGGCATGCGTGTACACACACAGGCAAAATATACTCATAATATAAAACTAATTTTTTTTTTCTTGTAAACAGGGTCTCTATGTAGCCCTGGCTGTCATTTGAACTCTCTAGGTAGACCAGGCTGGCCTCAGACTCAGAGATCTGCCTACCTCTGCCTCAGTGCTAGGGTTAAAAGGCATGTGCCACCATGCCTGACAAAAATAAATAAATAAATAAATAAATAAATAAATAAATAAATAAATAAATATTTAAAAGAGCAGGAAGAGGGAAATGGGATCACAAGGAAGTTCTTGTTTAGATCCCAGTCATGTGTCAGAAAGGACTTACCCGGGTGGTAAGGCAGGTGCTGAGAGGGTGGTATCTGAGGACTAAAGCCTTGGTTACCTGTAATCAGAGAAAAGAGCAGTCTGGGTCTGACATTTGAACTCTAGAACTCCAAGGTACACCTGTTACAAGTGGTGGCTTAGGGGCTTTCGTGGTTTGAATGAGATGTCCCCCATAGTCTCAGGCATTTGGATAGATGGTCCCTAGTTGGCTGTTCAGAGATTAGGAGATATGGCCTTGATGGAGGAAGTACATCACTGGGCGTGGGCTTTGAGATTAAAAAAGACTCAAGCCACTCCAAGCGTCTTCTCTGCCTCTTGATTTTGGATCAAAATGTGAGCACTCAGCTGTTCCTGCTGTCACGCCTTTCTTACTCTATCATGGATTCTGACCCCGATTAAATACTTTCTGTTATAAGGTATCTTGGCCATGGTGTTTTAACAAGCAGTAGAAAACGGGCAAACAGGAATATTTTATTTAATTTGATACAATTATTTGTGTCTAGCCAGTATCTCTGCTACCTCCTCACCCAGAGCAGCAGTGTGAAGGCCTGATTACGGGAGGATCCAGAGGCCAGGCCAGTCTCTATTGTGTCCACAGCAAGCCGGAGGAACTCATCCAACTGCTGCCCTAAAATGGAAGGGATATAATGGTACAATATTGTGACAAAGGATGTAAACCATTTATGCAGACACCACTTGAGAAGCTACTAGAAAAAGACAATCAAATTGCCACAATGCCAGCAGCAGTCTGGTGCAGTACTCAACACCAAGGTGCTGGTGCTTGAGGAGAGAGCTGTCTACTCCAATGAAGACTTACTCCATGGAGAGATGGCTCAACAGTTCAGAGTACTAGCAGCTCTGACAGAAGACTGGGTTTTGGCTTCCAGAACCCACACGGTAGGTAGTTTACAACCACATGTAACTGCAGTTCCAGGGGATCCAAAGCCCTCCTCTGGCTTCCAAGAACACCAGGCACTCATGTGGTACACATACATACATACAAATGATAAGCATCTTTGAAAAATAGTTTTACTGTCTCTATGTGTATGCATGAATCTGTGTGCGGCTATGTACATTGGAGCGCAGGTGCTCCTGGCGTCCAGAAGAGGGTGTCATTATCTTCTGGAACTGGACTTAGAGGCAGTTGATTTCTGACACGGCTGCTGAGAATTGCTCCAGGAACCCAGTACACACTCCTAACCATTGAGCCATCTCTTCTGCCCCATAAACAAATAAAATCTGTTAACAATTAAAGTATTCTTGATAGCACCATGATGGAGTAAGATGGCAGAAATGAGTCGAACCTGCTCCTTCTATTCTCTTCTTGAACCCTGAAATGCTCTGCCAAACTCTAGTCTCTGACAAGACTATCTCAGGACAGTAGGTGAAGTCAGTATGAGATTCTCTAAGGAGAGCAAGAACTAAACATGTCAGTGTCATCACTAGGTGACTAAGGGAGGCTCCTGTCGCAGGCCCAGCCCAGTACCTGGAGGGTGCTTGTTGAGGAGTCCTGCGAAGCACTTGGCGGCGGCAGTGGAAGAGAACGGGCAGCTGTGGCAGCAGCTCTGCTCCAGAAGCTCCTGCATGAGCCGGGTCAGCTGAGGGATTTCCACCTACAGAAAACCTGGCCATGTAATGGACCCAGAAGACACTTGAACTCCAAGAAATACTCGACAGAAAGTGACATCAGAGATTAGTATGGAAAAGAACTTCTTTAAATGGGGAAGCAAAAGACAGCTCAGCCTGTGGCCAAGCTCAGCACAAGGTCATCTGAGTTCTGGAGTCTCAGATGGGCCCACTTACATTTCGTGGCAGGGAGCACACAAAAGCGGTAAGCAGTGCAACCAGTCGCCTCTGCGCAGAGGAGCCATCCTGTGAAAGAAGAGCTCCATTGAGCCTGTCTTACATTAGTAGGCACGTATGTCCCTATGCCATCCCAGAACAGTCTAAAGTTGAGTCTGAAGGATGTGCTGAACTCCCAGGTTCACATCATCAGAGCTAGTCGACTCTTACCTGGAATGGCTGGAATTGGCTTGGGAAGCTGTTCTCAGGTAGAAAGGAGGTGTTACCATCTAAGAAGAGGGGCATGATGCATGTGACACTCTGGACAGCTAATCTGGAGACAGAGTACTGGGTGTTGTTAAGGAGCCAGGGCATATGCACATTTGTGTGCAGGTGCAATGGTTATTCACATATTCAACATGTTAATTTGGCACAATTATTTGCATAATCAAAGCCTATTCTCAGCCTACAATCTTGTGAGGAGTTCAATATATATTTTTAAAACAGTCCACTGGTGATCTTCAAAAATAACAAACAAACAAAGCCCACTGATCTCAGGACTGGAGAGATGGCTCTGTGGATGAGAGCACTTGTCCTTGCAGAAGACCTGAGTTTGGTTCCCAGAACCCCCATGGAGGCTCACAGCTGTAACTAAGTTCCAAAGGATCTGACACCTTCTTCTGTCTTCATCAGTCATCACATACATATGCAGGCAAAACACTAATACATAGTAAACAAAAATAAATAAACCTAAAAAAACCCCCTAACAACATAAACTACCAACAAAAATCATTAATCGCAAGGCTCACTCAATAGTCTGTTTTTAAAAGGTCCTTCCTTTTCTCCTGCCGCCTCCACACTTACAGACAGGAGGTACAAGGCCAACTGAGAAAGCACCACCTGTGGCTCCTGCCCAAGAACACTCTCTCCCTCCCGGGGTTCAGGTCACTCAAGGTTATACTCACTCAGGGCTCAGGTGGGTAGTGGCAGTTCCAATGACAGATGCCAAGGCAGCTAAGACCTCATCCTCCAACAGTACTTTTCTCAGAACTGAGGATTCCTTCTCTGTAAAAACAAAACACCTGTACATGTACACCCACACAACCACAAGGCCACTAATGTGATTCAGAAACTCAAATTTGGCCAGGTGGTGATAGTACACTCCCTTTAATCCCAGCACTTGAGAAGCAGAGGTAGGTGGAATCTCTGTGAGTTCAAGGGCAGCCTGCTCTACAAAGCATGTTCCAGGACAGCCAAGACTACACAGAGAAACCCTAACTCAAAGGAAACAAAACAAAACAAAACAAAAAACCCCAAGTTTGGGTCAAGATTGCCTGTAGTATCAGCCTTACAAGCCTGAAACAGGACTGTGGGCTTATTGTCAAGCCTGGGCTAAATAGTGAGACTAGCAAGAAAGAAGGAAAAAGAAATTCAAAGTAGTTCTTGTCCTCCTCATAACAGGCTAACTCCAGAGCAATCATTTATTTTCAAAAAAATTTATTTTTAAATTATGTGTATATGTAATATATGTGTGGGATGTTATGTATATGAGTGCAGGTGTCCTCAGAGTCCAGAAGAGTATAGGATCCCCTGGAGCTAGAGTGACAGGTGGCTATGAGCCACACAAGTGTTGGGAACTGAACTCAGGAAAAGCACAAAGCATTTTTAACTACTGAGCTATCTCTCTAGCCCCTAATATTTCAGGGCTCCCTCCTCCCCCCTTTGGAGACAGGGTATCAATATGTAGCATTAGCTAGCTATGTAGACCAGGCTGGCTTCAAAATCACTTACACTTGCCTTTGCCTCTTGAGTGCTGGGATTAAAGGCATGAACCACCATGCTTTATTTTTTGAACAGGGTCTCATGTAGCCCAGGCTATACTTGAACTCCTGATCCTCCTGCCTCTACTTTTCACTGGGATTACAGGAGTACTCCACCACACCTGGTGAAAGCCAACAAGTCAATGTATTCAGCAGAAATGTTATGGACTTAAAACCTCACAAGGAGGCAGAAGCTGCACTGGTCTAACCTAGGGGCACAAGACTCCTGGGAACATTGTGCTTAACCTAGTCAACAGTGGAAAATGAGGCTAGCTAATATGGACAGTCTTGACACTAAGTAGAAATGTCAGTCTTCTAAAATTTTTAAGATATGTGCTTATCTTTATGGGGTCTTATTTATAGCAACTACCATACAATGAGCACTATTGTCACATAGTACCTTTAATCCTCACCAATGACTCTGTGATCATACCCCCCCCACACATTATATAATCCATATATATACGTGTTATGTTATGTATGAATGTACGTATATACACATATACATACAAGATAAGGTATCTTATAAAGCTAGCAAGCTAAAGATAAGACCCAACCAAGCCTACTGGACTCTAGAGCTCAATTTTAATAAACTAATAGTGCATTGGAAATGTGCATCCCTTTGACTGCTGTTCTTACTGCTGGATTCTGGTTACTGTCCCTGGTCATCCTTGTTTTAAGTGGAATTTGGACTTGACAGTACAACAGGAAACACCAGCAATGCCCAGGAGGAGGAAGTGCAATCCAATGCTAGTAGAAAGCCAACTTCCAAGATGAAGCACAGAAAATTACCTGGCATGGAAGCCTGGACAGCCAAACCAAACAGGCAAGGTACAGCTGTCTTGTGGAAATACCAGTAGCTCTCAGGGTCCTGCTGGCATTTTTCTGCCACCTGTTGGAGACTCTGACAGATAGCAATAACTTCACTGGGCTCTGTAACCACATTCCCTGTTTGGAGAGAAAGTCAGCATTCTCTGTGGGGTTTTCTCTCAAACACTTCCAGGCATTTTCTTTTTTAAATTAACAACAACAACAACAAAAAAAAAAGTCTATGGGCATTTTGCCTGTATCTCTGTCTATATACCACATGCATAGTACCCACAGAAGCCATCAGAGGGTATCAGGGTCCCCTAGGACCGGACTGACAGACAGTTGTCAACTGCCATGTGGATGCTGGGAATTGTACCAGGGTCCTCCGGAAGGGTCATCTTCCTGCCCCCACCTCCGAGTGTTGGTTGACAGGTAGTAAGACAACACCCAATTTGATGCGGTGCCACAGATGCCAAGCAGTGCTTCCTGCACACTAGGCAAGTGCGCTGCCAGCTAAGCCACAGCCCAGCGCATGGTGCAACTTCCATACATACAGATAAAAAACAGAGCTCTCAGGACAGAATTCCTGGGGCAAAGAATGTGTACATGTGTAATCCAAGAAGAGCAGTTCATTCATTGTTTGAGGATAATGAGACTGACTGGGTTAGACTGAGCTCTTTCTTTCTTTCTTTCTTTCTTTCTTTCTTTCTTTCTTTCTTTCTTTCTTTCTTTCTTTCTTTCTTTCTTTCTTTCTTTCTTTCTTTTTCTTTCCTTCTTTCTTTCTTTCTTTCCTTCTTTCTTTCATTTCATTTTTTTTAAAGTTTACTATGTCCACAAGAAAAAAAAATTTCATGTTTCAAATATTGGTTACCAGAGCCTAGAAAGGAAATAAAAGGGAGAACAGAGAGAAGGCAGATCCTGGGTGCCACACTGGACTGGAAGAGAGCTTTTTGTGGGTGTGTGCACACGGAGGCTGGAGGATGATGGTTGTGGGTGTCTTCTGTGATCACACTCCACCTTATTTTTGAGTGAGGATCCTCCTGTCTGACTCCTCAGAGCTGGGATGGAGGCAGGTGTGCCTGGCTCCTTATGTGGGTGCTCGGTATAGAACTCAGGTCCTTGTGCTTGTGAGGAAAGCACTTTACTGAGCAAGCCCTCTCCCCAGGCCCAGGAGACAGGGTTTCTATAGGCAACTACAGGGGTATATGGTTCAATAGGGTAACTATGGCTGACAGCATTTCTTGAATGTTGTAGAGTACCTAGCAGGCAGCAATCTGAACACTTCCAAGACACAAAAAAGGCAGATATGTGAGTTGACAGATACATCACTTTCTTTCTTCCAGTGTATTTGTATTGAAATGTCAGCCTGTACAACCATAAATATATATCCCCTTACTGTATTGTCATCTTCATATTACTAGAATTACTGGGTATTGATTTTTAAAGCGCTTACCATGTCAGTGCTATGTACAACAACTACAATTAGAACTTTACAGTCCTAGCCCAGCGTTCCATTTAGCCCTGCCCCTTGATGGTAACTGGCAGTTACCTTTGTTTGCCTGACAGAGATGCTGCAGCAGCAGAGGCAGTGTCTCCTTGACAACACTGGGATGTGTTGAAATGGCTGATAGAGCCTGCAGACAGCAGAAATACCGGGAACACTTCATGAGACCATCCTCTCTGGCCACCTCTGACTCCCCTGAAAGCAATTGGTGAGATAAGTTTTCACTGCTGTTGGCGTGAAGACCCTCCTCAGAAACCTTGCTGGCAAGGGTTGGGCCACAGATTAGCACAAATACCTCTCTGCAGCTCCTTAGCAAGCTTGGGTAGCAGGTGGCTGCTGAAGGCTCCAGGATAGAGTGCGGTCAGGGTTCCTGATGCCTCCAGTGCAGCCACCCTACTGGGGACAGAGAAGAAATATTAGCTGAGCTTTTGCCCATCATTCTCCTCCCAAGGCCTGCCACCAGGAAGATCAGGAGAATGGGCTCTCATGGCTACCTTGCTGAAGAGCAAGATTCAAGTCCTATAACACTTAGTTGGATTTGTCACACCCCACCCCAGTCCCCCTCTTTTTTTTTTTTTCCAAGACAGGGTTTCTCTGTGTAGCCCTGGCTGTCCTGGAACTCATTATGTAGACCAGGCTGAGTGCAAACTCACAGAGATCCGCCTGCCTCTGCCTCCTGAGGGATTAAAGGCTCGCGCCACCACTGCCCGGCTGGATAAATCTTCTTAATGCCCAAGAAGAGAGAGAGTAGTCCCACATCTTTCCAACTACTCAGCAACATATAAACACAGCATAGAACTCTAGCCCTTGCTGCAGCTACAAAGGTAGGGAAACTGCTCTGCCTCACTGCTTTCGATTCTCACCAACTCTGGGAATCTTTCTCCAGGAAGCTCAGTCGGTACAGATGACCTACTGCCAGCTCCAAGTCCCCAGAAGATAGGAGATCTGTGGTTAGAAAGAACACAAACTTTATCTTTGCCTCCTTTCAGCCATCACCCTTCCGAGAACTCCTATCAGAAATTCCTATCATCCAGTGCTGCAATGCTAACAAGGAAATCACTGCTCTTCACTTAAGACAGATAATACAAGCAGGGATCAACACCCTCCCTTATCTTTTCTCATTCATGATATACCTGGCTGAGCACCCAACACTGTGAGTGTCCGGATGCCAACAAGCTGAAGCTGCGTGCTGGGGTCTGAGAGAGCCATGAACACCAAGGAGCACAGCTGGTCCTTGAAGCTAGTCAGAGGCCTTTCATCTAGGAGAAACAGAGGCCAGGTCAGAAGGGCTTACAGCCCATCCCTGACTGCAGGGATGCACACAACTTGGGGCAGATGTTAAGGACTCAAACCACTGGATTTCCAGGACACAAACCGGACAATGGCAATCCAATTCAGTATAGTCTGGTGCGGCATCCTCTGATGGGTCCACTCATCTTCACTACAACTGCCCAGGGCAACTCAACTACAAAGTGACCTCACCTTTCTCTTCATAGCTCCATTTCTGCTGTAGCTTTAAGAAGCCCAGGATCATCTCAAGTATTGTCCGCCGCTGGTTGCTCTGTAATGTTTTAAAGGATTTCAGTTCAGACACTCTAAGAATTAACCTTTTATGGAAGACTGATACTCTGTGAGGGTAAACAAGTGAACAAACAGTAGCTAATAGAAGGAAACCCCAGATCTATTTGGGCCCAAACTAGAGCTTCAATCTCTCTAAGAAAGGAATCATAGCACCCAAGTCCCACCTGTCCCCTGCAGACAAACTGCTTTGTTTGGAAGCTGAGGGACGGTAACGTGAGGATGGCTTGTGGCTGTTCCTATTCCTCTGATCTCTCAGGTTTTAGCCCCAGTATCTGGCTCCGGGTTTTTTATTTAATAAGACCGTTTAGCAATTCGTCTCCAGTCCTCCTTACCTGACTGTGCTTGTGGAACTGTTCCAGCAGCAAGGGAAGCACGTTCCTGGTGATGTGCTCACAGGCCCTGGCAGACGCACCCGCAGCGGCCTGCAGCAGCTTGGCACTAGGCCATACCAGTTTCATGTCTGGTTCACAGAGATGGTGCCTGCAGTCTAGAGAGGCAGCAATCACAGACCTGGGGAGTGGGTCAAATATAGCCTGATTCCCCTTTATCCATGGAGATTGCTGACTGACTCCTGGAATTGTTTGCTAGCAGTTACCATCTAATTGTCTTCAATACAAAGCAGGGCTGCAGTCTCCAAATCACTGAACATGTAGGAGGCACCCATAAAGGGCCACTGGCCCTAAAGGAGTGCTAGCTCTAAGGTGCTCACTCCCTTTCGGGCTCCATGGTCCCATTACCCTGTAGAATGTTGCTGAGGAAGGAGTCAAGGAGGTCCTCAGCATCAGCCCTCAGCACAGAGCAGGACAAACACGCAGTCAGGGAGTGGAGGGCCGCCAGGCCCTCTGCCTCTACTCGCTCACTTGCCGTCTGGAACACCTGTCAGGGAGAGATCCCAGGGCTACTAAGGTGAGCTTGTATCAGATGAGGCCCCACCCATCATCCACGGCCTTTGGTCTTGGGGTCAGATGGATATGTGTTTGAGAAAGCTTGGGGCACAGCAGACAGGAGCACTCCCGACCCAGTATCTTCTGTCCTGGTTACACAGTCAACAAGTCTCTGTCCCACTAGGAATGACACATACACTTTGTACAGACAGGTTACCAACTCTGAACAGAGGTTATCGTAACCCCGATTTTAAGTCTTTTTCTCTACTTGTACATTCAGATGGTGCCAGAGGCACCAGGACCTATGCTCCCTGCCACGAGAGGACAAGGAGGAGGTGTTGTGCAAAGATGGCCGTGTACTATCACCAAGCAGGCAGCCCTCATAAGGGAACAACTGTCTTCCTTGCCATTCAACTGCAAGTCTATCTATCCCCTTGCTGCTTCGCTGAAATAACAAACCTAGCACCTTGACCCTGGGGAGATAGGACAGAGAAGGTGTATTACTTCCCCTCATGCCTGACACCTGTCGGTTAACAGCAGTGAGCTTACCTAACTAACACTCACCTCTCTACGGATAGAAGCCCAAAGGCTGGGGAGGAAGTCCTTTAGTTCCTTCTGTCCATACACAGCACAGCAAGCATTCTGCCAAGAGAACCGCAGGCATCAGCAAGCTCACATTCAAGGTGCTCTGGGGTACATGGTGGACTCTAAATGAGGTGGACTCTAGCAGAAAAAGCTTTCAGGTGTTCTAACAGTGTATTTCATTTATTTATTTGTTTGTTTGTTTTTTCCGAGACATGGTTTCTCCATGTAGTTTTTGGTGCCTGTCCTGGATCTCGCTTTGTAGCCCAGGCTGGCCTCAAAACTCAGAGATCTGCCTGGCTCTGCCTCCTGAGTGCTGGGATTAAAGATGTGCACCACCACCGCCTGGCAAGGTGTCCTAATAGTTATACCCAGGGCACAGAAAAGAGCTCACCCTGACTCTTAAGAAAGCACAATGCTGACATAGTCCAGTGGAAGAGTGTTTACCTAGATCTATGAAGCTCTGAGCTTTCAATTTCCAGCACACCCTCCACTAAAACAAAGACTGGAGTGGCAACACATGACTAATCTCAGTACTCAGGTGGAGGTAAAAAGATCAGGAATTCAAGGCCAGCCTAGGCTAAGAAAACCTTTCTCAAACATCCAAAAAACAAAATGAGCACTGACCAGTTCTTGGTTACACAGAATAAGACAATATGAATGAAACACAGTGCTTAGATCAACCATATAAGCCTAAGTCCTGGCCCATAAAGCATACGAATTGGCCTCCAGCTGTCCAAGAAATTGTATTTTTAGTATCACTAACCCATGTAAAGATAGCTGGATTCTACTCACCAGAGTTTGCAGAGAATCCAGCTTGGCACTTAAAATTTCAGAATCCACTTTCTCAATCAGCAGAGGCAGTAAGAACTGTGGGAAAAAAGGGAAAACTTAAGCCTGAGATAGTGTCTTCGCCATGAGGACCAACCATGGCCATATTGTCATCAGTCCTAAGAGACAGTTGCCACATCAAGAAGTGAGACTCAGGTCAGGAGTTACAACTGTAAGCTATCTGTTCTGCCATGCTGTGGTACCTGAGAAACAGGCACATTAGCAAAGCTGATAGACTTCAAGTATACTTCCTACAGAAGAGATTGGTATTTCAGGGGACGAGATGGCAAAGTTTTCTATATTCAAAGTCTGAAAGTATTTGACATACAAGACACATGCAGGACACCAAACCCTAAAATGTATTATAGAGCATTCTTTCTCCCCATGCTTTTACTTTTAAAAAAACTTATTTTTATTATTTTATGTGTATGAGTAAGACCAGGTTCCAAGGAGGTAATGTAACATCTAGAACTAGAGTGATAGATAGTGTGCCACTATGTGGGTGCTGGGAATCAAACCTGAGTCCTCTGGAAGAGCAGCTAGTGCTCTTAAGTGCTGATCCATCTGTCCGGACCCCACACCACTCTTTCTTTAGAGCTTTCTCTGGGTAGAGACTGTTACCTTAACCAAGACTGGACTCACCTCAGCAAAACGTGGTGTAGAAGCCAGCACAGCACGGAGACTCAGGATGAGATCATCTCTCTGGATGCCATAGGGATCATTAGGTGGCTGAAAATGGGGAGGAACCATGGATTTGTATAGTTTTCAGGCACCCTCAGACGTTAAGTATGACTCTGGCAAGCCTGCAGAACAGGTCACACTCAGACCCAGTCTAGCACATTCATATACCAGGAGGCCCCAGCAAGAAGACATGCTCACTTTTACATATCTTTGTCTTTTAGGCATTATTTTTTCTGTTTTTTGAGACAGAGTCTTTCTATGTAGCTCTGGTTGTCCTGGAACTAACTACGTAGACAATGCTGGCCTCAAACTCAGATCCATTTGCCTCTGCTTCCCAAGTGCTGGGATTTAAGTTGCTGACTGGGTTGTGACACCCAGCAAGGCATTTATTTTTTACAGTGCTAGAATTAAACACCTTTTCTTTAATAAGATCTCACATAGTTCAGGTTAATGTGGAACACTCTATGTAGCTGATGCTGGCTTTGAACTTCTGATTGTCTTGAATCTATTTATCTTAAGTGTCAAGGTGTGTGCCACCAAACTCATATTTGCAGTAATTGAACCCAGGACTTTGGGCATGCTAGGAAAGCACTCTATTACCAAGATACATTGTCAGCTAAATTAAGAATAATTTCAAGCAGGAATGGTGGCATACACCTTTAATCCAAGTGCTCAGGAGGCAGAGACAGGAGGATCTTGGTGAATTTGAGGCCAGTCTGATCTATAGATCAGGTTCTAGGACAGCTAGGACTACACAAAGAAATCCCAGCTTAAAAAAACAAACAAACAAAAAAAAAAACCACACCAAAACAAAAACAAAAAAAACAAAAAACAAAACCACAAACCAAACTAATAACAAACCTCAACAAACAAAACAGAATGAAAATTAAAAAAAAAAAAACATTTTCAAATGGTATTATTCTTCTATAACATCAGTTTTATTGAGTGGTTAAGCAAGTTTATTTAAATAATTTCTCTTTGATGGATATCTCTATTTTTTCACCTGTATAAAAAGCAACAATTACGACAGCATAGAAAGCATTGATAGGGCTGGAGAGATGGCTCAGAGGTTGAGAGCACTGGCTGTTTTTCCAGAGGTCCTGAGTTCAATTCCCAGCAACCACATGGTGGCTCACAACCATCTACAATGAGATCTGGCGCCCTCTTCTGGCCTGCAGGCGAAACACTCACTGTATACATAATAAATAAATCTTTAAAAAAAAAAAAAAGCATTGATAATTTCTATATCAAACTAGCAGACTGAAAATATCAATTAGATTTTTCCTTTTCTCCTCTGGTAACTGCACCAAAAATACAGTAAAGGGTTTTTTATTTTTAAAAGTCATAAAGCTGAAAGTTGAAGACAACCAGATAAGAGATACTCAAAACAACTGTAGAAACTGAAAGGCAGATGGGTAGGAAAATGACTCACACATTTAAGATGAAAGGACCCTAGGTAGACCTGAGGTAGCTAAATAACTCCCCCACTGCACAGTCCCCGAATAGGCAACTGTAAGAGAAGCTGGAATTGGGAATGGGGATAGAGAAACAATCTAAGCTCCTAGAAAGTCTTCTTATTTTTCCTTAATCATCGCAGATCCTTGAGGTTTATTTTTCTTGACTGAGTAGGTACAGTAGAGGGCCTCAGTGTTGCACCCAGAGGTCAAAGTGATAAGGTACTAGTACTGATTGTTCAGCTCTCTTCTGCTAGACAGACAAGTTTTTTTTTTTCTAGAAAATGATTAGCTTATTTTGGGAATTTCCCAGACTATCCATGTAAGTCACTCTAAACTGAAGCTAAGCAGGGTGGAGGCGGAAAATATGCTTTTAATCCCAGACTCAGGAGGCAGAGGCAAGTGGATCTCTGAGAGTTTGAGGCCAGCCTGGACTACAAAGCGAGTTCTAGGATAGCCAGAGCTGTTAGAAAAGGAAACCCTGACTCGAAAACAAACAAACCAAAACAACAACAAAAACAAAGTAATAAAGAAAGAAGGAAAATGAAGCTCACACATAACTCCCATCACATGTGCTTAGGACTTCCCCTGAAAAAACTAGGACGGAACAGGAATATGAATACATATGTGTGCATACACACATGCACAGACACACACAGAGAAGAGATTTAATGAGGTCAGTGATGGCTCAGCAAGTAAAGGCCCTTGCTACCTAAGACTAGAAATCTGAGTTCAATCCTGGGAACCCATGTAAAAGTGGAAAGAGAGAACTGACTCCACAAAGGGTCCTCTGATATCTACCTATATCCCATGGCATGTATGTACCAGCTATCATCATACTGACACTATCAAGAGTTTTTTTCACAGTAACAGAGGACAAAGAGAGAGCTCAGTGGGTCGCTGCCACTAAGGCTGATAACCTGAGTTCAATCCCTAGGACTCAGATGACGGAAGGTGAGAACCAATTATGGCAAGTTGTCCTCTGTCCTCCACATGTGCCATTGCATGTGTTGTAAAGCAATTTCCTCAGAGGTTAAAGCCTTCCATTTTGGAGAAACTTAAGACATAGGATATAAATGGGGATGTAAAACAGGATTTTTTTTTTTTAATTATTTTATGTGCATTTGGTGTTTGACCTGCATATCTGACCTGTCTGTGAAGGTGTTAGATTCAATTGTGAGCTGCCATGTGGGTGTTGGGAATTGAACCCAGGTCCTCTGGAAGGGCAGCCAGTGCTTGTAATGGCTGAGCCATCTCTCCAACCCAAACAAGATATTTTAAGACCAGATGTTAACAAGGAGACGAAACACTCCAACCTCCAAGCAAGCTGGTTAAGACAGGAAACAAACAACTCAAAATAGCTTCAAGAAGGCCCTGAAATTGACCAGATCCACTAGACTCTTCCCTCCCCAAGTATATATAAGCAGTAAAAATTGCTCTGAGACACTCTCAGAGGAGCCAAGCAGCCTGGAAGAGATAAAGACTAGCTAAGCTGTCTAGAAGAGGCTCATACCAACTGAGACACCTGAAAAGGACACTTTTTCAGCCTGTTGAGCTGACTGCAGGCTGTGCAGTGGGCACCAAGTTTTTTGTGAGTTGTCTTTGGTGATGCAGCTGTCTTTAGCTATTTTGTCCCTATAAGAAACCCTTCGGGGCTGGATAGATGGCCCAGCAGTTAAGAGCAGTGGCTGCTCTTCCAGAGGACCCAGGTTCAATTCCCAGCACCCACATGGCAGCTCACAACTGTCTATAATTCTAGTTCCAGGGGATTTGACACCTTCATACCAATGCATATAAGATAAAGTTAAAAAAAATATGAAAAAAAAGAAAGAAACCCTTCACCTATATTCCTGTAAGAACCCCAGTAAAATTAATTGCTTCACCAAATCAAATTTTGGCGTTATCTAGACTTTGGTCTATTGTCAGTTCCCTATCTGGGGTGAGTAGACACTTGTTCACATCTCCCAGGAATAGTATTTCAGTATGAATATTCACACAAATGAATGTAATAAAAGAGATTTAAGGGCTGGATAAATGGCTCAATGGGTAAGAGCACATAATACTCTCACAAACAACCTAAATTTGGTTCCTAGCACCCATGACAGACTGCTCACGAGGACTCGCAATTGCAGCTCCAGGGAACCCGCCCAATACCCTCTTCTGCATCTGTGAGCACCTGCACATATAAAGTATATGCCTACTCAGACACATACCATAAATAAAAAAAAAATCCTTTAAACTTTTTTAAGTGACATTATTATTTTCAGAGAGATTGTGGTGGTTTGGAAGAATATGGCCCCCAAAGGGAGTGGCCCTGTTGGGAGGTGTGGCTTTGTTGGAGGAAGTGTGTCACTGTGGAGAAGTATGGACTTTGGGTTAGGAAATCACTGGAATGCTTTAAGCACTGCTTAATTGGCCATACTAGAAGGAGCGAGGAAGACAGTGGTGCAAAGAGTGACTTGAACTGTCGAGTGCTGGCTCATGGGGTTTCAGAGGAGAAGAATATTAATATGTGGCCTTTAGACCAGTCTTGTGATATTTTGGTCAAGAATGTGGTTGCTTTTTGCCCTTGTCTGAAAAGTTTGCCTGGGGCTAAAGTGAAGAGTTTTGGATTAATTCTATTGGCAAAGGGAATCTCAGAACAGCCTACTCTAGACTCTGTCGTGTGGTTACTAGTGTTAACTCTGATGAAGATGTACAATGAAAAGGGCCAAGCTGAGCAAATAAAATACAAAATGTACAGACCGAGAAAAGGGGTACAGGAAGTGGAATAGACCTCAGGGCAAGATCTCACCCAGCTAAGTTACCAACTTCTGAAAAGGAATTAAAGAACAGCTTAGAGCTGGGTGTGGTGTTACATGCCTTTAATCTCAGCACTCAGGAGGCAGAGGCTAGCATATCTCTGCCTTTGAGTTTGAGGCTAGCCTGGTCTACAGAGCAAGTTCAAGGACAGTCAAGTTTAGGCAGTAAAGGTAACAATCAAAAACAGAAAGTTGGTGAAGATGTAACTGAACAAGTGGCCTATGTTCCAGCCCCAGCAAGCAGCAGAACTTGGCAGCTTCAGCCCCGTGGTTCTGGCTTTAAAGTCAAGGATACAAGAAAGGGGTTATAGAATTTGCCTTTGCACCTAAGGAAAGCTGCTGAAGCCAGGTATGTGTCAGGGGTGTCTCTAAATGGAGGCCCAGAGAGGCCACTATGTGAACCTGTGAAATTGAAGCCTGGATTGCCTTGGAGACCCCAAGATGTTGGAGATGCCCAGAACTGTGGGATACCTGCTGAAGAAAGCTGCCCAATAGAAACCAAAAGAAATGTGTGGCAGTCAATAAAGCTGAAATGAGTTGGTGATCTGAAGAGTGTTTTGACATCAGATATGAAGATGTAGAGTTTGGAGTTTGCCCAGCTGGTTTTTGGTCTTGCTTTGGTCCAGTATTTCCTCACTATGCTCCCTTTCCACCCTTTTGGAATGGCAATATATATCCTGTGCCATTATCTGTTGGAAGTATGTGATCTGCCTTTTGGTTTTGATTTTACAGGGGATCACATATAGTTAAGAGATTGCATGAATCTCAGAAGAGATTTTAAACTTCAGACTTAAATAAGTTTGGGATTGTTAAGACTACGGGAACTTTTGAAGTTGGACTGAATGCATTTTCGCATTATGATATGGCTACAAAGCCTTTGGGGGATAGGGAGTAGAATGTGGTAGTTTCAAAGAAAATGGCGCCCAAAGGGAGTGGCCCTATTGGGAGGTGTGGCTTTGTTGGAGGAAGTGTGTCATTGTGGAGATGGGCTTTGAGATCTCCTATGCTCAAGTTACTCCCAGTGAGACAGTCTACTTCCTGTTGCCTCTATATCAACATGTAGCAGCTACTTCTCCAGCACCATGTCTGGTTGCATGTCTTCATGCTCCCCCACCATGATGATAATGAACTGAACCTCTGAACTGTAAGCAAGCCACCCCGATTAAATTTTTTCTTTATAAAAGTTGCTGTGGTCATGGTGTCTCTTCACAGCAATGAAAATCCTAACAAAGACAGATATAATCTACCCATGAACTAAAAATAGAATGCTATTAAAACAAAGAGAATAAATAATAATAATAATAATAATAAAAAAAAACCCTGAAGGAAAAATCTCCTGTCTAAGGGTGACATAGAGAGAATGTCAGAAGATTCGATACAGCCTGTAATTATAGCATTAGAGACTGAGTCTTGCAAGGTCATGATCTCTTATTGTGAGACACTATCTCAAAACAACACCAGGAATAGAACCAGGTAGTCAGGCTTGTGCAGTTAGCACTTTTACTTTTACCTGCTGAGGTACCTCAATGGTCCTATTCTATATATGTACATACGTACATTGAGTGCACACACACACACACACACACCTATACACACTTGGTAGCTGAACCAGAGCCTTTCAATTTCAAAGGTGTAAGTTTCTTCTGTATTGTAAAGGTTACTGAACTTGAAACAATTGAGGCGAGAGGTGGTCTAACAAGACGCCAACTGAAAGAAGCTGGTGAGTGATGTCTAGTAACAACAGCTGTGGCCTTTAAAATCAGCTGTGTCAATACTCAAGCATCATTTGGCATGCTGCAGTAGAGCTTTCACTTCTTGCACGTTACTAATGCTTGCAGTACACATCCCCATGCATTCCACAAAGAAATAGACTCAAGTTTCTAGCAAAAGAGAAGAAATCAAAAGCAGAGTGGGAAGAAGGGCCACAAGAGCAAATACTTCTTGTACAAGCTGTGTGCAACTGTGCTGTTTTTTTGTGTTAATTTACTTCTAACACCTGAGATGCACTCTATAACCACAAATTCATATCCTATATACCCCTTAGAAAGACTCTGACCTGCTAAGTCAGTTCCCAGATAGCTAGCTCACAATCAACTCTTCTTTCAGAAGTACTACAGCACCACTCATTTTGATACCTAATCTTATATTGTTACCCCAATGTTGCAGCCTTCAAGGGCATAGACCACAGCTTACAACCCTGCTCAGCACTGAATGCTTTGTTAGGGAACTTATGCAGCCCTCTCAAGTATCTGCTAAATTGAATCCCTCCTTTGCTGTCAGATGCTTCTCCACTTCCCAGCTTACTAAAATATAAATCCATGAGGACTTTACAATGTCTGTCAGCCTGGAGAAATGGCTCCGTGGAAAAAGAGGCAGTAGGAGCTACAGACCCCCAGTACCAATGGTGGGTATCTCTATACTCCAGCACCAGAGGGAAGCGGGGAGTGTTGTGGAGACAGGTGGCCAGTTCAGCCAAAATGGTGAGTTCCAGGTTCAGGGGCAGACCCTGGAGATAGGAGGGTCTGTCAGGAGCAAGTAGATAGAGATAAAGGAGGACATTCAACACCTTCCTCTGGCCTCCAATACATAGGCACAGACACTGCACAGAAGTGCAACACACACACACACACACACACACACACACACACACACACACACACACACCACACAGACACACACCACACAGACACACACACGTAAATTGTCTGTTTTGTTCACTTGTCTAGAACAATGTCTCCATACAGCATGTACTCTGATTATCTGATAAAGAATGAAGGTGGTACTTACAGGGGTAAAATCTATAGGGAAATAACAAGATGTCACTTCAAATAACTCCTCCACAAAAGGTCCTGTGCAAAAAGAGAAAGAATAAGGTTGATTTAGGTTCATTCTGTTTGACCAGCTTCAACCAGCTAATTTGGCGCTACAAAAACATACCCAGACTATAGTCCTTGGAGATGAGGTCATGAACAATTCGAAAAGCCACCAAAAGATTACGGGGATCCTTTTCTCCATCCATCACCTGGATGAAGCCAAATGTGAAGTCAGCTCCTAGGCCCTTCAGCTCTGGGAAGGAGAGAACAAGGTCACTGCTGTGCCATGGGGCAGGAAGCCTAAGTACTCTCCTGCTGTCTCTTGTTCTCTCTGGCCTAGCAGAGCAGCCCTTTTGTTTTTCTCTTTCAAGTACTCAGGGAAGATACGTGCAAGTCTGTGTGCATGCATGTGAATCCTCCTACACTAGAACACTGGACCCCCAGCCTTTCTCCTTCCTCAGAGTCCTGGTCTTTCTACACACCCCCTAGACCACAATACACCCTTCTAATGGGGGCGGGGGATAGCAACCGCTTGCTTTTCAGACTCCTTAGACAGTCCTGCCTCTTACCTTCTTCCCGTGATCGCATGAAGTTAGTGATGATACTGAACACTGTATGGCGATCCACTTGTAGCAGTGACTTGAGGGTGGGGAAGAAAGGAAATAAGTGCAGAAAGAAAACAAAGAATACTTCAAACAGCACAAGCATTTCAGGCTTCCCAATCTCTAGTGGATAGTTTCCTCTAACCAGAATAAGACCAAATTAGAGGAACTGTAGAGAAATGCCTGGCTACTGACATACCAGCACAACCACAACAGTGATGTCAGTCACCCAAACTTGTTTCATGTACATTTTAGGTTCTTTAGCAAGACAGGTCAGATGTAATGTCATGCCTTTCTCTCCTTACCCACTATAAAGGGACACCGTATAAACAAGGTCACCAGCCCTCCGTGTTCACACAATCTGTGTTACCACTTAATTCTAATGCTATCAAGGACTTCAAGACAAAGACTAGCAACAAAGGAAACTAGCAACTATTATCACTTACCTGTACATGAACTTCCTGGAAGATGGCTTTGAGGACAGACACAGCAAGCCCAGGGGGCAGGGCCACAGACAGGCTCTGGGGAGAAGGGAAGATGTGAGAACAGTCTCGCAAGGTGTTTCATTAGGTAATTGGGCACCCCAACATTCTGCTCAAGAAGGAAGCATTCACAGAGACAAACTCTCTAGCTGAGCATTTCTTCATAGCTCCTTTCAAACCAGTTCCCCAAAGATGGTTTTGCTGTGGGATGTTCTGTATGTCCTGTGGGAGCCCGTTCTCAGGTTCCTCGTGGCTTTACCCATCAGGTCCGCATAGAGGATGATTAGGACCATGGGCCTGAGTGCAGGTGTCTGAGATGGTCTGCACTTGGCTGTGCTGTGGGATGGTCTGTATGGCAAATTGCTCTGATTGGTTAATAAATAAATAAATCACTGACTGGCCAGTGGCTAGGCGGGAAGTATAGGCAGGACTAACAGAGAGGAGAAAAGAAAGAACAGGAAGGTGGAGGGAGACACTGCCAGCCACTGTCAGGACAAGCAGCATGTAAAGATGCCGGTAAGCCACGAGCCACGTGGCAAGGTATAGATTTGTGGAAATGGATTAATTTAAGATATTAGAACAGTTAGCAAGAAGCCTGCCACGGCCATACAGTTTGTAAGAAATATAAGTCTCTGTGTTTACTTGGTTGGGTTTGAGCGGCTATGGGACTGGCGGGTGACAGAGATTTGTCCTGACTGTGGGCAAGGCAGGAAAACTCTAGCTACGTGTTTTTTTTGTTTTGCTTTTTTCTTAAGTATAGATTATAGTTTATTACAAGGTAAAGTGGAACATATCAAGGGTGCCAATGCCACACAGGATGACTTACTCTCTAGAGGAAAAACTGTAGAGCTGGCTGACAGTATTTACTCCTATATTTGGTTGGGTCTTTGTCCTTCAGCATGTGAAAGTTCATCCCCAAAAGGCCAGGAGAGAAGTATACAAGGGCTCCCACAAACAGAGTTATGTAATGAAAAGTACTCACCAGTGCCCTCAGGCCCTGCAGGACAGATGGGATCACAAGATGATGGTCCTTCAGCCGGTTCTCATAGAACAGGACTAGATGTACCACTGCACAAACCAGATGCAGCCTTCAGCTTAGCAAGTGTGAGGAAGGCCCACTAGCTGTTTGTTTGCTTCCTAACGCCATTCCATTTTGGCCTTCCCTACAAATGTTCTCCTGCATCAAGAAATGGCCTTGCACTTGATGGTGCCTTGACTTTGTGAGTTAGAGACAGGAAAGCCTCTTACTATTCGTTCTCATACAAGCTCACAGTGGAACCCTCAGAATCGCTTCCTCTTTAACCTCAATATTTATGTGCAGGTGGTGGTTTGAATAAGAATGCCCCCCCCATAGGTTCATGTATATGAATGCTTAGTCATCAGGGAGTGACACTACTTGGGAGGGATTAGGAGGTGTGGCCTTGTTGGAGGAAGTGTGTCACTGCGAGTGTCTTTCTTCCCTTGCTGCCTATGGATCTGGATGCAGAACTCTCAGCTACTTCTCCAATGGACTAAACCTCTGAGACTGTAAGCAAGCCCCGCCCAGTCAAATGTTCTCTTATAAGAGTTGCCCTGGTCACAGTGTCTCTTCACAGCAGTACAGCAGTGACCAGGACAGTGCAGTTAGTTATACAGCATGTGGAAAACGTCCAGGAGCCAGTTCTCTCCTCCCACCTTCATGTGGGGTGAAACTCAGGCCTCCAGGGCTCTTCCTAAAGGGCCTTTACCTCTGAGCCATCTCATCAACCCCAGACTCACCATATGGAACTTTTCCCTTCCTCTTTTTCTTTGGTGCTCGGGACTGAAAACAGTTTCATGAGCTACACCACTACTAAGTTTTCTTTTTGTGATTGTTTTTTTTTTTTTTTTTTTTGAGAGGTTCTAAGTACAACTTTCAGGAATTTGTTCTCTACTTCTACTGTGAGTTACAGGGATCAAACTCTGGTTGTCAGGCTTGCACTGCAAGTACCTTTACCCAATGAGCCATCACAAAGCCCTCCGCCCTCTGTTCTTTTAAGTGCTGGGAGTTTAATACAAGGCCTGCAAACCTTTCCTTTACAAACCTTCCTTAAAGGGCCAGACATTAGGTATTCTATGATTACAGGATGTAGACACTGAGATACACTGAACAAATCATCAAAGACTGTATTTGAAACCCATGTGTCTTATAATTTAATTGTAATCACCTCTGCCGTATATACCAATAAGTAAGACATTGAATTAGTTGTTCATAGATACATTACACCCCCTTAACTTGTGCATATCATATAAGCCACAGCTTAGTGATTTGGGAGACATTCCTACTAGCGATGAAAGTACCTTCCTTCTCCAGGAGCAGGGAGTGACACTGGAGTAGCACCTGTGACAAAAGCTGGATTCCTCGTGCCCGAGTTCGGGGTTCTGGATTCTCCAGAGATGACCTGGGAGATAGCAAGACAGGAAGCATCTGTGACTAACCAGTTCAAATTATAAAGGAAACTATCTGAAGTTAGCCACACTTACTCCCTTGGCAATAAAGAGTCACACTCTCCTAAAAGTGTTTAAAAAACAGTCCTTGGAAGGTGTTCCTGAGCTAGTAACATTAGTGTCCAGTAAACACTGAAGCTCCAGCTGGATGGTGGCACACGCCTTTAACCCCAGCACTTGGGAGTCAGGCAGATCTCTGAGCTAGTGGCTAGCCTGGTCTACAGAGTGAGTTCTAGGACAGTCAGTTACATAGTGAGACCCTGTCCCAAAGGAAAAAAAAAATGAACCCCCAAACCTATCCTCAGATTAATCTGGCAGCTCAAAAGAAGTCTCTGTCTTGGCATCCCTTACTCAGCACTCAATGGGCATCAGGCTTACTCTCTCTTCCCAGAGGTATAAACAGTATCCACAGGGCTTCAGAGATGTCTGGCAGCTGCAGTTTCTACTGAAGGCAGGCAGCAGATTTTCGCAAACTAAAATAAAGATTTTTGTGTGTGCAGATACACATGTATGTGTACACAGGTGCACATGTGTGTATGTACATGGAGGCCAGAAGTCAACGTTAGGTGTCATTCCTTAAGAGTTGTCCACCATATGTTTATTGGATAGGGTTTCTCATTGGTTGGCCCAGAACTGTCTGATTAGGCTGGCTGCTAGATCTGCTTTCTACATGGGTGCTGGGATAGAACTCACTTGACCAATTAAGGCACCTTCCCAGCTCCCTTTTTTGTTTTGCTTTTTGGAAACAAGATTTCATTCTTAGTCCAGGCTGCACTCAACTTGTTGCTACCCTCTTGCCTTGGACTCCCAAAGTGCTGGGATTACAGGTGTGAGCCATTACACTGGGCTATTTGTTAAGATCTTGCTAAGGAGAAAACAATGCTGAGCAACCAAGATCTTAAGTGGTATGCTTGCACATACCTACACCCTTTAATAAATGGAAGGTTACAAAGATGAACAGAATAAAAGGGTTTTTTCTTTTTTGGAGACAGAGTTTCATACACCCCAGGTTGGCTTCAAAGTCTCCATAACAGAGACTATAATAGCCTTGAATTTAGTCTTCAGCCTTCACATCCTGAGTGTTGGGATTACAGATGTATACCGCCTCTATGCCTGATTTTATGCTGTTCTGGGAACTGAACGCAGGGCTCTGTGCAGGCTTGACCAGGTAGGCTTCTACCCACTGAGCTTCACCTCTAACTGCAGCAGTTCTGACTAGGAAGGACGACTGATATGGGGACAGTGGAACTGAAGCAACAAGATGACTTACATTCAAACAGCTCTCCCGAGATTACACTTAAATATAACCTGAGCCGGAAGTGGATTTCTAGAAGCTGATCTTGAGTTTTAAACCTCAAAGATAAAGGAACGTATATTGCTACAGAAATAAAACTACTACTGACTGTATTCCAAGGAACTCATAGGAATGTTTCTGCTTAGCAGGTAGGTTACTGTTCATTTGCAGCATTTTAACAGCATTTTTCATAGAAGCACAAAAGTGGAAACACCCCAAATATCCATCATAACTCATGAATAGTTAGATAAAATGCTAGTCATTGGCACAATAGAATGTTGTTTATTGAGCAAAAAATTAAGACCTGACATACTACGACATAAAAAAACTTTGTAAACATGCTGCAGTGTTAACACTGGTTGCTATCTTGCCATGATCTAGCCTCACCCAGGAAGACAAGCCCCTAGGCATACTTGTGAGGGATTACCTATAGTAAATATTTCTATGAAGGATTTTCTGGATGAAACTGAGATGTGAAGACTAACCCTAAATGTGGGAAACAACATTCTCTGGGGTAGGATCTTGGACTATATGAATGGAGAGACCTCTACTTCCTGACTTTGGACACAATGTGTGACCTTATTTATGCCTCAAATTCCCGCAGCGGGACTTCTCTGATACAATATGTTTTACCCTTGCACTGTGAGCCAAAACTAGTTCCTTCTCCCTTACATTGCTCGTCAGAGTATTTTATCACAGCAATAGGAAAGCAAAACACATGCTCAGTGAGAGAAACCAGACACAAAGGTCATACAGCCTGTATCCAAAATTTATCTGAAATTTCCACAACAGGTAAATGCACAGACTGTCGGGGGTTGGGAGGAAGGCAGACGGGTGCTGAGGAGCAGGAGTTTCATTTCGGGGTAATAAAGATGTTCAAATGGTGATTGGGGAAGAATGCACAGATCCATGAATGTACTAAAAGACACAGAATTACACACTTTAAAATGGTGAACTTTGCTGGGTAGTGGGGACACACACCTTTAACCCCAGCACTCGGGAGGCAGAGGCAGGTGGATCTATATGAGCTCAAGGCCAGCATGGTCTACAGAGCAAGTTCCAAGACAGCCAGGGTTACATGGAGAAACCAGGGTGAACTTTGTGGTATGTCCCTTACACACACTTGGAGATTTATTTATTTTTATGTGTATGGATGTTTTGCCTGCATGTATGTCTATGTACCATGTGCATGCTTGGTTCCCATGGAGGCCAGAAGAGGGTGACAGAGCCTCTGAGACTTGAGTTACAGACAGTTGTCAGCAGCCATATAAGTACTGGGAATGGAACCCTGGTCCTCTGGAAGAGCAGACACAGTGCTTTTAACCACTGCGCCATCTCTCCTGCCCTGTGTCAGTTATGTTTCCAATAAAACTAATATGAAGAACAACAAACAAAAACAAAATGAACAACAAGCAACAACAACAACACAACCACTGTCAGGTGGTGGTGCACGCCTTTAATCCCAACACTCCAGAGGCAGAGGCGGTCAGATCTCTGAGTTTGAGGCTGGCCAGTCTTGTCCAGAGAGTGAGCTCCAGGACAGTCAGGGCTACACAGAGAAACCAAGAAAAATAAAAACAAAAAACTAAGGCCACAAGAAGGTAAACAGAAAGGCCAAATGATCTGTTGTGTTAGACAAGCCAGTTTTAAAATTTTCCGAGACAAGGCTGACTATGACAATAACTTATTAATGACACTTGTCACCTTAGGTGGTCCGCCATGTATGAGATTTGGAGAAAGCAAGCCCTACACTACAGGCATGTACTTTATCTGATTCTTAGAACCCTAGGTTTTAACACTGCTTTTTTTTTTTTTTAAATTCTTTTATTTTATGTGCATTGGTGTTTTGCCATGGGTGTTGGTTCTCCTGGAACTGGAGTTAGAGACAGTTATGAGCTGCCATGTAGGTGCTGGGATTTGAACCCAGGTCCTCTGAAGAGCAGCCACTATACTCTTAACCACTGAGCCATCTCTCCAGCCCCCATAACACTGCTCTTTTAGCTGTTTCCAAGCCTCTTTCACTAGTGGGGATATGGCACAGTCTATGTCCTGAGCACTCTCCAGACAAGGAGACAGGGCCTACAATATGTCTGAGCCATCTGGGGCAACCAGGCTCCTAAGGGGATTAGCTGGATCTACGGAAACACAAGAGAAATTCTAATTCCAATTAGACAACAGTGGAAGGCCTTAGCCACCCACTTCACCCAAACCTGCAGGCTGAGTCAGAACCTGATGTGGCTTACAGGCTGTACCCTTTTTAGGGAAAACAATTCCAAGACCAGCTTATACTGAGGTGCTGATGTGGACAGGGAGCTTTTAACTACAGGGGGAAATCAGGTTCCAGGGACCAGGCAAGACTGGAGAAATATTGTAGAATAGAAGTTCTTACCCAAGGGCTTCTACCACTTGTAACACTGTATAGCCACCGGATTTCACATCTAGAAGAAACAAAAGAAAATGAAAAAAATTAAAACAGGACTCAAAGGTTGAGTATTTCCTGTTTACACCAGGCTCTGTACTAGGAGACCATACACTGCTTGACATGATACCACCCTAGATAAGAAAAAAAACTGCCACATTTCAGATATGCAGTGTTGAATATTTTTTTTCTTTTTTCTTGGTTTTCGAGACAGGGTTTCTCTGTGTAGCTTTGCGCCTTTCCTGGATCTCGCTCCGTAGACCAGGCTGGCCTCCAACTCACAAAGATCCGCCTGCCTCTGCCTCCCTGAGTGCTGGGATTAAAGGTGTGCGTCACCACCGCCTGGCCAGTGTCAAGTATTTAAACAATGAAAAATAAGCATTATCTTCTGTAACTGAAATGTCTGTACATGTAGAAAATCCAAGAGAAATTAAAAAACAAGATGGCTATGTACAAATTAGTATTATCAAATAAAAAGACCTTCATGTATACATACAGCATAGCCTATAAAACAGCATAAAGGATGAATGGGGACAAATGGCATAAAGGCAAGAAAACAAAACCCCCACCCCCCAAAAAAACAACCCAGGACTGAAGGTGTAGCTCAGTTGATAGTGATGGCCCAGCATGCACTGAGCCCTGAGCTCAATCCCTAACACTGAATAAACTAGGGGGTAGCACATCCACATGGGGTGTAGAGGAAAGAAGATCAGAAAGAGCAAGAGAGAAAATACCTAGCTACAAATTTAGCAAAACTGTACATTTAAAAGATCTGACTCATAGAACCTTCAAAGCCCCTGGGGCTCGGGCCTCCTAACTATCAGGACGGCACCTACAAAACAGACAAGTGACAAGGGCCAGTAAGGAAAGAGAGAAGAGTGAATCTCAATACAAACATCCTTGGTGAGACTGTAAACTGGTACAGTTGCTATGGAAAACAGTATGGAGGTTCCTCATGAAGTATAAAACAACAACAATAGAAACCAAAAAGAAAAACCCCAGCAACAACAACAAAGAATATCCTACAACCCAGCTACAACACTCCTGGCTTTATACTGAAGGAAATGAATTAGTATCTGAAAAGCCATGCTCCTGTAGCTTACTCGTAACAGTCCCAATGTGAGAACAAGACTGGAGCAGCTATGCGCACATGAGACAAAATCTCAACACAGACCAGTGTTATACAATCCATGTTTATAGTATGGGCACAGAACACGTTTTAAACTTACTATTATATTACTATTATCATTATTATTTGAGGACAAAAGTTTTACTATGTAGCCCAGGCTGGTGGCTTTCACAAAGATTCACTTGCCTCTGCTTCCTGAGCGCTAGGATTAAAGGCATGTACCACCACACCTGGCTTTGGGTTAATTTTGTTTTGTTTTTCTGAGGTTTTTGGGATAATTTTAGATTAATAGAAAACTGCAAAGACAACACAGTTTCACCCAGTTTTCCCAACTTTATCACCTTACACAGTACATTTATCAAAATACTTACATGTGTTAAAACTAAGAGGGCAACACTGGCACCTGCTACCTAAGTTCTAGACATTACAGGTCTCCCCAGTCTCCCCACTAACGCCATGGTTCTGTTACAAGAGCCAATGAAATATACCACTTTATAATTAGGGTCAAGAACCCCCAGTCTCCGCTGTAAGTTTCTCAATTTTCCTTGCTTTTCGCAACCTCAATACATGAGTTACTTGACAGAACGTCCTTCAATTTGAGTTTGATGCCCTCACGTTTAGACTGCGGCTACTAGTTTTCCAGAAGAATATCAAAGATAAGTACTCCTGTCCTCATACTCTATCAGGGATACAAATTACCCCACAGGGCCTCTCACATTCTCCCTGGAGCCACTTAACGTCAGTCACTTGGACCAGGTGGATCCAGAAGTCTCTGCACTATGCTGGACTACTTTTCCCTTTCAGGTTCTCTGTCCTTAAAAGGAGAGACATGTTCAGTTCTGTTCAGGGAGAGGGAGATTAAGTTCTACCTTCTAGAGGCATGATAGCTACCTAAATTATTTTAACTTCTTCTAGAAAGAGAATCTGGTTATTACTGGATCAATAGTGACCAGTATATATTTTTATACCATGAGTTACGCTACAATAAATATATTCAATTTAGTAATATCCAATAAGCAAGTCTATTTTATTGCTCCTGTTGCTCCATCTTTGGTCACTGGGATTTCTCCTTATTTGTGTATGTGTGCATGTGTACAGGTGTACTTGTATCGTAGCATGCAAGCGGAGGTCAGAGGATAACCTTGGGAGACAGTTCTCTCCTTCTACTGTGTGGGTTTTCTGGGGATGGAATTCAGGTCTGTGGGCTTGGCAAGTACCTTAACCTGTTGAGCCATCTTGCTGACCACCACTGAATTCTTCCCCCACTCCCACTACCAGGGTTCTTCTGTGTAGCTTTGGCTGTCCTGGAACTCATTTTGTAGACCAGGCTTGCCTCGAACACACAGAGATCTGCCTGCCTCTGCTTCCCTAGTGCTGGGATTTAAATTTAAACCACTATACCCAACACCCATTAAGATTTTTCTCTGTTTGAGGCTAGCCTGGTCTACACAGGAAGCTCCAGGATGGTCAGAGCTACATAGTGAAACCCTATCTCAAATAAATAGATAGGTAGATACCATGATCTGGGTGTGGATGTGCTATTAGAATGACGCTACTTCTAGACTCAGTTGAAAGACCTGAGAAATAGGCCTACATACCTATATGTATAGCCATTAATGTTAGGCAAACATCTATCACTATTTCTATATCTATATATTTCAAACTAAACATAAAAGCATATTGAAATCTTGGGCTGGAGAGATGGTTCATTGGTTAAGAGCACTGGCTGCTCTTCTAGAGGACCCAGGTTTTTGTTTGTTTGTTTGTTTGTAGACAGGGTTTCTCCATACTGTTTTGGTGCCTGTCCTGGATCTCACTCTGTAGACCAGGCTGGCCTAGAATTCAGAGATCCACCTGGCTCTGCCTCTGGAGTGCTGGGATTAAAGGTGCCACCACACCCAGCTATACCTTTTTTCTTTGAGACAGGGCCTTTCACTGACATGGAACTTTGTGTTTTAGGCTGGCTACCAGCTCCAGGGATCTACCTCTGATTACACCATCACTGAGATTACAAGTGTGTGCTACCGTGCCCAGCCTTTTATGTGGGTTCTGGGGATCTGGTCTCAGGTCTTGATGTTTGCAAGCCAAGTGCATTGACAACTGAGCCATCTCTCCAGTCCCATAAATTATCTTCAGAATTGTCATTCTCCTTGAGAAAAAAAAGTTTATGAGCACAATACAGCACTTTTTTATAGTTTTATCTTTACCTATACAGTTTCTAGATAAACTTGTTCTCTGAAATCACTTAGGTCAGATCTTCCCCCACCAATTCAGCTGAGGCTATGTTACACAGTACTAGCAGAGATCATCTGTCAGTCTGCAGGCCACTGTGGGACGAAGAGGATCTTCTCCCTGTGCATCCTCTCCCACCCACAGTGTTCTATCTGGTAAATATATAGCTTAGCAATATCAACTGCACGAGTAACAAATGTAACAGGAACTGCTTCTACATTGTCAAGGGGGAAGCAAAGAGTGACAGGTTATTTTGGAAGGAGTGGGTTAAGATAGATGAAGGAGCTTTACCTAATGAAGGTATAGCAACCGGGAAGTATTTCCAATGTCTGTTCAGGGTTCCAGACCCAGATACCTCTAAATGTAGAAACTTAAGCTCTGTCAACATGAAGAAAGATGGAAAAGGCTTCAGAACCCTGTCTTAAACCTTCAGTCCCCTATGTCTGCTGGTCTCATAGCAACTATTGTGAGCTGGGTTGGGCAGAAGCTCAGTCTGGTACTAGAATAAGAAATCCAACCAGACAGGAAAGGGGAGCTCTAGTCAGGATACACGGCTCGTGACTGGCACCAATTTAGCCATCAAGCACTCTTAGCTCTACTTGTGCCAGGATGTGGAAGGCCAGCTGCTGCCCAAGTGCCTGAGAAAAAGCCCAAGGAAAAAAACCGAGCACACTGTACAGTGGGGGCGGGGGCAACAAGTCAGGCTCACAGGACAAACCGCCAAGTGCCGCCCCAGAGCTTCCCTCAGATTTTGTAACTGAAGACTACTTCAGCATTCAGAATGCATCACTATGAAGCTGCTGATGACTTCAGCAGAGCATCCATGTGCATGTGATCCTCACGTCCCAGGTGAGGATCACAGTGGGTGAACGCTGTGGAACTAGTGGAGGCCTGAGTTTTTAACGTTTTCACAGGGTCCAGATTTTGAATGAAAGCATTTCAAAAATAGAGATACAATAAAGCTATCACAGCATATTAAATATAAGTAAGGGAAATACCTACTAAGCTGGCAAATGCTGTGTCAACATTCTGAGAATGCTTTCCCACTGTGTCTTAGGATCTTATTCTAGTTCTGAGAGTCTACCTCAGACATGTCTTTTTTCAATTTTGAAGCCTCCCTTCCATACCTTCTAAATAATGACTACTTCTTTGCTCTCTACTTTTCGGTGTGATAAAAACTGTTGGGAGCCGAGGATGCCCTGAGTGAATGCATATTACTGAACAAAGACCAGTGCCTCAGACCCATGGGAACTGGCAAAGCCTTCCTCCCGTCTATGTGCGAATGTTGACACAGTGTACAAAAAGCATGACTGTAGCTTGTTTACAGCCTGAGACTGTGCCCCTACAGAGACCTCCCACAGAGACTGGCTTTCCCCGCTTTCACCAGCTATAAATAATAATAAAGGGGTATTTGGTGCCCCAGAGCATGTCTGTGTGTCTGTCCTGTCTTCATTCTCTCATTGCCCCAGTCAGGTTTTCAGGACCAAGCCATGCTGGGTGCAGTGGAAAATGCTCCTAAAATTCTTAAAAATGTTCATTACATTTCTTTTGTGTTGGGGCACATGTGGTGGGGTGCACATGTGGAGTTCAGAGGACAACTTGTAGGGCTTCTTCATACTCGCTTTCCACCACATGGGTTCCTGAGATTGAACTCAAGAGAGTCTGGCTTGGCTGCAAGAAACTTCTTTACCCACTGAGGCATTGAACTTTTAGACTGCAGCAAAAGCTGCCGAACTGTTCACTTAAATCAGTTAAAGTGAACTTTTATTTTCCTTAGTAAAAAAAAGTTTTGCTGGGCATTGGTGGCGCACGCCTTTAATCCCAGCACTTGGGAGGCAGAGCCAGGCGATCTCTGTGAGTTCGAGGCCAGCCTGGACTACCAAGTGAGTTCCAGGAAAGGCGCAAAGCTACACAGAGAAACCCTGTCTCGAAAAACCAAAAAAAAAAAAAAAAAAAGTTTTGGGGCTCACTTTGCAACACATATGCTAAAATTGGAACAATACAAAAATTCTATGCAAGAGCAACATACAAATTCATGAAGTATTATATATATATTTTCCGAGACAGGGTTTCTCTGTGTAGCTTTGCGCCTTTCCTGGAGCTCACTTGGTAGCCCAAGCTGGCCTTGAACTCACAGAGATCCGCCTGGCTCTGCCTCCCAAGTGCTGGGATTAAAGGCGTGTGCCATCAACGCCCGGCCGTATTCTATATTTTAAAGTTTGAAAAAAGTAAAAGTCTTCTATTCTACTGTACTTTAGCCAAAATGGTCTTCCTGAAATACACAATTATTTCTTTGTTCACCATTCTCATTGTCTCCTTATTGTCTTGAAGTCCTTTACAACTCAGCTCCTGGGGTTGGGGATTTAGCTCAGTGGTAGAGCGCCTGCCTAGCAAGTGCAAATCCCTGGGTTCGATCCTCAGCTCCCCAGTCCTCTATTTACTCCCTTCACCAGGATTCCTCTCATTCAGTCCCATGAAATGTCTGGAATGCTGCTTTCCAGCCTTGTCTAGGAACTTACACTCTTCCTTTGAGATATATCTTATATATTATATATATTATCTTCCTTTGAGATATAGCTTGTGTCAACACTTACAAAGCCTTCCTTAGACACCCCAAACAGAATCATTCTCTTCCTCTTTGGTATTCCTTACAGACATCTCAAAAAGTTGGTTTTTTTCCTTTGATATTGTTATCTGTTATAAAGCAGGCACTGTGTTTGGGCTTAAGACAGAAATACAGACAGGGTCTTACTGTGTAGCCCTGGCTGGCTCCTGAACTCACAGAAATCTGCCTGCCTCTGCCTCCTGAGCTCTGAGCTTAAAGGAGTGTGCTTCCACACCCAGCTAGACAGAGAGTTCTTAAGAAAACCCAGTCTACTGGGGCAGAAAGACCTTTTAAACAAAGTTTCCACAATTCAATGTCACCACAGTAATATAAACAAAGTTAACAGAAGGAGTACATGTTCTGGGTTTGTTTTTAAAAGCAGGGTCTCTATCCTATAGCTAAGGTTGAGCTGACCTACAACTATCTGTCCCAGGCTGGCCTCTATAAATTATGGCAATCTTCCTGGTAAAGTCTCCTGAAAGATGGGTGTAGCACGAATCTTAGATGGTCTTATTAATAAAACAAACCCAAAGCCAGGTATTGGGGTGAACACTGAAAGATCAGAGAAACAGAACAAGCCACAGCCACCTCACCTTGCCAAATTCCTCAACTGATCCTGTTTCCTCAGACTAGAACCTTCTGAGTCCTCATCCAAATGGTCTCAGCTGAACTGCTGCTAAAAGCCTAAAAGCTTAATAGTCTCTAGTTCCTGTTCCTTACGCCTTATATACCTTTCTGCTTACTGCCATCACTTCCTGGGATTGAAGGCGTGTGTCACCATGCCTGGCTGTTCCCAGTGTGGCTTTGAACTCAGAGATCCAAATGGATCTCTGCCTCTGGAATGTTAGGATTAAAGGTGTGTGTTCCACCATTTTCTGGCCTTTGTATCTAGTGGCTGTTCTGTCTCTGACCCCAGATAAGTTTATTTTATGGTGCACAATATATTGGGAACATAATATCACCACAGATGGGATTGCAAATGTAAGCCACTGGGGCTGGAGAGTGGCTCAGAGGTTAAGAGCACTGGCTGCTCTTCCAGAGGTCCTGAGTTCAATTCCCAGCAACCACATGGTGGTTCACAGCCACCAATAATTTGATCTGGTGCCCTCTTCTGGCATGCTGGTAGAACATAATAAATGTTCTACATATATACATAATAAATGAATCTTTAAAAAAAAAAAATGTGAGCCACTTTGTGGGCCTGGGCTACAAAGTTTAAGTCACTGTAAGTTCCCCAAATGAAAATAGTCAAGAAAAAATATAAATTATGCCTCTGTACTCCTGGGGTAAGAGAACTAAAAATAAATAGCTATAATAGTTCTTTTCCCCAAGAGTAGTTTTCCTGGGACAAAGAGAAAATGTAAGTCCCTTTCCCTTTATAGGAGGCCTATATTTCTCCAATGTGTCTAGGATTTGCTGTCTAGCAATGGACTTGCTAACACTTCCTAACTTCCAATGCTTTCCTCAGCCAGGCGAGTTCATGGGGAACACAGAGAAGGAATGAAAGTGGTATTTGTGTGGTCACTGACCTAGAAGGCACAAGCAGATCTCTGTCTGATGGAGACACAGCCTCTTAAGAAACTGGAGTGGCAGCCCAAGGCAATGAGGGTGGAAGTGCAGGAGCAGAATGGAGGGATACCTTTCAGGAATAGGTTTCAATCAGGCTCTCAAGAAAGCCATTTCTGAGGATGAGGATGCAAGTTCAGTTGGGCAAGTGCCTGTCGGACAAAGGTAGCTCTGAGGTCAATTTCTAGCACTGCGTGGTACATGCCTGTAATCCCAGCACTCAGCCCTGAGGTGCAAGCTCATCCTTAGCTACACAAGCAGTTTGAAGACAGCCTACTTACATGAGGCCCTCTCTCAAAATCAAAACAAAACAATAAAAACCTTTCTGATGATGCCACAGTAATTTCTTTACAGTTACTCTTTATTCCTTTAACAGTAATTTTACTTCAGGAATAGTGGTTTCTTCTGGCAATCAAAAAATGTAGCAAAATACAATATAATTAAGACTGAAGTGAAGGAAACCCCTAATGGGGGGGGGGGGGGAGTTTATCCACTATCTAAAAAGGCAGCATGTCCAAAAATCGCTCCATCTAAAATCAGCTCCATCCTTGCCTGCTTTGGGGTACAGTTACTTCTTCTATTTCCTGGTCCCTAGGCTCAAATCTCTGGGTTCATCTAGGGTAGTCTTTTTATTGCCTTTGAGTCTTATAGCTCAAATTCCAAAGATTCTTCCAGCATCTTTAATTCTAGTCACAAAAACTTTTCTTTTTATATCTTGTGTGTGTGTGCCACAGTATACACAAAAATCTGTTCTCTCTTTTCTCCATTTGTGTCCAGAGGGCTGACCTCAGGATATCAAGTATCCTTTACTCACTCAGCCACCTCTCTGGCCCCTAAGTAGTTCTATGGTGTGTCTACTTATGTTCCAGAAGACTCTGTGGGTAGATGTGGTTATCTATACAGATATACCTGTGAAACAATTTTGCTAGTGAGTGCATGAGTGGGTGAGAAGTCTATTAGAGTCTGAAGTGACATGTTGTCTGGCCAGGGTAATAAGGAAATACTGGGGGAACAGCACTTGAACCAGGCCTTGAGTAGGAGGTCTAATTTGGATTAGATATAGCTAGTAGAAGGAACTGGAAGGAAAACACTCAGGAAATAGAGAATGAAGGCTGGTTCCTGAAACTAAGTGTCCAAGAGGTCAATGGTGAGAATAAAGGCTAGGATCAAGTACTGGATGTCTTTGAATGCCTGTCTGAAAGGCCTTAATTCCTGTGCTGCCAAGTCATTTCCTTTCTAGTACTTGCAGGTTCTTGGGAGCTGACAACTGTTTCCACCAGAAACCACCAGGTGCAAAACAAAGTTGGCGGTTCCTTTGTGATCACAGGTCATTCCTTCTGCATTTGTAACTAGTAAAAGAGCTGCTGCTTCAAAAGCTGATGCGTTCAGTATGAACACGGATTGACTTAGGCTGGAGAAAGCGCATCATACTCTGGGAATAGTCCAAACTTGTCAACATCCCATAACCTAACAACTATGATTGAAGTTTGGGAATACCAACTAAATTTCCTGTCATAAATTCCATAATTTCCTTCCTACATTTCCTTTCATTTACAGGCTCTTGCTAAAAGAGCTAAACATAGTCCTATTACCTACAACAGGTCATTCAGATCCAAGGTTAAATAGAATCCAGCTCTATCAACCATTCAGTCTTGCTGGTTACTATGCCTCTGCACTAACTTTTAAGTTAAGAGGAATATATTACAACAGGCTTCATTCACACAGGTTCAACGGAGTTCATTTTAAACCATGTGATAGTTCAGGCTCTTTTTTTTTTTTTTAAAGACATAAACAATATATTCTACAAAAATGTAGGAAGTCTTTAAATCATCTTTTCAAGATGTTATGAATCCACAAAAACCACAAATTTATTGTCATAGAGTGCACAAATGTGGAAAAACAGTTACAATTAACATTAACATAGTAACATCCTCTATCTTGGAATGGGGTGGGATTAAATATATACCTCTGTGAAAAACAATGTTCCCAATATAGTTCACTGGATATAAATTTTATCCCCAAATAAGCCATTAACAAACATTAGTCAATGATAAACATGCCAAAGTACTTAGAGATAAATGTATTGATCTCTGCAGTTTAAATGGGTATGTGATAATTCAAAGTACAGAAAAAATGTTAATGATAGGCTCTAAGTAGTAGATGTGTGATCCTTATAAAATTCTTTAAGCTGGGCAGTGGTGTTGTATGACTTCAATCCCAGCACTCAGGATGGCAGAGGTATGTGGATCTCTGAGTTCAAGGCCAGTCAGCCTGGTCTACGGAGTGAGTTCTAGAACAGCCAGGGCTATAGAGAGACACCTTGTCTCAAACAAACAAACAAACAAATAATAAATAATACCCCATAACAGACTATACTTGATAAAGTTGTAAAATGTTATAAGCTTAAGCAGTAGCAGGCTTTTTTTTGGGGGGGGAGGAGATAGGAGCTCACATTGCAGCCAAGGCTGGCCTAGAACTCACTATCAAACTTGCCATCCTCCTGCCAAATTCTGGAACTAAAGGCAGGAACCACCAAGCACAGTCAATAGCAGACATTTTTGTCCCTTAATTCATACGAACCACCATATACTTACTTCTCACCACACAGCTGTCTCTTTCGCTACATTATAATCTTTTTGTGTCCATAGATACAATTTGATTTGTACTTTTGTTCCCAATCCTTTCCATGTTGGGTGAAAAGTACGTGCTCAGTAATAACAGAATGGCAGAACAAAAGGGGAATATTGCTAAGGACCAGCACATATTTCTAGCAGTTGTTCATTTCTCATATTTTCTAAGTTAATCTGCTCAATTTGCACAAGAAACTTCTCCCAAACACACAAAACGTCCAAAAATAATTTAAGAAAACAGGCATCTATATGGATTTTTTACTCTATTTCTAAAACCTGACCCTGAAGGCATCCTAACGTTCAACATTCAGAAAGAATTCCGAGGCTTCCTGTCCTGGAATTTTATTTGTTCAAATCCTGGATAAAGTCAGAACTAAGGATTCCTGAAACTGGAACTCTGGGAAGAAAACAAACGAGCTATTTTTAAAAGTCGTAAAGCTAACTTATCAAAAACCCCACTAAGACACCTAAGTGAAGCCTTAATTGTAACACTAGACATCTACCCGCCCACCGACCCGGACCCAGACTGGCTCCTCTCCTCCTCCTCCTTCTAATTACAACTACTCAAGAGAGCTGTGGCGCATGCTACTTCCAGGGTGGCAGGAGACCCAGGCGTAACCCTTCGAACCTGCACCTCCTCGCTTTAACACTCCACAAACAACGCGGTCCCACGGTGCAAGCACCTGGTTTGGACCTGAACACACGAGTCCAAGTCCCAGCTCCACTTCCGGGGGGTTGTGCCCTACACGTCTCTTGCACTCGCTGGGTCTGGGGAGGGGAGCGGGTCGTCGTCGGAGAAATGTAATGAATCTCTATGGACTACAGCAAGATGCAGAATGTAAAGGAAGCTTTAAGGAAGATGTAAGCGACTCTCCAACTTGTGAGGGCTGCAGCGCTCGCGGTGCGGGCCGAGCAACCAGAGGACCAATCACAATCACCTCTCCCTTGACTCCCTTCCCGCCGCGCGCTGGTGCTGAGGCCGCTTCCTACGGTCGGGCCCCCGCAGAAGCCTCGCGACGCTGCTTTCCATACCTGCAGCCACCTGGTCAGCGGGGCCCTCCTGCTGGCCCATGACGAAGTCTTGCACGAGGCCACACAGGGCGTCCATAGGCGCCGCCGCCTCCTCTAGAGCGGTGGCGGCAGCCATGACGCGAGCCAGACACTGTGGGAGGGGAAGTAGGCGTGGCCACGAGCTGAGCCTCTCCGCGCACGCGCCTCCACAGCCAATAGTTGGGCGCGGGGCTCGGGGGCGGGGCGCTCCCAGGTCACGTGCCTGCCGGCTCTGGGCCTGGCGGTTCCTCCAGGGACCCAACGGCCCCTCCCCTGAGGGCGGGGCCTGGGCCGGGGCGCGGCACGAGGAGGGGAAGCGACTGCTGGGCACGCAGCCGGGGCGGTTGAGGGCGCATAATTCCCGGCCGCTCTCCCCGGGAGACAGACGGCAGGGCGGGCACCTGGCTGGGTGGGGCCGAGGGGCGGTACGCACCCGGGGGGAAGCCAATGAGAAAACCAGGCCCGGCCCGAGGGGCGGTGCTGTCGGTCACATGCGCACCTGGGACCGCCGGCGGCGGTGGCACGGGCACCCCGAGCGGGAGGAAGGGAACGGGGCCGGGCCGGGGCGGGGTTAGGCAGGTGACTGACAGGCTCCGGGGGGCCGGCCCCAGCTGGGAGCCGCGAGCGATCCAGGAGTAGCTGCGGCGGTGTCCGCCCCCTCCCTCCGCCCCTCCAGCCGGCTGGTCTCTGGCCGGCCACTGTCGCGGGCCCCCCTGGCCTGGCCACCTCCCTCTCCCCTGGCCCGCAAAGTTTGTGGCGAAGCCGGCGTCGGGCAGAGCGCGCCCCGAGGGAGATCCAGGAGCTCCCGATGTCGTGCTGCGGGAGCCGTTGACCCCGGGACGCCGCGGTTTGGGGCAGCAGCGTGGAGCAGCCGGCCGCCTGCCGTCTCCGGTGCATGGGGACCGGTTGAGAAGCCAGCATGGGCAACTGCGTGGGGAGACAGCGCCGGGAGAGGCCGGCTGCTCCGGGACACCCCCGCAAGCGAGCAGGTAACACCAGGAAAGGCAGCGGGGTCCCGGCGCGCCGCCAGTTGGCCCCTGCCTTGCCCGAACCCTGGGGTTCCTGAGCGACCTCCCTCGGTGCTCGGCGCCTGGGTTCCCCTTGGTTTTTCGGAGCCAGACGGGGCCCTCCCCGGCGAGGGTTGGCTGGGAAGCGAGTTGGGGTAACTGCGAGCGCTGACCCGGCTGCGAGGCCAACTCGCTCCCACCGGGAAGCTGGGGGTGGGGGCGGGGGCAGGAAATGTTTCCAGACCGCGGCGAGGCCGGCGGAGGGGGCCGGGCGAGTGCGCCGCTGGTCTGGCAGCCCCGGCCGGGGTCGGCCAGCGGCCGGCCGGGGCGCGGCGTGGGCAGCCTGCGTCCCCAGAAGTAGGAGCGAGCGAGGCGAACACAGTCGCTCCTTCCAGAGAGTCACTGTGTCATTATCGGGCTGCAGATCGTGTCTGCGAGAATCCGACTTTCAAAAGCAGTGCTGGCCCATAGCATAGAAATCTTTTTTCCTCCCCACCCCTCCGCAGGGCTTTTTAGAGCCTCCTGACCGTCTGGGAGTCTAGGAAAGGTGGGGTGCGGGGTGAGTGTCGTCAAGCCTTCTCAGCCCTTGGAATGGGATCCCTCTCAGCCATGAGAATGAGATCTGCTCTCTGGCCGTCTGCGAAGCGCCAAGAGCGCTGTCTTCACTTTCTTGGTGCACCCCTTCTGTCTTGGCGCTCCGTCTGAGGGTCATTTCTCTGGGTCTTGTATTCACTTCTCTGAGGGTGTTGCAAAGAACTTATGCAAATGATAATCTGTGGAGCACAAAGGGACCTTCAACCCTGGTCTGAATTTCCAGATCTACCTCCCTTCTGTGTAACAACTCAAATCCAGAGAAGTTAATCAGCTTCTCCTAAGTCACACAGCTAGTTAGTAGTTCAACCACCGGGGCTGGAATCCAGTGTCGTCTTCCTCCTTGTTACCACATACCCCTTTATGTAAGAGGAGCCACAGGCGCAGTTGTTAATGAAGTGGAAACTCTAGTTGGAGTTTCCTGTCTGCTTTGACACTGAAGGTGTGTTGTTTTGCTTGTGGAAACTGGGAAGGAGGATGGAGAGAACCACGGGGGAAGCAGGGAAGGCAGTCTGTGCAGGCAGAAAGGCTTTTATAGGAGGATGGGGTAAAACTTACTAAAATCCTCTTGAAAGCAACCCTGGCCATTCTTCTGACCAAGGACTTCTGTTCATTCATTCAGTCAATCAACAAATCCTTCTTATTTATAATCAATCTGTCCTTGATTTTGCAGCATGTTTTCACGGTTGACAACCCTTTCCTATCTCAGACTCCCACCACTTCTTTTGTCCACTTATCCATATTCTGGCTTCCTTCCTTTATAATTTTTTTTTTGTAGCCGTAGCCTCCGATTTTCCTTTTTGATTATTCTTCCCCACCCTCACCTGCTAGATTGAGGATACCTGTGGCTTAGTTTGACATTCTGAGTTTTCTCATTACACTCCCTCCCAGAGATAAATTATTTAGTTGCACAACCCTTTGTTCATCAGAAATACTCCTGTCTCCTAGTTACTAGCTTGATTCCCGGACCCCCGTGTCTAGGCGGACATAGGTACTGTGGATATCCTGGTTCAACCCCTCTAAATGAAGTTCTGCCCTTCCTTGCTCACGTGACTTGTCCTGTCTTCTGTCAGCCAGCCACAGAGCCTGCTTGTTCTCCCATGGCGGGTCTTGCAGACATTCCCCTCCCCTCCTGGTTGTTTCCATGCCTCCTCGAGCCCATCTCTTCCTCTAAGCTGCACTGAGTTCTCCTGGGAGCGCTCCATCAGTCATTCATCTGGTACCTGCACACAGTGTTCATCTAGAAGCCGCTGGTGTGTCTAGACTAGAACATGTTCAAGAAATGTTCTGGCCAGACAGTGGTGGTGCACGCCTTTAATCCCAACACTCAGGAGGCAGAAGCGGGTGAATGAGTTCGAGGACAGCCTGGTCTACAGAGTGAGTTCCAGGACAGCTGGATCTACACAGAGAAACCCTGTCTCTAAAAAAACAAACAATAAACAACAACAAAAATCTCTGTACCATCTACCTCTACAAGACCTTTAAATTTCAAGACTGTACAAGTCTGGCCTGTCCTCTTATAACTGGATTGCTTCCTCTTCACTGACATAAGACCAGCAGTGTTTGCATATACCATTTCTCCTTTATGAGAGCCTTTCTTCAGAGTACACCTCAGCTCCTGTATTCATCTATCCATCCTCTTTTCTTTCAAGACAGAGCCATGCTATATAGACAATCAGACTGGCCTAGAACTCCCTGTGTAGCTAGTGTAGCCATGTAGCCTAGGTTCACCTTGAACTCTCAGTGTCCAGAGTGCTGGGATTATAGGAATGTACCACTACATCCTATCTTCTTTAAAAAAAAAAATTTAATTAGCATACAAAATAACGGGTTTGATTTCTGACATTTTCATGCATCTGTGTCACATACTCTGCTCATATCCATGTCCCTTGAAGCACCCTGCCTTGCAGCGCCACGGTCCCCCGCAGAAGGATTGCTTCTGAGAACTCCTGCAGACACATTACCTGTGCTACCTATTTAACAATTATCTGTTGTATGTTATTAGTCGTGTCTTTGAAGTTGACAGTCTTCTATCAGCAGCCACACTGTAGGCCTGGAGACCTGGATTCTGTCTTTTCCTTGTGCTCTGGTCTGCCTTTGTCACTCATCAGTCATACGACCGTGCGTGCACACAGTCAGCACTTAGCACAGCGGCTCCCACAGAGGAAGCACTTGGTTTTGTTACTGTAGAAAGCTAACCTGACTTCAGCCTGCTGCTTTAATCTTTTATGCAAACATTTTGCTGAAGTATATCTACTTTTTTTTTTAACCTGCCAGTGAATGGTTCTTTTAATTCTGTGGACCCTACTATGAATAGTTTTATTCATACAGTCCAAAGCCAGGGGCTACTCTGGAGGATGGCAGATTTGGTACGAGGGAAGGAATCCCTCTTAACTTCGCAGCATGTACTTGGCATCTTGTAATATCTGCAGCTTACTTTTGACAGGGACAGAGTTTCATGTTGTAAGACTAATGTCTAGAACTGCCAGGTGGGGATGGCTCAGAGGTAAAATCCTGGCCTAGAATATGAAGAGCCCTCCACTGAATCTCCATCACTGGGTACGGGTGTGCCTGACCCTTCCCCATAACTGAACAGTAAGTGAACAGTAACTTTTTGCTTTCCTTTGTTCTGAATGGAAAGAAACCCTGAACAGAGACATGGAAGGGGGGTTGGGGGAAAGATGGGGGGGGGTTGGGACGGGACACCAATAAGAGGCTCAGCAGGTAAAGGCACTTGGCACCAAGCCTGGCCCCTTGAGTTTAATCCTTGAGACCCACATGATAGGAGATGACCTCCCAATAGTTGTTCTCTGATTTCTGTACTCATGTCTGGACAGTGCACACACGCACACAAATAGATGCCGTTGTTTTTTGTTTTGTTTTGTTTTTTTTGTTTGTTTGTTTGTTTGTTTTTGAGAGAGAGAGGTTGGGCATTGTGGCACACACCTCGAAGTCCAGCACTCTGCATGCAGAGGCAGGAGAATCTGTGAGTTTGAGGCTGGCCTGGTTTACAGTTTTAGTTTCGGGCCAACCCAGGGTTACATGGTGAGACCGTGTCTCAAAAACCAAAACAAAAAAATGGAAAGAGCCTGAAGTCTAGTCCTAGGCCTCTGATCTAGACAGATCAACATGCCTCTCTGAGCCACATTTCTAATGTGTCAGCAGGGGACAGAGTTATTCAAGGTCATTATTGCTGCTTTATCTTCTTCCGAAAGGTGATTGTTCCAAACTGGAGTTACTGGAGTGAAAGGTGACTCACAGTGCCACCCTTTGTCCTTAATTCTGTCTTCTCAGTCATTTGACAAGTGACACGGACTCAGTGCCCCTGGGTGAGGAATCTCGGTCAGAGGACGTTTTGCTGGAGTCTCTTCTCTCCTTTACCATAGTTCCTGGCAGTCAGTAGTGATAGGAAGACCCTACCCACTGAGCCATCTTGCTGGCCTGATTGTCATTTTTTTAAAATAGAAATAAATACTGTTTTTAAGATTTATTTTGATTTTATTTATGTGTGTTCTGTTTGTGTCTGTGGATACCCACAGAGGCCAGAAGATGGTTGGATCTCCTGGAGCTAGAGATACTAGCAGTTGGAGCCATCCAGTGTGGGTGCTGGCACTGAGCTCAGGTTCTGGGGATATAGATGGGATAGCCACCCCTCAGCCCCCAGATAAGTAGTGTTTACTAGCCACATTTGTCTCATTTCCCATTGGGAACTTATTTGAATGCTAATGGCTGGGGAAAGGAATACCATGCACTTATAGTACTCTTCATTTAGTGACATTTTAAATTTTCTTTGGGTAATAACTACAGATTTCAAAGAAACTAATGTATTTTTAAATGCTTTTTGAGACATAGTCATTAATTTTTCTTATTATGTAGCCAACTTTTAAAGGTACTTTTTAGCCATCCGTGGTAGCACACACCTTTAACCCTAACATTCAGGAGGCAGAGACAGACAGATCTCTGTGAGTTCGAGGCCAACTGGTCTAAAGAGCAAATTCCAGGACAGCTAGAGTTACGCAGAGAAACCCTGTCTCAAAACAGCCAAAAAACAAAACAAAACAGTATTTTTTTTTTTAATTGTCGTTCTGAATACAACCTGAGTAGGCTCAGGTTCCCTTTCTGTAGGTGTTGGCTCTCCTGGCTACTTCCAAGACTACTCGAGGATTTATTCCTGTGGAGGGTACTTCCCACACAGTAGCTCAGGTCCATCAGTATCCTGCCCAGGAACTGGGTGCAGCCACTGGGTCCCAGCCTCGGCAGAGAGAAATCGAGGCGGCAGAGCAGGCCAGTCTGTTGTGGGGCCCCACCCTGTGAGAATGTGGCAGGGCTGAAACCCACATGTCTGCCCCTGTGATGTGCCTGGTGCCTCCACTTGCATTCTGTACTCTAAAGCTCACGGGGGAGAGCCCTGAACCCTGTTTCAGCCTGGCTGGGCTCGGCTCTGTGGTTGCAGGGAGTTTGCTTCTTGTGGGGGCCGTGGCTAGTCTTAAAGGAATAATTGAACAGCTTCTCCATTTGCTCAGTACATATTTACTGAGTGCCAGGCACCTTGCTGGCTGTGGACAGGCCTGATCCTTGGCCACACAGAGCTTACAGTCTTGGGGGGTACAGATAATAATCACACAAGAAAATGACACGTGATTACCCATGTGAATCCTGTATGATCATGCCTATAGTTATGTATTATATATGCTAGTGACTCCCATGTTTATAACATCAGTCCATCCTTTCCAACTCCAGCCTTGAAGATTTTTCTATTTGTTCTACATCTCTACATTCAAAAGGTTTCTCACATTTACACATCCAAACCAGACTGACTCCCTGCTTGTCTGTTACTGCCCCCCAAGTTGTTCTTGTCTCAGGCATTGGTGATGTCATTCCTCAGTTGTCCACACCCCCAAAACTCTCAGGTTTCCCTGTCTCAGGCTCTATATCCATTTAATCAATAGGTCCTGCTGGCTCTGGCCTTGTGTGCTGACCCCGACTCTCCTGCTGTAGCACCACCTTCCCCCAGCCAAGCAAGCCCTCCTCACCCTCTCAGCTGACCTTCCCGCTTCCTCCTTGGCCTCCTGGCGACTGTATCACAGCAGCCAGTGATGCTGTGACCCCTAGGTCAGATTTTGTTACTCCCCTGCTCAGCCCTTCTGTGACTCCCCAGCTTGTTCATCGTCCTTGTGGTGGCCTACAAGACACCCATGCACTTTTCCTTAGGCATCTGCTCTCTTCATTTCCCTTCCCAGACCCTTGGAATCTGCAATAGTCCCGTCCTCTCCTTAGCCCTCCCAGATGATCCTTTTTGAACACCAGTCCTCTTCCCTTTGCTCTTGGCATTATCTGTTTCCCTTCCCTGTTCTGTTTTCCTCCATAATCCATACCATCACCTAAGACTGACTGGGCCCCCTTACTCTGTATAGTGCCAAGAGCAATGCCTAACTTAACGCTTAATCAGTAGTTCTTGGATGAAATTAGTATGTAACAGTTAGTGGGATCTGTAGATGATCCAAATGAGCCTGCCTGTGTTAGAGCAGGTATCCTGAGGAAGGGACTTGGTCTACAACCTCAGAGTGGCCTAGGACCAGCATGCCCCTTACCAGGGAATGGATAAGCCTTTTAGTACCTGAGGTGTGATTCCCAGTGGGAGCCTCATACTGGCAGGTAGGAGCAGAGCCTACCTGGAGGGTCCTAACCAGCCAGGAGCACTCCTGTTTGATGTGTAGGCTGGTGTTCGAAGTCCTTAACTCAGGGCAGGGAAGAGGCTGCCCAATAGAATGTGAGGCAGGAAGTTAAGTAATGTGGATTGCAGACCTCTTCACCATTGATTTGTTAGAGCATTTTTAGAATCATAGAATTTCAGAGCTGAAAAGAAACCTAGAGATTTCTTTAACCTCCTTTTTCTTGTCCAGCTGTTAAAAAGGAGAACAAAGGTGTGTCTGCTTCCTGCCTGGTTCACAGAAATATGGTACAGCTTGTATCAAAACTGCCTGGGCTCTGTCAGGTATGGATTGTGTTGAGGTCAAGAAGCATGAAGTAGTCAAGGTCAGATGTATTCAAAAAGGAGGGAGCATTTAGTCTCTTGCTACACTCATGATTGGTTTTGTGGGGTAGGTCATTTGTCTCATGCTTGGCTGACCCTCTCTGTATAGATGTGTATCTTAAGCTGTACACATACGTGGATGTCTGTATGCGACAATGCTTCTAGTTCACTGCCACAAGAAGAACTTATGAGGACGAAGTGAGCGAAATAATTTTAAATTCTGTTTGTGGCTTCATGGTCCCAGTCCAGGCTTTCATCTGGCATTGGTGGGAAATGAGACTTTGGTTCTCTTCTCCAGTCTAGTTGTTTGTATGGCTTTGGGTAAGCCTCTTGATCTCTTTAAGCCTCAGTTTCCCCGTTAATGTAATAGAGAGACTGTCTCTCTGTTGACCTCTGACAGAGCATATAAGACTGGCATGACACCCTGGTTGAAAAAGAGGCTTTGTGAACTTCAAAGGTTTCTACTCAAAGTTAGAGGATTTTTACGAAGACAGACATATCCAGCGACTTTTTTTCCCCTTTAGATCACTGAAGCTTACTCTTCTTAAGGTGCAAAACTATAATAGATCTAGTTAAAACCTATTTTTGGATGGGAATCACTGAAATGATTGAGCTTCTCCTTGAGCAAGGTAGATAGAGAACATATTGTAACTCTGGGTTGTTGAAGTACTCCTTGTGTGTGTAAAGCAGCCGCTTAGTGGGCGTGGGGATCACAACAGGCCTCAGAAGCTTTCGATTAGAAAGAAGAGAGTTCTGGGTGGGAGAAGAGTGATGGGCAGAAGGAAAGTCAAGTCATCCTACCTGGTTAGTTCCTGAGCCTCTGAGAATGTGAGCTCTAGGCTGTAGGGCTGAGGACTCCGCCTCCCCCCCCCCCCCCCACGGCTCCACTGCTGAGCTGTTTCCACCTGTGACCCTTGCTCAGTCTTCTTCCTGGAAATTTGTGGTCCCTTTCCCCCTTTCCAATAAAAACAAAACCAAAAACAAGCAATCTAGTTAAGATGGGTCACTCAGGAAGTGGAGACACATGAATCAGGAGTTCAGGGTCAGTTTAGGCTACATAGCAAGTCTGAGGCCAGCCTGGGTTAACAAAACAAGCAAACAAAACCCCTATGGCTAACCACACACAAATATGAAATGTCCTTTAGTTTTTTGTTTGGTTTTTCGAGACAGGGTTTCTCTGTGTAGCTTTGTGACTTTCCTGGAACTCGCTTTGGAGACCAGACTGGCCTTGAACTCACAGAGACCTGCCTGCCTCTGCCTCCCGAGTGCTGGGATTAAAGGCATGTGCCACCACCGCCCAGCCTGTCCTTTAGTTTTTAATGGTACTAAGGACGACATCCAGGACCTTACACAGGCAGGCAAGTGCTCGACCCTCAGCTACCCTGCCTTGGTTTTTAGAGGTGGTCTCACTCAGTAGCTCAGACTGGGCTGGCTGTGAACTCATATCTGTTCAGTGCCTTGCCCCGGCCTTCTGAGTGTTAAGATTACAGGAGTGTGGCACCATGCCTGACTAGCATATTTTCAGTATTCATATTGTATCATGTGTCAGAGTGTCTTTTCACAAAGAGGACTAATACCTCATTGGCCTGCTGTTTTGCTTATGTGTCTTTAAAATACCCAAGCTAATGGTTTATCATGTAGTGGACATTTCTGGTGGGCTCAGGTGCCCCTCCAGTGCCCCAGGGACACAGACAGCAGAGCTTCTTAGGTCCAGAGAAAGGGCAGTAGATTCAAACTTGAAGCCTGAGGGGTATTCCAGAGGGTACAATGCATGGGCTTGCGTGTAGGCCAACCTCTCTTCTGGTCAGTCAGAATCTGGCTTGCTTCTGGGTTTCTAACTCCATGGCCGGCAGTTGGGGTAGATACATTTCTGTGTTCTGATAATCCAGCTGGCTTCTAAAGGGTCATCTTACTCAGGCCTAAGAGCCACTTGTCTGTTCCTTTTGCAGACAACAGGGGTGGGTAGACCTGTGGTTCCCATGAGGAAGGTAGGCTGTGTCCCATGGCTTTGGCTACTTGGCAAACTGCTTGGCCACCCAAGGCCATACATGCCCTTCCCCCCTTCAAGGACAGCATCTCCCGTACTTTCAACGTGTTCAGGAGGGAGACTTGAGCTCTGTGTGCATCACACTTGCACCATCCTCAAGCCTGTTTTTTAATGGCTCTCAGGACAGCCCATCAGGAAAGGGGCTGGATCCTCTGCAGTCCTGTGTCTGTGTGGGGCTGACAGCAGCGGAATACCTTGTGTTCCCGTTTCTTCTGAGAGCCTTGTTCTAGGAGCCTAGAGTGAAGTGTGTGTGTTTTCCAGAGCCTAAGCCTGGGCCCTGCCTGAGAGTCAGCAAGGAGTGTGCACCTGACAGGTGAGCCCAGAGGCTGTAAGTTTGTTGTTTTTGAGGATGCAGAGATTTAGCTAGCAGGAGGTCCTCCGGGGCACACCATGCTCCTGGAGCATCAGGTGCAGGATCCAGGTGAATCCTCACAACCAAAGGCTGCCATCATCGTCCTTTAAAGAAACAGTCCCTGAGAGAGAGCCTTGCTGTGTAAGGCCACACAGCTCTTTGCAGCACCGCAGTGAAGCCCGATGAGCTGCGATGTCAGAGCTCAGGCTCCCGGACACCATTGTCTCGTTGAGTAGGAGAAAAAGAACCACTTTCGTTGTTTCTGGTTTTAATGTTATTTTTAAATTCTTGAGACAGAGCTTTACCATCTAGCTCAAAGTGGCCTCAGACTCATTAGGTAGCCCAGGGTGGGCTGGAAGTTGTAGTCGTCTAGCCTCTAGTTTATGTTACCAGTCATGGGGGTCTCTCACTAGGGAAGCAGAGGCAAGAGGATGGCTCATGAAGCCATCCTAGTCTACATGAGTTCCAGACCAGTCAGGGATACATGTTGAGATCCTATCTCAATAAAACAAAACAGAAACAAAAGTAGTTTGTTTCTTTGCTGCTGTTTGTTGTTGGTGATTTTTTTGAGACAGGATTTCTCTGTGTAGCCCTGGCTGTCCTAGAACTCCCTCTTGAGACCAGGCTGGCCTCGAAGTCAGAGAACTGCCTGCCTCCGCCTCCTGAGTACTAGGATCAAAGGTGTGCACCACTACACTTATCACTTATCTCCAGGTGTCTTGCTAAAACCCCCGCACAGGCCTTATCTCATTTTGTCTTTTTTTTTTTTTTTTTTTTTTTTTTTTTTTTTTTTTTTTTTTTTGGTTTTTCGAGACAGAGTTTCTCTGTGTAGCTTTGCGCCTTTCCTGGAACTCACTTGGTAGCCCAGGCTGGCCTTGAACTCACAGAGATCCGCCTGGCTCTGCCTCCCGAGTGCTGGGATTAAAGGCGTGTGCCGCCGCCGCCGCCGCCGCCGCCGCCGCCGCCGCCGCCGCCGCCGCCGCCGCCGCCACCACCACCACCACCGGCCCGGCAATCATTTTGTCTTCTATTTTACCTGTGGGAACAGTTTTCTCTGTTGATACCATGGCCAGGAAGGCAAAGTAGTTGATGGTGGTCATAGTACTGAGAAGAGGTAGCAACAGAATCCAGCCTGAGGCCTTGAACTCTTTTTGTTTGTTTTTGTTTTTTGAGACAGCATTTTCTATGTACCCCAACTGTCCTGATACTCGATCATTAGACCAGGCTGGCCACGAACTCAGAGATTCTCTTGCTTTTATCTCCCAAGTGCTGGGATTAAAGGTATGTACCATCACCGCCTGGCAAGGCCCTGAACTCTTAATTTCATGCCCACAGAGCCTGTGTGTTGCTGCAGCCTAACCAGCCCATGGGAAGTGGCCAGGCTGACAGCTGTGAGGTCTATACAACTCCATGATGGAGAGCTCCCCCCTGCCCTTGCTCATTCTACCTTGTCTAGTTTCCTGGCCCCAGACCATACCTTCACAGGCAGAAAAACCCAGCCATCATCCTCTTGGCACATAGTAGGTACTTGATAGATGTGCCAGCACTGTTGTTTGAGGGCTTAATGCTGGAGGCGATGGAATCCCAGCCAAGATCCTGATCCTAAAGAGAAAAACACCAATAGAATGCAAATGCTCTTACTTCCTCCGCCTTCTCCCAGAGTGAACCCCCACTTTCCAACTCCCAGGTGCCAGGGACTTGAAGAAAGGAGTTGCCCACGCTTTGCAGCCTTTGAATTATTCTCCTACTCCCAAGGGAAAAGAAGCAAGAGAGAGTCACATTAGCAAAGTGCTTGCAGAATCAGGCGTCACTCTTTGTGATTAGTAAGATGAATGATCCCTTGCTTTGCTCAGCATTTTGTAGTTTTCAGAGTGCTTTCTCAACCACTGTGTACTGTTTGATCCCCCACAGCCTTCCTGATAGGTAGGCTGGGCAGGAGTCACTTTTCTCCTTGCGGGCACTGAGACTTGACTGGGGTCCTAAACTGTCCCAGATTTTTTTTTTTTAATGTGTATGGCTGTTTTGCCTGCATGTGTGTCTGTATGCTGGTGTTCAGGGAGGCCAGAAGAAGGTCATGTGGGTGCTGGGAATTGAACCTGGGACCTCTGGAAGAGCAGCCAGTGCTCTTAACCGCTGAGCCATCTCTTGAGCCCCTCCACTGCTTTCTTATGTGTGAAAACCTCAGGGCAGAGCTTCAGTTTCTGCATCAGTAAAGTGGGGACCAGAGTAGCTATTTAGAGTGCTCAGGGGTTAAGTGTGATAATGAGTGGGAGGGATCAGCTAAGTGCCCACGTCCATTTTAGGGAATGGTGCTGGGTTCTTACTGAAGATAACCAAGGTAATGCCCTGGGTTCCTTTGAGTCTTGTCTTTCTTCCCCAGTGTTGAGAGGAAGCAGAGGGTAGCTCACCCTCTGACCTGGGAAGTCTGCTGGCGGCCACCCTGTGGTCCTGCCTGCAGTCGAGTGTACAGTAGGACTGGCCATGAGTTTCCCTTGATTCACAAACACTGGAGTTCTTTAGAGGAAGATTGTGAGATAGCTTTCTTTTGGTGACAGGAAACTGTGGTAATTATGGTAAATATCTTATTCATTTGGTGTCTATTTGTATTATCCCAGATCATCTAGCTCATTAGCTATGTAATCTTCGTCAAGTTAATTTGAATTTTTTTAGCTCTCAGTTTGTTCATCTGTAAAATGGAGAAGCAGTACCTACTTCAAAGGGTTGTAACGAGGATTAAATGAGCTACTCTGGGTAAAGAATTGTGCCCAGGGCACAGTTAAACATACAGTAATGTTAGTTGTTATTTACTGTTTCTTCTGTGCTTGGCAGCTGTCTTCCATCTACCCCTCCCCCAGTTAAGATAAGCAACTGATGTTCAAATGCCAGGCCAGATTCCTCAGTTATTCCTTGGGTTAGCTACCATTCTTTTTAATTCCATTTATTCAGGAAGACAAATTGTAAGCAAGTTGCCAGACAGTGATGTTATTATGGAGATAGCCTTGAATTCAGCTTCATTTTTTGAAATGTGAATCATTCACAAAAACTTGAGAACTTCAACTCTCATTAGTAGCAAATCATTGGCAGTGCTCCCAGCTGGCCTCTCTCGCTGATGATTTCAGCGGCAGCCAGTGGCTGTTGTAGGCTCTCTCCAAACAGGCTTAGACATTTCTTGCTCAGTAGGTCAAAGCTGGGGAGTGCACTCAGTTTGCTGGGGCCTACCTCCAGTTTGGCTGAACTCTAGTCTCTGAGACTCTTTGGGGGGTTCCTTCCTGGAGCTTTGTATACTTGTCTGATGCAGGTCAGCTTCGCCCCTCTGACCTTTCAGGTGTTTAGGATGTCTTTGTCACCAGAACCACTTTGCACACCTGAGAAGCAGCACCAGTACTTAGGCTCCAGTCCTGTTGGTTTACATGTAATAAAAGCATTTACACCTGTCTTATAGAGCCCCCCTCCCCCCAAAAACCAGGCAAGTGTTTCTTCACTGTAGGGGAGAGGCTTGGTGATACTAACTACTGTGTGAGAAATGGAAGGGGGTTCACATAGAGAGAAATGGAAGACCTTGGACTCCAGATCATTCTTTCTGACGCTCTCAGCCTTGGGTTCCCTCTCTGCCCTACCTGCCTCCCTTCCATTGCAGCAGAGGGCTCACTGGTCTCTAAACAGGTATAGCTGGTTTCCTGGCATCATTGCCACTTGTGACTAACACTACCCTACTTCTGCCAGTGCTTGTGCTGTGCCTCCTGAAGGTTCCAGAAAGTACGTTTATAACAGCGTTCCTAAGTCTGTCCTCCCACAGCCACTGCAGGAGCATCTGGGGCAGGCCACACTCACCCTCTGATATGGGATATCACACACAAGGTTCGTGTTTTGTTTTTCCGAGTAAAAGCACCCTGTTCTCGCCTGGTAGACTCACACACTGTTTTATTGCCCAAGCCCTGCCCCCAAGCTGCAGGAATCTTGTCATTGAAGTCAGTACAATTGATTAATCTGTTACCATACTTATGGTAAGTCCCTTCCCAAGTGTTAACAGTCAGTCTTCAGTTTTCTCATCGATCTTGCAGTATTGGCCCCATCGATTCCACTTCAGTGGAGTCCTAACAGGTGAGGAAACCAAGACTTTGGAGGACCACGGCTGGGTGCATGTTAGGCAAGCACTCCAATAGTGAGTGACATCCTTGGCTGCTGTGTGGGAGCTGTACCTAACCACCCTGGCTAAACTGCCTCTCTGTGAACTACCTTGCCAGAAGTGAGAGGTACATAACATAAAGGGTTAGCTCCAGTTCCTCCCGGAGCTCACAGTGTCATAGGCTGAATAATACTGAGTTTCTGTGACTGGTTTCTCAAAATCAGTTTTCTCCTGCCCACACCTACCCCTCCAGGCACATCCATAGTTCACAGTGCCAAGACGCCAAAGGAACCTAGGAGGCAGTGCCCGAGGGAGCCCACAGTGCTCTGCACAGCCAGTTTATGCCCCAGGCCAACTTCTGTTTACTCTGTGTTCTCTGAACTCTCCTGCCTGCTCCACAGAACCCAGAGCTCATCTGAGTCTGGCTCTCTGTGATATTCCTGGAATAACCTGGTCCAGGTCCAGTTGCTGAGGAGATTGGAGATATGATTTGGCTTGAAACTTACTGCTCCTGTGAATTTTTACGTGGTCCAACAGAATCCTTTAAACATTTCCTCTTATTCACCCTGTTACTTGGGGTCTCTCCAAAGACAGGATGGACTAGCCTTTGGAGTCAGTAGGCAAAAGGACAGCCTCATTCTCTGGAGAATGCCTGTAACCTGAAGCTGACCCTTCCTGTTGAAGGTGCTGAGTGAAAGAGGCAGGCCTAGGTGGCCAGACCTTGACCATCAGACACTTCTTCTCAAGGCCTGCTGCAGCACCTTTCCTTTGGCATGAGGGCCACGGCCCAGAGACTGCTTCCCGGAAGCAGCTGCAGCCTTAGGCCCGTTCTTCATGTTTCTCTCCACCATACTGTGCCAGATCGGGTGTAGGTAGATGGGGGAGGGGGAGGACAGGCAAGGGCTCAGTTATAGAGGTGAAGTGTCAGTGAAGTGGACGGGCTTATCCAGATCACCCATCAAGGGAAAGGGACTGGTATTGGGGGGGATGCAGGGAGAATAACTTGGGGGGTCTGAGGATCAAGCCACTAGTCAGTGCAGATGTGGTATGAACTGGATGTCCTGGTACCTGAAAGGAAGTATGGCCCTGCTTCCTGTGTTCTTTGTGTAGTCTGTCCTGCTTCACAAACAGGAGTCCATGGCATACTTGTCCATCACATCATCTGTGATGGCTTACGGACTGCCTCAAGAAGGAAACAAAGGCACAGGCCGGGTACCATTTCACCATAGCAACTGTGTGGACAAGCGTTGAGTGACACAGTATAGACAAGTTGAGCCAAAGGCAATGTGTAGACAGTTAGGTGGGGTGAGGTAAGGAGGTCCCTTAGACGCCAGGTATACGGGACGGAGCTGAGTTGCTCCTTGTGAGGCAGGACTGGGCAGGGTTAGAAGAGAGCAGAGAGCAGGCGTAAAAGGGCAGTTTATAGGAAGGTGGGGATGACTTGAAAAGAGGCTGCACGTGGTAGAGAAATAAGCAATACCGTTTTCTTTATTGTCAAAGCAAGGTGCTTTCACACAAAAATGTGAATTAAGTGCTAGAAGCCCAAAGAAGAAATCTTTGTATTCCCATCACCCGGAGAGTCTGCATTCTCCTCTGATGTTTATCTAGTCCCTTTCTCTGCTCTTCTACACTAAGATCTTGCATAGTAATCCGGGTGTTTGGATAAATGGGCGGCCCTGTTGGATTTTGTACAAGGGAAGCATATACATGTAAGTGACTTGGGAATAAGCACCTGGCGTTGTGAACAGCAGGATTGGAGCCTGTCATCCATGGTGGTTTTACCACTTAAGGTTTGGGACTTGGGACTGGAGATATGGCTCAGTGATTAACAGCACTTGTACTTGCAGAGGACTGGAATCTTGCAGATTCCCAGTACCCACCTACAGCTCTCAGCCATCCGTAACTCCAGCTCCAGTGTCTTTTTCTGACCTCCAAGGACACTAGGCATGAATGTGGTGCACAGATATATGTGTGAGCAAAACACTCACACACATACAATAAGTAAATCTTTAAAAAGTTTTAAAAGATTTGGGGCTCATTTCATCACTCACCCGCCTCATAAGAATGTCAGGCTGACACCTCTGATCCTTCAGGGGTCAAGGACAAGAATTTCACCAGAATTGTCTGAAATATTTGCTGCCACCTCCTGTCCCCCCTTCCTGAGGACCCTCCCCATTTGCCACCTACTTTCTCCAGAAGCCCTCCTCTGAACTCACAGACACAGCCAGTTTGGCCACACCGCAGACCTTTCTACTGTGTGAGGTCATTTCAGGGGAGAAACTATATATAGCGGAGGACCAGCATCAGGACAGCCCCGCGTTGTCAGGCCATTTAGCATCACCCTTCCGCTGATGCTGGCAGGGTCACCTCAGACTGAGCTGTCTGCTGGGGGTGTGGCATGATAGGAACAGTCCAGAGCAAGTCTCCTCCACATAAGGCATGAGTCTCTGACTCCTTTTCTGAATGATGGAGTTGGTCTGGACCAGGATTCTTAAAACATTTTTAACTACTGCAGCCCTTGCAAATGGAGTCACAGGAGCCTCAATAAATACAACCAAATGGACACTGCTTTGATAGAAGCCAGGGAGAATGGTCCCCCAAAGATTATCCTTAGGTCTTCAGGTCCTATAAAGTGCACGTTTTGAAAACTACTAAACAAAATGCTCCTCTAAATGGGTCTTCCAGCCTTAGAACTCTTGGGTCTAGCCTGTGTGTGGACTCTGGGATTAATGACACATTGACATTGTTCTTAGCTTTGGGCCCTGTTTGAGACTGACGGTCATCCTGGACAGATTGGGGATGTGGTAGAGGGCAGAAATCTCAGGGCAATGTTTTAGGTGTTTGTTTGGTTTTGGTTTTTCAAGACAGGGTTTCTCTGTGTAGTCCTGGCTGTTCTGGAACTTGCTCTGTAGACCAGGCTGGCCTCGAACTCAGAGATTCACCTGCCTCTGCCCCCCGAGTGCTGGATTAAAGGTGTGCGCCACCACCCTTGGCGGGGCGGTTGCTTTGTAGTGAGGACAGTAGAGAATGGCACAGTTTGCAGCTTCAGTTTGCCCTGCTGGCCTGTACTTTGAAGGCTTGTTATTTCTGACCTGCTCCTGCCTGCCTTTCCTTTTAGTGCTGATTTGCTCCGAAGAAGAGATGAAAATGAGGATGTGATGTATTTTAGGCAAGGAAAGTGCATTTAATTTGAGCAGCCTGGGGCTGACTGAGTTCCTCACTTTATGTAGCGTATTTGTGGAGTACAATGGTGCCTTTGGCAGAAATAGGAAAGCCCAAATCTGGGGCCAGTTTTCCTTCATTCCACAAACCTTTGTGGAACACCTGCTTTGTATTCTTGGAAAAGCTTAAAAGGGAGACCCCAGCTATATTAGGACCCCCCCAGATCATGAGTAATGCAAACCAACTGAATCTAGCTTAATTTGGCAAGAAGGACCTACAGGCAGGATCGGTGCCTGGGGAAATTCCTGCTGTTGCTCAGCTCTTTGTCGGCTTCTCTCTCTGCTCTCTGGCTGCTTCTGTCCAGGGCTCACGGGTCCTGTGTGTTCCTGCACAGTTCCAGCCATGCTCAGATAGAGCGAGGTCTGTCCACTTCAGAGTATGCATTCCTAAAGGGTCAGGTTGAGCCTGCTCAGGTCAGGTCTCCACCTTTGGTCTACTGAACTCCAGTCTGGATGCAGTCACATAAGACAGAGCAAGTCTGGCATCAGCCACTCCAAACACTGTGCAGACTGGGGACAGTTCCAGAAAAGGTGAGCTGAGAGCTGCCTGGCTCTGCAGCTCTGTGCTCCTGCAGGGCTTCATGAGGAATTCTGATCCTGGGAAGGAAACCAAGCGTGTGGGGAACGGGTCATAGCCACCCAGGGGCAGTGAACAGCTCCCCTGGCAGTGCCTGTCCGCTGGCTGGTAGAAGGCTGGCCCTGCAGGGACTGTTGGGCCAAAGAGCAGGGCTCCCTGAGCTTTGTGCCCACAGAATTCTCCTGGGCAGCAGGAACCAACCAGGTCATCTCAGGGACGGGAGTGCTCTGAGGCTGTTGGCCCCTAGAACAGAGCCTGAAGATGGTCAGGAATGGAGGTAGCTCTGTCTTGGGGGCCTGTGAACATTTCTATTTTTCTGAACATCTGGTCTTGACTTTCCCCTTGGTAGTCCCTGCCTTCTTACCTGTCAACTTGTTTCATGACCTAGCACATCAGTACCAACATCCTTGGGATCCCGGTGTAGCCAGCCACTGAATCCCTGCAGGGCCTTGGGCAGGGCAGACGTTGAGGAACACATGTCCTCACATCTCCTCCAGTTAGAAGGCTGGAACCTTGCATGAAGGAACAGAGAGAAGCGCTAGGAAGGAGGCCTAAACCAAGCTAGAGCAAGGGGACAGGGAGGGACCAGCAGGTATGTGTTTCGAGGAGGGGCAGTGACAGTTAGGCCTGAAGGGTACTGTGACTGCAGAACTAAGGGTCAGAGCTGTGGAACTGAACGGGAGCCACTGGGAAACTGGGGCCAGCTGGATGCCAGGGACCTGGGAGGGCATTCTGGAGTGGGATGGAAAGGAAGGGATGGGGAAGATGGAGGCCACCTGGAAGAACAGGGTGCTCCGGGCGGAGAGGGATGGGTTGGGACTAAAGTGCAAGGGGTACAGAAGCCCATGGAGACAGTCTACAGGACCTGATGATAGGTTAGCTGCAACAGTGGGTGGCCTAGAGGTGTGGAAGCAGATGGTCGGAGACTTGGGGAAGGTTTGGTATGAAGAGGATTGTATGAGTGTGTGTGTGTGTGTGTGTGTGTGTGTGTGTGTGTGTGTGTGTGTGTGTGTGTTCACATGCATGTAGTGCTGGAGCTGGAACCAAGGCCCTTCTCTGTGTACTAAGCAAGTGTTCTACCCCTGAGCTGTATCCCAAGCCCTGATTGTTTCCTCAAAGGAGCAGGAGCACCACCGGAAAGTTCGTAGTTTCTGGCTTGGGCTGGGGAGAAGGCAGTGTCTTCAAAGCAGAAAAGGAAGTTCTGGGGTCAAGGGGGAGACTGCTGGAGATTAGATCTTGCGTCCACCAGCTCTACTTCTTCGGAAGTGTGACCTCGGCCAAGTGGCCCCAGCTTCCTCTTCAAAATAGGAACAATATCTGCCCAGTCCCTCACAGAGCTGGGGGAGAGTCAAAGGTTATGTATGTGACAAAGCTTTGTATGTGGCAAGCCCTATAGGTGTAGGCATCTTTTTAGCATGGCCTTTGGTGTGATGCTGGTACACAGTGACGCCCAAGGACCCAAGATGTGACTTGATACTAGCTCCAACCAAGCTACCCCATACTCCCTTTCAGATGGCATACTGCTGTGTGTTCCTTGGGTGTGGTGTGGAGCCCTGGCTGAGTGACCTTTCAGGTTTTCATTTCATCTGACTCCTATTGGTCTCCCATGACTGCTCACTGTGTGTGTAGTCAGGGCAGGACTGGGTCGGGAGGGAGATGGCTGAGCCTGTCTTCCAAGAGAGAAAGGCAGTACAGAAGAACTTGTGGGTAGGCATGCTTACCCTTAATGTCCTGGTGTGGAGCTGCAAGGGCCACTTGATAGCTATAGCCACTCCTCTGTCCATCCATGTTGGCCTCCGTGGCCTGCTCCCCATTAAGAAAACCATAGTGCTCATGTTCCCAAGATACCAGGAAAGGGGAAATGATGAAATGCTGCATCTAGTTTTGCCACCAGCCTAGGCAGAGGACCCAGATAGAGACAGTGAGTTGTGGTAGCAACCAGCATACTGGCTAAAGTCCAGAGCCCATTGAGTCTAGGGCGGTAGAACAGGCTTCAGGAAAGGCTGTGGTGTTCTTCCCATCATGCCCTGCCCTCACCATCCAGTCTGATTCTTTCTGCCCAGCTCCTCTCTCCTCACCGTCCTGCTCTTCCTCTGGATCTCCCGCAGCGTCCTTTACCCGGCAAGCCTAGCTGTCCCTGCCCCGCTGCCTTTGGCGTGTCTTCCTCACCCTAGAGCTTCTTTCGATGTTCTCTTCAGTTTCCCCTCCCAGAGCCTCTGTGGGAGCTGCCTGCTCTCTCCCAGCACAGGCCAGACTTTGAAGTCCCGTGCCAGCCCGTTCCCAAACTAGGCCCCTTGGCATATTACTTCTCCTAAAACGCAGCTGCTGTGTGTTCCTGACCTGCCCGGCTGTTCTTGTCCTCAACCGGAGTTGTCACTTGTGACAATAAATAGGAAATGAAAAGCAGAGGGTTGCCAGGTGCCTGTTGACTGTCCTTCCAGCTGCCCAAATTCCTACTGGGAAACAACCTTAGTATTAGACATAATAAAGCTAACACCAGTACTTCCTGTGTTCACGTAGGATTTTTTAGGCAACATTTTACATGTATTATTTTACTTTCATGTAAGCCCCTGAGCTAAGTCATATGTTTATCCTCTCACAGGTGAGGGAGATTAAAGTTCAGAGATGTTATATGATTTCACCAACACCATCAGTACGTTGAATCAGACTGGAACCTGTATTGGTCTGACTCCCATGGCCATTCTCCCATCCTTGGTGGTGTCCTTGCCGCCCACTGGAGCAGGAGCGTTAAAGGAGAGCAGAACAGATGTCCCCAAAGCCCATTTAAACCCTAGTCTCTCCTGTTCCCTAGTTGACTGTCACAAATTGTTGTTAGCGCAGTTGAGGAAACCCCACATTTCATTATCAGAGCTGAACATTGTGTTCTCCATACCCTGAGCAACACAGAGAACATTTGGGCGGGAGTGGTCTGAGTATTTCTCTTTCCTGTGGATTCTCCCACACCAGTGGCCCATTTCACAGCTAGGAAAATGCCCTTCTGAAGCCCTAGACCAATAGTTCTCATTGTGACCCTTTAATACGGTTCCTCATGTTGTAGGGACCTAACCATAAAATAATTTCATTGTTCTTTTAACTGATTTTCCTACTGTTAAGAATTGTAGTGTAAATATCTGATATGCAAGATGGTTTTAGGCAACCCCTGTGACAGGTTGAGAACCACTGCCCTAGACCTTTCTATGATGTTATCTTGACAAAGGGGCTTCTAAAGGAGAAACAGCTGTTGGATCCCTTGACTTTCCTCTGCAGCAATCTTGCAGCTGAAATTCTGGTGCCATCTTGTTCTGACATGTCCACAGTGTGCCCTCTGATGCACATTCTGTACTTATTTGGGCTACTTCTGCTCTTGGAGGTAGGCCCTTTTTGTCTTGTCATTGTGACTGGTGACTGTCAATGGGAAGAAACAAATAGATTGTAATCTCTGGGGACTGTGGCAAATGTGACATTTGAAAAGCATATTCAATATCATAATCACATTTTAGGTTTTGAAAATATATTGTCTTAAAAAGAGAACTATTGAAAGTAGAGTTTGACAAAATCTTGCCTTATACAACATTACTTCTCAAGTGAAGTATGGATAGGTATCGTGTGTGTGTGTGTGTGTGTGTGTGTGTGTGTGTGTGTGTGTGTGTGTGTGTGTGTGTTTAAATCTGCATATTGGTCAGAAAGAGAAGTGTGCTCTGAAACTTCACCTTCCATCTCTCTTAGAGCCCTGAAGGGATGTGCTGAAAGTGTTTGGGGATGGCAGCCATTTTAGGGGCTCGAGAGAAGATTGAAGCAGGTGCAGCACACACTGGCTTGTTAACCATGATCAGGCTACAAAGGGACACCTTGAAGTTTAGGGGCTAGGAACACAGATTTAGATCAGACTGAAGTACAATTTAAAAGTGTACTGTTCAATGATTGTATTGCTTAGCTTATGTGTTATTGTTTTAGACAAGGTCTTATACTGTGCAGCCCGGGGTGGTCTGGAAAACTGCATAACCCAGGCTGGCCTCGAATTACAATACTCTCACCTCAGCCTCCCAAGTTCTGGGATTGTATTAAGATTATAGTTGGGTGCTATTATGCCCAACTTGTATTCCTTAACTCTTAATACCTCAGCTCTTAGATATCTTAACCGATGGTGGTTGGCACGGAGCTCATGACATGGCTGTGAAGGTTATGTGGAATAATCCCATTGCCTGGCACATAGCTGTACTCAGCCATTTATCTACCCAGACTGTCTTATCTTCATTGGATCAAATGTTCTGGGGCTCTGGGGCTGACCTGTGGCTTTGTGGCTCTTTGCTGTATGTGTGGATGAAGGCATCATCTGCTTCTGTCTAAAGCATATACAGATGTTCCTAACTCCCCTTGGGGTTGTATTCTGATTTTAAAAAATAAACCTATAAGTTGAAAATATTAAGTCAAAACTTTTTTTTTTTTTTTTTTTGGTTTTTTGAGACAAGGTTTCTTTGTATAGCCCTGGCAGTTCTAGGACTAGCTCTGTAGTCCAGGCTGTTCTTAAACTCACAGAGATCCCCCTGCCTCTGCCTCCCAAGTGCTGGGGCTATAGGTGTGCACCACCACTGCTGGGCTAAGTAAAAAATTCTTAGCTAAGCCAGGTTTGGGGGTGTTTGTATAGTCCCAGCTTCTCAGAAGGCCTTTAATTCTGGGGGATTGCTTGAACCCAAAGGTTCTAAACCATCTTGGAAAACATAGAGATCCCCATCTCAAATGTATAAATTAGTTATATATTAATCTATTAATATTTATTATGTATCTATTGGGTCTCATAACTTGGAGTAGTCCAGCATAAGTATACTCAGAATACTTAATGTTAATCTACAGGCAAAATCATCTTACAAAGCCTACTTTTTAAGAAAGTACTGAAGCCGGGTGGCGGCGGCGGTGGTGGCGCATGCCTTTAATCCCAGCACTTTGGAGGCAGAGGCAGGTGGATCTCTGTGAGTTCAAGGCCAAAGCACCAAAGTACTGAGTAATTGTATCATCTGTTGCCTATTGTATTGGAAGTGAAAAACAAAATGGTTCTGAGGGTGTGCCTTTGTACCATTGGTAAATGGAAGCATCCTCAGTCCAAGACTGAACCGCCACAACTCAGATATGCATTGAATATGTACTTGATCCTGGGCTTGCAGTTGAACAAATAGATAGGGCTCTACTCTTGGAGGACCCCCAAATAGTGGGAAAACAGATGATATTCAAATAAGTAAAATTAACAAATGCCACTGTGTGAAAGTAGAGGATAAAGGGACAGAATTATGGGATCAGAAATATGAGAATGGGGGGGTCAGAAAGACTTCCCTGAAGAAGAGACACAGCTAAGCAGACTTGTGAAAGTTGACACTGATGGAGCCATGTTTATCTCATGTGGCCCCATCCCTGTTGAGGACTACCTTTAAAGAATTAAAAAAGAAAACAACAACCCTTCCCCGGGCTGGGGCATCTCTGTCAGAACCATAGCTGGCAATAGAGCACGTGCTTTATTTCTGCCTCTGCTGTGTGTGATCAGCACAACCAACGGGAGGCTCTGAGCAGGGACTTACATGAGGAAGGCTCTTGGATAACAACGAGCTTGACATCTGCTAAGGAAGAAGTGAGTGGCTAAGTGATAATACTTTCTCAGGGAGCTGGAGGGAAGCTGTGTCCAAAGTACTTCCCAGTGCCACTGCGCTGGTCAGCAAGCATCTGGAGGCTGGGTTCCTTGAGACTGCAATTGGTGACTGTCTCCTCTGGTTTTCCCATGGCAGATGTCTCTTCCACAGTGTCCCATGGAGAAGGGCCATTAGGCAGAAGGGGAGGGACATGTATGCTGCAGGAAACAGGCCAGATTCAGAAGTCCCAGAGCCTGGCACTCCCCTCCCCCAGGGCAGCTGTCTGTCCTGAGTTTTATGTTCTTGTTATTTGATCTGGAATATCATGACCTGTCTTAGAGTTTCTATTGCTACAATGAAACACCATGACCAAAAAGCAAGTTGGGGAGGAAAGGGTTAATTTGCCTTACATTTTCACATTGTAGCTCATCACTGAAGGAAGCCAGGATAGGAACTCAATCAGAACCTGGAGGCAGAAGCTGATGCAGAAGCCATGGAGGGGTGCTGCTTACTGGCTTGCTCCCCATGGCTAGCTCAGGCTGCTTTCTTTTGGAACCCAGGACCACCAGCTCAGGGATGGCACCATCCTCAATGGGCTGGGCCCTCCCCTATCGACCACTAATTAAGAAAATACCCTGCAGGGTTGCTTACAGCCTGCTCTTATGGAGGCATTTTCTTAATTGAAGTTCCTCCTCTCGGATAACTTTAGCTTGTGTCAAGTTGACATAAAACTAGCCAACACATGGCCCTTTTTACTTTTCCCTTGTCTTCTCAGCTGAAACATACACTCCATAGGAAAAGACAGTGGACTTAAACGCAAGTGAAGGTTTAAGGTCAGACTGTGTGGGATGCTCAACTCCAGAGCCTACGTGAGGAGGCAGCATTGAGTTCCCCATGGCCTTGGTTTCGGGAGGACCTAGGGCAGTTTCTGTCTACTTCAACAGTGGCCCCTCGGAGCTTGGTGTGACACCTGGCTTGTCGAAGGTGCTTAGCACTGCTGAGATTGAAGAGATCCCCTCTGGCACCTTACAGATAGATGTGGACAGATTCTAACACAGGCTTTTGGCTCCTTTCCCAAGACCTGGCATTTATACATTAGCTGCCAGTGACATGGCTTCTAGGGGGTGTTTGAGGAACTTGAAATTAGGCCATCAGGAACCTGGGGCTGCTTAGCAAGAAACACAAACGCTTAGGGCGATCAAAGAGGCTGTCTTAAACCCCTCAACCATTGTCATGGCTCTCTTACCATTTCTTACTTTGCGCACTGTGTCCAAGCTGTGCAGACCCTCCCATGGAACTCTCATGGTAACCATGAGGTGGTTGTCATCTCTCTTCAATAAGGGAGGAAATCGGGGCTTAGGGAAAATGTTCTATCCTTGGTTTTAAGTGGATTTGTCTGACTCCATGGCCCACAGTTACTGTGAGATCTAAACCCCACACAGGGCTTTGTGCCTAGAGATTTGTTGTGGGTTTTTTTTTTTTTTGGTTTTTCGAGACAGGGTTTTCTCTGTGTAGCTTTGCGCCTTTCCTGAAACTCACTTGGTAGCCCAGGCTGGCCTCGAACTCACAGAGATCCACCTGCCTCTGCCTCCCGAGTGCTGGGATTAAAGGCGTGCGCCACCACTGCCCGGCACTGTTGTGTGATTTTTGTAGCGTTACCACTCATGGATGGAACTTCCTGGAAGTTAAGTTTTCTGTTCCCCGTAAGAGAGATCTTCAGAAAGCAATCTAAAATAGGAACAAACTGCCCCTGAGAACCTTGTTCTCCCTGGAGAGCTCAGGCCTGCCGGTGTGTGTGTGTGTGTGTGTGTGTGTGTGTGTGTGTGTGTGTGTGTGTGTGTGTGTGTGCGCGCGCGCGCGCGCTTGCATCAGCTGGAGCATGAACTACATGGTATCTAAGACCTCTCCAGCTCTAACAGGATCTGGTTCTGCAAAAAATAAGCCCTCGTGTGATGTCCTGGCAGAGGCTCTTTCTGAATGGTACAAGGAGGGTCATCCTCAGCCAGGCATGAGCAGTAGGCTCCAGACTTCATTGTAATGGTTCATTCTGGATTTCTTACTTCCTTTTGTCTTTGAGGATTGGTCTAGGTCCTTTCCATCAGGAGCTAGACATCATTGTGTTCCTGCTCCCCTTTGGATTGTACAACCGCCTGCTAGGTGTCTGGACTTGGCATGAAAACTGGCCCTGGGATGGGTCTGGGAATAGGGCACACCTTCTCTGTGCTACTGTTGCTAGTCAGCTAGTCCTGGAATTTGTGGGGCTTCAGACTTTGCATAACTGAGCTGGTTATCCTTTGAACTTTGCTCGGCCTCATTGACTTTCTGTGGGTACATCATTTGTTTGGGGGTGCAGAAAGGTATGATGTGATTCCAGAGTGCCTCTCAAAATACCTAATGGGTAGGAACATTCTGTAAACCTCAGAGGCTGCAGGAGGGGCATTATTGACCCTACTAGGTGCAGATGCCTTTGCAGTACCAGGGCCCTGGGGCAGGATAGCAGAGTGGGAAAACCCTACAGGTCATGCGGCCCAACTGCCTAGCCAGCGGGCAGTTGCTCCACTTCATGGCCTGGAGAGGTCAGCCAGACTTCCCTTGGGCTAGGCTAGCTCTTGAATGCACCAGTGAATAGAAAACCCTTGCTTATGTTAGCCTGTCCCACACAACAGTGGTTCTTAACTGTGGGTTACGACCCCTTTGAGAATCAAATGACCCTTTCACAGGGGTCACATGTCAGATATCCTGAATATCAGATATTTGCCTTACAGTTCATAACAGTAGCAAAACCACAGTTGTGAAGTAGCAGTGAAAATAATTTTATGCTTGGGGGTCACTGTAATATGTAGAACTGTATTGAAGGGTCACAGCATAGGAAGGTTGAGAGCTGCTGCTCTCCAGAGTGTATTTTGAAGCTATCTTATTGCTCAGGGCTGTGTCCCTGTGAGGACAGTCCCTGTTACTCAGTGAATTTGCATAAGCCTGAGTGTGCCTGCCTTTTGTGTTCCATGTGCTGGTTCTGTGTGACCTTGTTGGTTCTAGGATTCTAGGATTGGATGGGGCAGGCACTGGTAATCTGTCTTAGAGGATAGTAGGAATCAAAGGGAGGCCGAATGACTTGCTTGAGTCACCCCAATTTTGTGGACACCCTCAATATGCTTGATCTTGTCCTTTTGCTTGGCCAGACACATTCTGCTTCCTTAAAGACCCACACAATTTTTTATTGCAAGATTTGGAGAGCTCTTTCTGAAGGGTAAAGCTAGAGCTTTGAGCTCCCTTCTTCTTTCAAATGTACCTGGCCAGAAGGTGAGTGGGGATGGGCATGTAGGAGCCGTGTGGTGCCAGGAACAGGGGTATTAGTGGTTGGAGGAGAAGTTGAGGGTGCCAGATGTGACAGTTAAGTCTCTCAGAGAGGGACCTGACTGTGGAGACAGGAGACACTCTGGCAACTCCTAGGGCCTCTTCTTGTCTCTGTTCTACTCTTGAATGCTGGTCATCAGACCTGGAGCCTTGTACAGACCAGGCAAGGGCTCTAAACTGAGTTAGAGTCCTGTTTTCCCCTGGGTCTCCTTTAGAGACTCTACCCTCTCGTCCTGTTTCTTATCTGCCTCCCTCCTTTTCCTTCTGATGAGGCATATAGGCCCTGAGCTAATAGGCCCTTTTAGCTGCCTTAGCATCCTCTAGTCCCCACACTTGGTGATCCAGAGATCTTGAAGATATGGCTCTTTGACACATCATATTCTATGTGCTATCTTCCTCCCGGCCACCCACCCTTTAAGAGCCAAGAGGAAGATAGCACGTAGAATATGATGTCTCTGGCTGTAACATTAGAGACCCAGTCAGACACTCAGCCTGCTCTCTTTCCAGACACTATTGTCTTGTGTAAGAAGTGACATCTTACAGACAGCCTTAACCCTCAAGGACGAGTCCAGTGGTGGGACTTCAATGGATGGTGGCAAGACCATGGCATGGAAGTGATAAAAGGAAATGAGCATTTATGGAGTGCCATGCGGGCACAGCACAGCACAGCACATCTGTTTTCTCTAACACCGACCAAGTGGTAAAGCTTGCTCAGGGTCACAGGGCCAGTGAAAGGCGGGGATCCGATGTGGGTTGTGTCCTGTGTGGCTCCTCTTGGTCTGTGGCACCTTTCAGCCACATGGTTTAAGGAGAAGTTTTGGAGCTGTCAGTCAGGGCTTAATGAGCCAAATGGTTAGGCACCCAGGGCTTCATAAGGGACTGTATCTTTAATGAGTGTGACTGGTGGATGCCAGGATTTAGGATTCAGAGTATTATCCAGAGTAGAGTGAAAACAGGTGGTAATGGGTCTAATAGACCCAGAATTGTCTCCTGGAGTACGAAAAAGCACACTTTCCTCAGTGGGAGGAGGTTATGTCCCTTCCTGATCCTACCCTAAGACAGCCATGGTGTCAGGAAGACCACAAATCAGGAAGACCAAAAAATACTTAACGTAAGTATTGTGTGTGTGTTAGCTTTTTTTTTTCTCTAGATCCTTTGGGATGGTTAGCTTTCTGTTACTATAACAGAGTGCCTGAGATGATTTCCTTAAAACAAGAAAGGTTTGCTTTGGCTCATAGCTTCAGAGGTTTCAGCCATGCTCTTTTGGCTCTGGCACTTTGAGCCTGTGGCAGCATAGTACCTTGTGGCAGAAGCCCATGGCATAGAAGACCTGCTCATGGCAGCCAGGAAACAAAAACAAGGGGCCAGGGTGCGAGTATTTCCTCCAGTTAGGCTCTGCCTCTTAATGGTCTTACCAAACTCCAGGAGTGCCACAGGCTGGTCAGGCCGTTAACACGGGGGCTGTTGGGGCTCATTCCAGATCTAAACGACCACATCCTTCTTGCCACCATGAGTCAGGCCTTGAAACCCTCCAAGGCTCTGATGCTGCCCTTCCCACCTCTGCCCTGGCCTCTCTGAGTTCCTCCGGAGGCTTCGCCATGGCTTATTCACCTCCTTCATCTTGCCTCTTCTTCTGACCCTCCCAAACCTTAGTGGACTGGCTAGAAATCCATACCCACTATCTCCCCAACTAGCTAGGCACCAAGAAAAGGTTGTTTGTTTAAAAATTATTCTTTTTTTAGTTGTGTGTATGTGCATGTGAGTACTGTGGAGGTCAGAAGAGAGCATTGGATCCCCAAAAGTTGCAATCAAAGGTGGTTGTGAACCATCTGATGTGGGTGCTAGGAACTGAACTTGATCCCCTGGAAGAGCAGCAAGTCCTCTTAGCCCCTGAGCAGTTTCTGGGATCCACTAGGAGAGGTTTATGAAGAGTGGTGACTTCATTCCTTCCGTCTTCAGCCCGGTCTCGGAAGGCAGGTGTGTTTGTAGCACCATTGCTGTGCCACAGAGGCTCGGGGACATAGTGGCTCAGGAGAGAGGAAACCCGTTTTCTGTCACATCATGTCCCTGACATGAACATACAAGGAGAAGGGACCTCACCTGCCAGTGCTCACCTCAGGGTCCAGGAATGCACCCACTTTCTCTTCAACAAACTTGCCCTGGCCCTCTCTTGGTGAACATCTGTGTGACTGTGCCACACAACTTCGTGAAGCAGAGGCTGACTAAAGTAACTTCTGCCCTTCAGAAACTGGCTGTGTCATCTGGAGAGATCCTGTGTGGAAACAGTCTGTTCTAGAGACTCTCTTGTGTGCTGGGCAGTGCACACGCAATGTGTACCACATGTGTGGGTCTATGGACCACACAGAGGACATAAAGTGCTGGGAGCAGGCCAAACGCAAGGAGCCGGGGGCAGGAGGGCTTCAAAGCATGACTTCTCAGCATTCAGGGTCAGCAGCTAGAGGAGGGGTCTTCAGGAGGAAGACGCAGAGACCTGAAGATCTGAGAGTGCATGGAGATTGGAGCTGGATGTGGTCTAAGCACAGAAGGGAATGAGAGGAGACTTTGTCCCAGATGTCTGTATAGCTTACACTTCCCTCCATCTTGGACTCTACACCTGTAAGAGCCTTCCCATGCCACTGTTTCTAAAATTATGTCCCTCTTATTCTGTTTTTCTACTTTATTTTTAGTGTAACCCTTTAGTAATTCCTGCCTTATGCCTTATGTGTAGAGTGTATGCTCCATGTGTACAAATAGTACCTAACATTTTAACAAATGTTAAAAATGAATGAATGGGGCTGGAGAGATGGCTCAGCAGTTACGAGCACTGGCTGCTCTTCTAGAGGTTCTGAGTTCCATTCCCAGCAACCATATAGTGGCTCACAACCATCTATAGTGGAATCTGATGCTCTCTTCTGGTGAGCATGAAGATAGAGCACATATAAAATATAATATATAAAATTGAATGAGTGGTCAGGTGGTGGTGGCCCATGCCTTTAATCCCAGCACTTGGGAGGCAGAGGCAGGCGGATCTCTGTGAGTTTCAGGCCACCCTGGTCTATATAGTGAGGTTCAGGACTACAAAGAGAAATCCTGTCTCAAAAAAAGAAAAATAATAATAATGAACTATACTGAAGTACATATTTTTGGAAAGTTTGATCTCCATAATAAGGAGTTCAGCTTTCATGTATTCTTTTTTTAGGATTAAAAAAATATGTCTATGCCTGTGTGTGTACACAGTGTGTGTGTGTGTGTGTGTGTGTGTGTGTGTGTGTGTGTACCTGTGAAGACCAGAAGAGGGCATTGGATCCCCGGGAGCTGGAGTTACAGACACTTGCGGTCTGCCTGAAGTGGATGCTGGGAACCCAGCGAGGGTCTTCAGGAAGAGAAGGAAAGCACTCTTCAACCACTGAGCCATCTCTCCAGCCTCTGACTTTTACCTCACAGGCATTGGAGAGCCATGACATACCATTATTACTAAGGAAGATGGGCTAGAGCAAGGAGCATGCTTCTCTCTTGGCCCAGCTTACCTACAAAGCCATTAGCTCCTCGGTCCCAGCACTGCTGATGGCTGGAAAATGATCCTTTCATTCAGAGCCACATAAAGGGGCTTCCTCCTAACAGTGGAGGGAACATGAGCCAACCTCAGTCTCTTGTTGGGCCTGAGCACTACAGCACTCCTGGACACTGCTGGTAGAAATGGGAATTCAGAGTCTTTCTGGAAAGCAGTTTGGCAGAGGGACCAAGAACCCTAAAAATATCTCTACTCTTTGACCTAGAAATTCCCCAGTGAGGATTTTATCACAGGGAACCAAGTTGAAATGTGCTCAAAGCTTTATGTATGAAGACTTTCATCTCAGTGTAAGAATTTAGAAACATGCTAGGGGTAGAGCTTAGTGGTAGGGTGTGTGCCTGCCCTTAGTTATATCCCCAGCCCTGATTTTAGAAACTGAGTTACCTAAAGGCTAATTCAAGCACCTCCTAGATCCAGTCCCTTCATCACTACCCCAACTCTGCCAGCCACAGAGGCCTCGGGACAGTCCTAGGCCAGGCCCTTTGACTCCTTGTCCGTCGCAGCAGCTCAGAACCCATGTCCTCTACATGGGGCCCAGACTGAGCCATTGGACCACGTCGTCCTCTGCTTCCCCTCCTCAGAAGTCCTCCACCTCTTGGGGGCATGTCTAAACAGTGTCACTGGCCCAGCAGTCCTCCGTGCCCCGCCCTAGAGACTGTAGATTCTCTGCACTTGTAACTTGATCTCTCACTGTCTTTTTGTGAGTCTGTCCCCTTGACTAGCTCTGACCTTGAAAGTGTTCTACTCTGCTCCTGCTCCCTGGCTGGGGCCTAATGCAGTCAGTGCTTCATATGTGTTCTTGAATGGGTGAGTGAACGAATGAGTGGAGGCTATTGTGAGGTTTTGCTTTGGAGAATTGCATTCGATGCAGGACCCAGCACTTAACATGGTAAGCACTGAATAATTGTTTGCTGGATAAATTTATGTGAAATAAAAACAGCAGGATTTTTTATTTTATTTATAATAGGTTTCATTTACTTTTGAGTCACTACCAGGAAGAACCAGCCAAGCATCTGAATTTGTTCTGAGTTGCCACAGGTGACTCTGGCTAGCAGCAAGGGGTTGAGACTAACTGAGCTAGAAGCTGGCGTCAGAGTGAGGCTGTTATAATGCTACAAGTTTCAGGTGTGCACACCATATGATCCCAGAAATATGTGTGTGAATTGAGAAGAGAAAGAAAATACCTCAATGTGTTATTGCTAGATATTTTTAGGAGATAGGATATGGGTGACTTACATTTTTTTTCTTTTTATGTTTCTATTATATAATTTCTCTGTGTGTGGCATATGTCATCTTTTAAACATTAACAAAGTGAGGAAGGTGCTTGGAGGGGTTCCTAATTGTACCTGGTATTATTGCAGATTGGGGGATCTGTTTCCATTCTGCAGCTCCTGTCAGCTCAGGGCTGATCCCAGGCATTGGGTCTATAACTCATCCTCTGGTGAACCAAGGAACTGCCTTGTGGTCTGGGAAGTGTAGAGCTAGTACCCAGGTCCAGAGCAGGCTGCCTGTGGCTTGGTCCTCAGGAAGAAAGGGGCATGGGTAATGTGACAGAGCTGGCATGATGGGATTTTGTGTATCACTGTGTCAGGGATGGTGCTGGAGAGTTGACTTGGTGGGGAAGAGCACTGGCTGCTCTTGTGGAGGATCCAGGTGTGATTCCCAGCATCCACATGGTGGCTCACAACCATCTGTAACCCCAGCTTGATGTCCACAGGCACCAGGCACACACATGGTGCACAGTCACACATGCAGGCAAAACACTCATACACATAAAAATAAAGAAAAAAACCTAATGAGTTCACCTGTGAAAACGCCTTCAGTGAGGCTGGGCTGGAGTGCAGTGGGAGGGGCCCTAGGACTGGACGGGGCCTAGACAGCAGTCTTGTGACTCTGGGGTCTAGGTAGTTGGCTGGCTTAGCAGTCAGCTTGAAGGCAGAAGGTCAGCCAAGTGGGACCCCATTATTAGAAAGGGAGACAGATCGCATGCACTGACTGGTTGGAGAAAGCAACCAGCTGGAGGGGGAATCCAGACCAAGGCGTTCTCAGCTTCGCTTTGGAGCAGCAAGCAAGTGAGGCTGTCTCCCGGGGGATGTGCTAGCTTGTTTGTTATCTAATACCACCCCTGTCAAAGCCTCTTCGGTATCTTTCCCCTAACGTGTTCTCCCTTTGAGAGTCCTGTCCATCTTTGCTTCTGCCTCCTCAAGCTGTCTATTTCCTTGCTGCTGGAGGTATCTTAGGACCTCCTGAGGGCAAGATGGAGCCTTGTACATCTTTAAGGTCTGCATAGGAGCATGTGGTTCCCGGCCATAGTCAAAGAGTTCACTGAGGGAGGGATGCTTGGCATTTATCCACTTGCCCAGTGTAGCACAGAGGGCTCTGCTGTGACTTTGTGACTGGCTCCTGCCTTGTGCTTCCCTGGGTCACCAAGGCGACGAAATGCTCACTTGCAAGCAAATAGCATCCCTGGTCAGGGCTGCCAGCCTTAGCAGTTCTTGACCTCCAGCTGAGCTGAAACCAAGAGGCTGCCTTTCCCATCAGCCCTGAGCTGTGCCCACAGGGCTCTTCTGTCCTTTCGGTGGCTGTACTGAAGGCAGGTAGCTCCTGCTGCCTGGTGCTGTCAGCTCCTCTTTCCCACCTCACCCCAGAGCCTGGCTAGCGTCTACGGCAGGAAGGAGGTTTGGGACAGGTGGTCTCCTAGTGCACAGATACCAGCTGCAACCTGTCTGCAGAGGCACCTTCTTCTGGGGGCCTGGCTCATTTTCTCCTGGGTTTGGAGAGGGAGGCTGCCTATCTTGTGAGCCACCCCCACAGGGGAGGGACTGGATGAGGCCACTGGGGGAGCACTCCTGAGAGAATGAGGCCTGACCTGTCGGCCGTGCCTCTGCATAGCCCCACCCCATCCCCAGGCTGACTCAGTCAGCTCTTGCCTGACACAGATCTTAAGCCCTCGTTAGACTAGTCTGAGGAAGGACAGGTGCTGTGGGCCATGACCAGCAGCCCCCCGCCAGCCAGGCTCTACAGCCGCTGCTGCATGAAACCCTAAGGCAGGAGCAGCAGTGACTCCTGGGGCCACCCGCTGTCAGCATACCTTCTCCTGAGACCAAAACCTATTCCACCAGAGTTCCGGAGTTCTCTGCCTTGGACAGGTCCTCTCTGCTGCTCCCTGTCTCACTCCCAGCACGCCTGTGTGGTCCACCCTCCAGTTCATTTTCTGAACTAGTTGAGCTCCCATGCATGTCAGGTGCTCCTGCAGCGGAGAAACCTAGCCCTGCCACAAGCCCCATTTTGATTTTGGTTTTTATTTGATGTTAGCTCTTGAGACAGAGTCTTGCTGTGTTGTCCAGTTCTGCATTGGCCTACAGTTATGTGTCTCTGCACCCACTCTCCTCATATTTGAGGCACAACTCATAGAAAGCAACTTAAATGGAAGCTTTAGTTGATCCAAGACAATCAGTAATTCCTTACTTAGAAAGTAGAAGGCGGCCGGGCGGTGGTGGCGCACACCTTTAATCCCAGCACTCGGGAGGCAGAGCCAGGCGGATCTCTGTGAGTTTGAGGCCAGCCTGGGCTACCAAGTGAGTTCCAGGAAAGGCGCAAAGCTACACAGAGAAACCCTGTCTCGAAAAACCAAAACAAAAAAAAAAAAAAAGGAGAAGGCAGCCAAAGGCAAACCCGGGGGTCTGTCTCAGCCTTGTCACAACAGAGGTTTTCTATTGCCCCACATGTCTCCAGATTTTCTACCAAATTACATTTAAATGGATGCTAAAGGAACATAAAACTCTTTAAAAAGCCCACCTGTGCACAAACATGCTTCCTAGAAAAGAAGGCCTATCCCCCACCCTCAGCTGGGAAGGTTTTCTTCCTCCAGATACTAAACCTGAGCTCATTTAGGGTTGCCAGTTTTGGGGGGAAGCACAGAACCCTGACAGGACCACTAACTGACCCCAACAGTTACCCCAGCTCTGACTTGTGCCAAGTCGAGATGGTGTCAGACACACAGTCACAGCCCATTCCCCTGCTTATTGCTCCATGGCAGTGCCTGGGTGGCAAAGGTATGACCACCTCCACTTTAAAGATGACTCAACTGTAGGCATCAGGTGTTGCGGGGTATTTGTACACCGTGTGAAGATCTATTACTGTGATTGGTTTCATAAAGAACTGAATGGCCAATAGCTAGGCAGGAAGTATAGGCGGAGTTTCTGGGCAGAGAGAAAGGACGTAGGAGAGGAATCTTAAACGCACGTCAGAAAGCAGTGGAGGAGGACAGACAGACTGAAAGAAAGGTAAACAGCCTCAAGGCACAACACAGAGGAGTATAAATGGGTCAGTTTCAGTTACAAAAGCTGCTGGGCAGTGGCTGCACACGCTGTTAATCCCAGTACTCAGGAGACAGAGGCAGGCAGATCTCTGAGTTCTACAGAGCTCTCAGCCTGGGCTACAGATTGAGTTCCAGGACAGGCTCTAAAACTATACACAGAAACCCTGTCTTGAAACTGCCTGCCCCCCCCCAAAAAAAAAAGTTACAAGAGCTAATGGGACAAGCCTAAGCTAAGGCTGAGCTGTCATAATTAGTCTCCGTGTCATTATTTGTGAGCTGGGGGCTGACAGCAAAGCTTACTACATTCAAGGACAGATCACCAGAGACTATGAGCTTCTGAGCTTTCTTTTTCTCTTCTGGCTTTCTCTCTCACTTCTTCTGCTCCTTCCCCCATCTCTGGCCTTAAGATATTACCAAGTCAGGTACATTCATCCTTTTGAATTAGCATCCTATCAGTTCATTATGGCATATGCTGGTCCCAAGTTTTAGTTGACAGACGTGCCAGCATTTCCATCATTAAGAAGTTAACCTGTAAAGTAGATATAGTAATATACACATACCTGTAATCCCAGCCCTCAGGAGGCTGAGATAGGAGGATCACAAGTTCTAGACCAGCCTGTGCTACATAGTGTGTTCCTGGCTAGACTGGGCTACACAGTGAGACCCTATCACAGAACAAAAACAGCTAATAACATACTGTGTTATCTGAATGGAATTGGAGAGATCTACTTTTGAGACCTGGGAGAGAGGCAATAAGAGCTTTGTCTTGACAGAGTTGGGAATTTCCCTTTGGCATAACCAGTTAAGACTGGAGCTGGTCAGGAGGGGCTCAGATTGAAAACAAAACAAAACAAAACAAACAAACAAACAAAAAACAGGACAATCCAGTGAGTGCCATAGCTAGAGTTCACTTTGGAAGTGACCCTGATCGCCATACCACAGGCATGAGTTCGGATATTTATGGAGCCCTCATCCATCTACGGAGAACAGTATAAGTAGGAGGACTGGGATGTAGGCAGGACACCCATTAGACCATGCAAGGTCCAGGGCAACTCATCAGATGCCCAGCTGGCTCTGCCTGTTGTATTGGCTATTTCTCCTGACTGAAGGCCTTGGCTTCTCCCATACCTGCCCCTTGAAACAGCCTCTGAGTCTCCTTTATGCCACCCACTGTGTGTCTGATGGTCTAGCCATCCGTCCATCCATCCATCCATCCATCCATCCATCCATCCATCCATCCATCCTCTACCCACCTACCCAAGGAATACCAAAAACTCATTCTGGGCCAGGGACCTAGACAACTCTGAGGGGGAGGCCCAAGCCCTGCCCTAGTGATGAGCCTTCCTTCCAGTAGTCCAGTAGGGGAGATGGGATTAAGGTGGTGAGTTAACAGTAGCTGAATTAGGAGAAGAGCTGAGGTGGGGGGCAGGGAGCCCACTTTGCCAGGTTGGAAGAGCAGACTTCAGTGAGGAGGCAGTCCTTAAGTCTTGGATATTCTTTTTTTTTTTTTTTTTCCTCGAGATAGGGTTTCTTTGTGTAGCTTTGCACCTTTCCTGGATCTCGCACTGTAGACCAGGCTGGCCTCGAACTCACAAAGATCCACCTGCCTCTGCCTCCCAAGTGCTGGGATTAAAGGTGTGCACCACCACCACCGCCCGGCTTGGATATTCTTAAGTTAATTAAAATATCAACCTCACTTCCTCAGGCCTTTCAACCCAGAGGGTGCTAAGGAATTAGGTGTTGAAATGAATCTGGGCCATGACCCTTTTGTCTAGGCCTGCACACCCTAGCAGCAAGTAATCACCCCCTCTCCTGCTTTCAGGCTTCTGGCTCCACCCCCAGTTGTCATTTGAGCACAGAGAATTGGGTTACCTTGTGGGTGGGGTAGTAGGGTCCTATAAACTAGAGTGTGACCCAGCATGGAGCTCAAGGTTAGCCCCATCAGCACCAGGGACAGGAGCTACAGAGCAGGCACTGCCCACCCATGGACTCTTGAGCTCCTCCTGGGATTGGGTCTCCATCAGATGCTTCCCCTCTCTATTGCCATCATTACCCCGAAGGGAAACTGAGGCCCAGAGCTTGCTCTTCCAGCAACAGCAGAAGCCAACGTAGGGTAGTTCACTATGTTGTAAGGAGGGTGAAATGAGAAGTCTGAAATGCAGGCACAAGGATATCTTACTCCCACCCAGGCCCTCATTTAGAGGCCTTAGGGATGAGCAACCCTGGGTTCCAGCCGCTGGTTTGGCAGATGTGGAGGAGGCAGTGGGCCAGGGTGTATGTTTCCAGCAGACTGGCTGCGTGCCTCCACTCTCGTACCTACCTATTTGGTTTCTTGTCTCAGTTTTTAATTTACATATTTATTTATTGTATGTTTGTATATTTTGAAAGATGTGCCAGAGCACACATTCCAAGGATTTCCTAAATTATTCAGATATTTTCATAACAAGTGTGAGCATACTGTATTACAAAACCAAAAAACATTGTGCATCATTGTGTGATTCATTCTCAGCTGAGACAAGGAGTTGAGTTTGTCTGGTCGGAGACTTACTCTCATTTGGGCATCTACTGTGCCTGGCCTCACCAGAAGGCCAGTGAACATTTCAAGGATGACTGTGAACAATCCGAGCAGTTTCCCTTGTAAATGGTTCCGGGTGGGGGTGGGGCCACAGAGTCCAAGGACTAGAGAGTCTCTCCTAGGTCTTTTTGGGAGATAGGGCACAGAATCTCTTTCTCTCTCCCTCCCTCCCTCTCTCTCCCTATCTCTCTCTCCCTCTCTCTCTCTCTCTCCCTCTTTCTCCCCTCCCCCTCCCCCTCCCCTTCCCCTCCCCTCCTCTCTCTCTCTGTGTGCAGGAGCTGTGTTTTGGAGGGTCAGGAGTACTCGCAGGCTTCCCAGTGGGTAGATTGCAGACTGGAGCTGAGTGGAAAGCTAGAAGCAGCTCTGAACTGTAGTCCAAGGGGCCCAGCCAAGGATGCCCAGCAGCTCTGCCCCAGACCTGCCAGGCAATCTCCTGCTCTCTGAGATGCCCCAATTTACACAGAGCTTAGTTAAATGATGCCCAGGTGAAGGCCTCCTACTCCACCAGTGGCTCCCATTGAGAAGCCCAGGGTAGGTATTGCCAGTGGGAGCTGAGGCCATGTGTCCTGAAGCCTGCGGTCTTCGTGGAGATATCAGGAGTGGTCTATTCATTCTACCCTGCTTCCCCTGAATCACTCCAATTTGCCTGCCTCAGAGAACAGGTTCTTTGAAAGCCTTCTACTACCTTCTAGTCTCTGGGATAGGGGTGGGGAGGTGGCTGGGGGAGTCTGGGTGGGGATAAAATTTTGCTTTTTAAAAAGGCAGGAAGCAGAAGCTCAGTCTCAGAGTGTTATCATCCCAGGCCTCACCTGCCCACTTCATCAACCCCTTCTGTAGGGCCTGAGCAGGAGGACACGGACACCTTCTCCTGTTTCATTTGGAGACCCTGCTTTGTGGCCCGGCTAGAGGCCTGGGATGTGCTTTGTGGGGATACTGGGGCCCTGGCTGTCCCAGTACTCCATTCAGGTGTCAGGGCCCTCCTGGGGGACATATATCACTGTTGGCTCCGTTTTCCAAGACCACTTCTTTAGGCATTGCCAAAATAAATATCTTAGGAGACCTGGGCAGCTTCTCAGGTGTTTCCACAACCAGCTGGGCACAGCCAGCACCTTTGGCCTTTATGCCCACTGTGGCACTGCCTCTGACCCATCTGAAGATGGGGGACGTGGTGCGTCTCATCCAGGAATCTGGGTCCTGTTACGCTTCTGTGAAGGGAGTAGGAGTCTCTGCCCACTGAGGCCCAGCTCTTGACTGTGTTTCTGACTGCTTTGTTGTACTGTTGCTGTTGTTTTGACACGTAGTCTGGCTGTGTAGCCCAGGCTGGCCTTAAACTCAAGCTCCTCTGCCCCAGCCTCACAAGTGCTTGGGTTATAGGACTGTACCACCACACGGTCTTATCACTCCCAGTTTACCTGTGTGGAGACTGAGGGCCACAGGCTTGGCTGTCCTGGGTCCCACCTGTGAGGTAGCATCAAGAGGTGGACTCGGGCCCTCTGATTGCAAAGCCGCCTCTTGATGGTCCAAACCCTTTGGTTTTCCCACTTCCTGAACCAGCCCCTGGAGCCTGGGGCTCTTGGGGGCCCTCGAGGAGCTAAGTGCTCTTGCCGGAACAGCCACCCAGGCCTAGCAGCTGGTGGCCGGATGTGTCCTGGCACAGCCGTGGGGTTAAAAGGATGCACTTTATTTGTGCACAGTTCCAGTCGGGAGCCCCCTGCGGACTGCCCACCCAGTCCTGGCAAGTGAGTTGCCTGCCTGTGAGTCACACAGACACTGATGAGTCAGGTTTTTCCCTTCTTCGTTCTGGAGCAGCTGGGGAGGAGTGGGGTTTTCTTAGGAAACAGATCCCTCTCTTTGCTCTCCTCCTCATTCCCCTTGTCTCGGAGCGGACTGTTTTCTCTGCATACAACCACAACTTGGCCCTGTAGGAAGAGGCCTTTGTGTCCCCACAGGAGAAGGTGTCTGAGCTCTGGTCACACTGGTCAGAACTCAGGCCTCAGGCTGAGTGGAGTCAGGGAGAGGGACAGGGTCTGCCAGCCATATTAGTAAGGAGCACAAGGAACCAGTCCAGGGCTGTCTGCCTCCCAAGCCACACACCTGGGCTGGGGCTTGGTTTGTTCTATCTGCAAAGAGGTGACTGCCCTCTGGACATGCATGTAGGTCCCCCTAATCACAGGGCCTCCCCTGAGCTGCTGTTTAGCCAGCCTGACTGTGCAGATGGTCAGCCTCAAGCAGGAACCGGGTTCTCCCAGAGCGCCCCTTGCCAGGCCCTCACAGAGGCCTGATTAAACACACAGAAAGCAGCCAGCTTGGCTGGGTAGCAAGTTCCTGATCAGTGCTTCTTGGCATGGCTGTGTATTGGAACCATCTGGAGAGCTTCTAAAGCCCTGTGGTGCTGGAGCGAGGAGCAGACTCAGAGCAATTAAGTCAGATCTGTCCCCTCAAGGGGCGGGGTGCATATTTCTGGTGGACCGTGGCTGTATCAGTCGTCAAGAATCTGTCCTCTAGTAGTTGATAGTCAAGTATTTGCTAGGACAGCACAGCATGGGGAAGAGCTGGGAGTGTAATCCAGGGCTGATGTTGGGGCTTCAGTCCTGGATCAGGGTGGATGGAGGCTAGAAGTCTGGACCCCTTAGTGCTAAGGAAGGAAAGCAGGGGGGACAGGGTCTGCCAGGGCTGGTGAGTCAGGCTGTAGAGGAGGAAGGGGAAGGGATGAGTCAGGCACAGCTGCCTGCAAGGCCCAAACTTGGCTTTGGAGCATAAATGTGCTCAGTGAGTTCTCTGTCAATCTGTAAACTAAATGTTGTATGCTGCAGACTGTGCCGCATGAGGAAGTGGGTGATGATCCTTGAAAAGATGGGGTCCCAGATCTCAGAAGTGTTGGGCGTCGCTGTGCATACTTTGAACAGCTCACAGAAACTGGGTAAATAAAAGAGTGGCATTCAGGTTGGGTAGATGTGCCTGGAGGATCATGCAGGGTGTCATGATGGAGAGGAATTGGACTTGTGATTCCAAGTTCACTCCACTAAGAATGCCAACCAGAAACATAATAGCACAGCACTCTTTACTGGCTTCTGACAAAATGTTGATTAAATTAACGGAGGGCTTGAGAGAACTGGAGCCACACCAGGGAGAGCATCATCTTTTTAGCTCTGATCGTAATATGTAGAGCTCGTTTGTTTGTTTTGAGATAGTTCTATAGTTCAGGCTGGTCTTGAACTCATTGTTTAGCCAAGGATGATCCTGAACTCCTTATCTTCCTGCCCCCAATTGCTGTGATTACAGATGGTGCCACGTGCCCAGCTTGACCCCAGGAGTTCTAAACATACTTGGTGTGACGTTTGCTGTGATGCAGAGATGTAATGTACACAGGAGCCGGTGATACTTGGTGCTGTGCCTCCCCTGGGCTGTTCAGTCCTCTCAGCTAACCTAACTAAGCCAATGCCTAAGAGCTTTTCCTCTTGGGAAATGTATTGCAGCCACCAGGCTCCGTCCTGGTTATTGTTCTCGGGCGTTTTATTTCTTCCAGTTAAGTCTGGGTAAGTTGTGTCTGTGCATTTCTCTGATTCAGCATCAGAGGGAGAAGCAGTAGCAGGAAGTAGGGATTGTCAGCGTGGAGAACAGTGAAGAGCAGGGAGCCGGCTAAAGAGATGGAGGGGGCGGGCAGGTTCAAATAGTAGTGTTAATGACAGAAACTGAGAGATGGCTCAGCAGGTAGGAATACTTGATGCTCTTCTAGAGGACCCAAGTTTGGTTCTTTGCACCCACTTCGGGTGGCTCACAACCACCTGTAACTCCAGCTCCATGGGACCTCCACAGACCCACATCTCCCCACACAAATAAAAATAAACCTTTTTTTAAAAAAACAATTACAGAAATAACCACAGTAACAGTAATCAGTGCTTCCACTAGAGCAAATGTGTGCCACGTTTGTGTGTATATGTACACATTAAGGAAGCAAGAGCCTGTGGGTTTGAGTGTTAAGGAAATCTCTTGTGGGATTTAGTTGTGTTTTTTTTAAGATTTATTTATTATGTATATGAGTGCTCTATCTGCATGTACACCTTTATGCCAGAAGAGGACATCACACCCCACTATAGATGGTTGTGAGCCATCATGTGGTTGCTGGGAATTGGACTCAGGAGCTCTGGAAGAACAGGCAGTGCTCCTAACCACTGAGCCATCTCCCCAACCCCAGGATTTAGGTTTTTATGTGTACATACATAAATCTAGCTTCATACAGTTTCCAACCTCCCTCAAGTGAGATGATGACCATCCAGTGCCTTACCAAGACCATTTAGGTAGTAATGGATCTCATGTTCAAGCTCATTTCTGTCTAGGTTCCAAAACCCAGTGGTCTCGACTTACCACTTTTGACTTTTCAGTGGCACAAAAGCATCTTCTGCAATTCTTCTGTTGTTTGCCTTCTCTATGGTGTTCAATGAATAGCACAAGCTACTCGACACTTTATTGTGAAGTAGGCTTTGCCCAAGTGTAGGCTAATGGAAGAGTTCGAGCATGTGCACAATAGGTGCTGTGGTTGGGTGTGATCTGTGTCTGATAGAACTCGGGCAAAGCCTGGTCCTAGTTGAATGGTTTGCGGTGGTGGGGCCTTTAGGGATCCATCTTAGAAGTGGCTTGATGTTTTCTTCGGTGTTTGCCCCCTTTTCCTTTCCTAGCCGCATGCCCACTTGTTCTTTGGCTTTTCTGCTATGCCTTTTGCAACACAAGACCTCCTGCATTTAACCATGTATTCTCCTGCACGTTGTGGTAAAGAGAACAGTTTTCAAGTTTTGAAAACAACAGCGACTTGAACCTTAGCTTGACTTAGCTTGACTATCGGGTACCATTGCTGGTACCCTGGTTTTGGGTTGTGAGCCAAATAGACGTCTTTCTTCCTAAATCACCCACTCTCTGTTCTTCTGTTAGAGTACCAGAAGATGGACCAAGACAGTAGGCTAGGCTAAGCTGTGCTGTTTGGTAAGTTAGGTGTATTAAATGCATTATGGGATTTTTGTTTTGTTTTGTTGTCTTCAGCTTACAGGGGACTTATCAAGATGATTTCAGTCGGGGAGTATCTGAGTCCGCAGATCTGTGTATCTGTGTTCCATTCCTGCCATGTAGCCCAAGGAGGAGTAACTAGTATTAGTGTTTGCTTTCTGCCTTCAGATTCATCCACAATGGAGGTAGGCTTCCTCATGGGGTAGCAGTTTTCCCAAGCAGGGTTGTTGTATGAGATGGGGGACTGGTCTCCACTACTGAGACCCATGCCAACTGTGCTTAGTTAGGGTCTAGCTGATAAGTGTTTCCTCAAGCCTGTGAAGGACCTGGGCACCCAGTCCTGGGCATGGACTGGGATCCAGGATCCAGAAAGCTGGCTTGAACCTCTAGCTCCTGTTACCTTGTTCATTTTCTGTTTTACCTGCTGCTTTTCCCACCATAGTCCCCGTGTTCAGCTCCAGATATTTTCATATTCAGTTATAATTCAGCTTGCTCTGCTGGTGGAATAGTTTAATAGACGGAGTTTATGCTCCACACAACTTGGGAAAGAAATGCAGGGCCCGGAGTGAGACACTCACCTCCTGGCCTCCGTTCCCTCATCAGCAAAGGAAGGGCTAAGACTCGGTGACATTAAACTTCAAGACTCTGCCCCACCCTCGGTGCTGTGTGCTAATAGAATGACGTCTCTGACCCCAGGTAATATGGAGCCCAGCGTGGCACAGTGTCCTGGCTGGTACTCACTGGGTTTTTCCCCTGTGATGGCAGCTGAGACAGCTGGGCTCCCTGGGCAGAAACAGTGGAGAGAGCTCTTCCCTCCCTCTCTTTCCTCTTTCCCTCCCTACAGTCCCAAGGTAGCAAAGGGAGCTGGCCAGATACAGGAGGCCTTCCCAGCAACCCCCAAGGAGCTCCTGACTTATTTATTAGCTGCCATCTCCCTCTTCTCCCCTAGGGAAAACGCTGACCCTGTGCCGTGAGGCCTGCACGGGAGGGCAGATCCTCCAAGCCTGTTCTTTGTCCCCGTGAAACCTAACCTCGGTTAACCCCTGTGTTCTGCACTCGGAAGTGAAGAGCAAGCGTTTTCAAATATTTCAGTATCCAGCAACTTCACAAAGAAGATGCTGACCTCTGACTGCATTGTGGTAATGCACAGTATTGACTTGGCTTGATTAGAATCCTTCATTGAAGCTCTAGGCAGAGTGGTCACACTTAGCCATTACTGCAACCCCATGAAATGGTCTTGCTACATAGAAGAACACCGAGGCACAGGATGGCGAGGTCATCTGCCGGCATTCACACAGGTGCTCACTAGCCAGAGAGAGCCCCTCTGCCCATCTCGTTCAGGTCAGGACCCCAGCTGTACTTGGAAACAATAATCAGTACAGAGTGAAGAGTAGAGTGCAGTCACCACAAGGAAAGAGCAGCTGGAATTGTCAAGTCCACGTGGACTTAAGTGTAGGAACTTTGTCAACACCTGCTGTGTGTGCATTTGTGCCCTCTTCCCTCCAGACCAGCGCAGCCAAGGAGCTGCTGCCCATAGGACATGTGGCGCTTCGGTGTGTACTCAAGCTCACATGGGCCGGCTTTTCTTCAGGAAGTGGGCCAGCGTGGTTGGTTAGTGCCCGCTCTGGGTACTACCTGCTCGTGTTTGACTTTGCAGGGCCAGGCTGGGGGCTCGGCCAGAGGGCAGACACGCCTCTTCCCCAGTACTCCCAGGGTGGCCCGCCTGTGAATGTATGTGCCGCCTCAGAGCAGTGAAAGCACAGGCTGTCTGCTCTGTGAGCCCCCTTGTCCTTTTCCATAGCTGCCCCTGGGACTTCTGGGTAAGGCTGTTTCTCTTGGCCACACTTGGAGCTCCCTTTACCGCAGAGGTTCCGGCCCTCTCTGGGCTTGGTTTCTGGCATCCAGTGCCTTGTCCTTCTGCAGGCATCTCACTGAGCACTCTGTGACTGGCCTTGGCCCCCCAGGCTCTCCCCTGTCCCCCGCCTGTCTTCTTACTCGCCAACGGTCCTCTCGTCCCTGTTTGCGGGGCGTTCTTCCCAGCCATCCTGCCTTTCCCATTCTGTCTGCTCACTTCATTTGCACCAGATGCTGAGCTGCCCCTAGGATCAGGAAGACAAACTGCAGGGACTCTGAGCTTCAGGCCACTGAAAAGGATGGTGGCAGAGAAGTGCAGTGCTCTAGGCATGGTGCTGTCCCAGAGCTGACATAGAGTCCCAGGGGACAAGAGCTTTCCTGCCTTGATCTTTCTGCCCTGCCCAGTACCACTTGAGACCTCTGTATCTGGAGGAGATACAGGTTAGGATGTCTGGCTTGTCACTTAGCAACCATCTCCACCCTTTCCCCTCCCTATGCCCTGGAGTGGGCCCCAGGGAATGGGGAGGCAAGGCCCACAGGCCTGCTGAGAGTCCCAGATGAGTAGAGCTGGGCCAGCACAGTCCTCTCTCTTCTTCTCTATCAAAGGTAACCCAAGCTCTGAGGGTCATCTCAGGCTATGTCTGGCTATAAATACTATGTTTCCTGGGGGATTACCTGGGCTTTTCTTCTGGCTACACCCTCTTAGGCTGAGCTGATCCTTCCAGGGCCAGGGTTCTTTCTGACCTCTTATCCCCTTAGCCAGGTGGGTCACTGCAGACTTCTGCATTCAGCTGTAAACTACTGGGGACAATGGGAAGAACAAGGGGAGATTCAAGAATTTGTCCTAGGCTGATGGGCCCTTGAGCTAAGACTGCTGGGACCAAGTGACTCTGATTCTTGCTTTCTTCTGTGTAGAGGAGAGTCATCTCTTTTCAGCTAGCACAAGCCCAGGCTTGTCCATAGTCAGTACTTAAGGGAAGGACACTTTTGGCCCCATCCCTGGCACCAGGCCTGGGGTGGAGCTTGGTAACTGAGCATGGAAATAGCTGAGGGACTTCTGCAGGCATAAATAGGGCCAGCTCATAGCTTGGGAGGATTGCCCTGGGAAGTCTCTGCTCCCTTTTGTTGGTCTCCAGCTCAGTATCACATCTCAGGGGTGCAGTTACACTAGTCCCTGAACCACAGGAAGAATCTCCTGGGGTCTGAAATGAAGAAGCAAAGGGAAAGCAGCGTGGCGGCGCCTGCCTGTAATCCCAGGGAAGGCAGTGTGGTGGCACATGCCTGTAATCCAGCACTCAAGAAATTTAAGCAGAAAGATAGGAGTTGTAGGGAAGCCTGGCTAAAATAGCAAGACCCAATATCTCTCTCTCTCTCTCTCTCTCTCTCTCTCTCTCTCTCTCTCTCTCTCTCTCTCTCTCTCTCTCTCTCTCTCTCTCTCTGTCTATGTGTCCCTGCTCTGTCAGTTCATTCTCAATTCAGCAGATGTTTCTGAGAATCTGCATTGTGCCTGACACCCTCAAGGCACTGGGCTATTGTCTGTGCTGTGCCTTCCTGTGTTTCTGAGAACTCCTGTTCTGTGTAGTCATTTTGATTTAAGCAGTCTGAGTCAGGTGTTGGGAGTGAACTTATAACCACCACCACCACCACCACCACCACCACCACCACCACCACCACCACCACCACCACACCACACCACCAGGCACGTAGGCAAGTTGGGAAGGACCTATAGTGTTCTTTTTCCTGTTTTCCTCTCACTGCCCTCCCTTGGGTGGCAGTGCCAGACACTGCTCATTATCCAGGCCAAGCCACAGCAGCCACCATCATTATCCTCCCCAAGCCAGACAGTGTGCCCTCTTGCTCTCTCCTTCCTCCCTCCCTCCCTCCCTCCCTCCCTCCCCAAGTCAGCTCTGCAGCCGTTTTGGAGACCATGTATGTGTTGAGCTAATTTATGTTAACCTGTGCGTTATCATAGCATCTCCACTCTTCTATGTTTACAGCTAGGGCTTTATTTGGGGGTTTGGTTTTGGAGACAGAGTTTGATAAAGCCTAGACTGGCTTTAAACTCCATATTCAGCATAGAATGACCTTGAACTCTAGCTCATCCTGTATCTACTTCCCAAGTTCTAGGATCACAGGTGTCTACCCCACACCTAGGTACAAATAGGTTTTTTTTTTTGTTTCCCATGCTGGGGATGCAGCCCAGGGCCTTGTACATGCTAGCTAAGTAAGCACTCTGCTACTAAGCTATACCCCCAGGCCTGTCCTCTGACCTCCACACATGCACGCGCGCGCGCGCGCGCGCGCGCGCACACACACACACACACACACACACACACTGGTTTCAGGGATCAGACTCAAGTCATCAGACGTACGCAGCGAGGGTTTCTACCTGCCGAACCATCTGAGCTTTGCCAGCCTGAGTCTGTGCTCTTCAGCGGCACCCAGGAAGCTCCAGTGCAGGGCCACTCTGGTCGCACACACACACACACACACACACACACACACACACACACACACACACACACACACCTTCTGCCCAGTCACAAGTGTCTTGCTATTGCCTGCCCACCCGGAGCATAGGAACCCAGGACCTTGCAGATGTTTCTTCTATCCCTACTATGGTGATGTGCCTTGACTGCTAAATTAGTGTGTTTAAAGTCTTTTGTGGGCCTCATCCCGAGCAGGGAGCGTTTCCTTTACCCCATCTTTGACTGGAGCTTATGCAGGGGAAGTGGAGTCCTAAGTAGTTGCCACTGGATGCTTTTGCTGTTGAACTCAGCAGAGCCTGCCCTGGCCCTAAACAAAACTGGGCTGCCAGGGCTGAACCCCTGGAGCTGTGGCTCTTTTTCTTGGCTCACCACCGTCCTCAGCCCCACTCTCTGGCTTCCTGAGTTCTTCCAGCTTTTCTCTGGCTGCTCCCCCAAACACCATGTGTCCTCTGTGCTTATTAACAACTTTCATGATAATCTTATTACAGAAGCAATTAATTCTCATTGTAGAGAATTTGGAGAACATAAGCAAAAAAAAAATTGACTGGTAACTGCCATTCAGTTATAGCCACTATTCACATTTCAGTATAAGTTAATTCTTCTGGTCTTCTTAATATTTATACAATTATGCATGCTTTTAGAAGCCGAAGCTGGGGAACAGAGCACTTGCTGTTCTAGAACCTTTCCTCCTTGTTACAAAGTGGCTGCCACCAATGGCTTGGTACAGACACAGGTTTTATTTCCCCTTTCCTGGTCGTGTGCATTTCAGTCGTTCCCGCTTTCTCTGCTGAGACCATGCTGAGTTGAACAGCTTTGTCACAGTGCTCTCTCTCTTCTTAGAATGAATTCCTAGAAAGCCAAAAGTTGAGTCAGAGGGATATACTTTCGTTCTTTTGATAGCATATCAAATAAATGGGCTTAATAAGGTTTATAACAATTTGTGTGGCATATGAGTTTTCATATCTTTTCGAGACTGTGGTGATATTTTGTTGTACTCTAATAAAAACTTGCCTGAAGATCAGAGGACACAAGGCACAGCCACTTCTCACCTCGCCAACTCCTCAGCCGAAAAGAGAAGATCCTGTCTCCACGAGTCCTCAGACTGAATGCCTCTGAGTCCTCAGCGGAAAGGGCCTAATTCCTGTCTCCTCCCCGACTCTAGTGGCAGCCATAGCATCAGGCTGTGGCCCTCACCTTCCACTTGGTTTGAACCAGTCTCTGTTGTGTGCTGCTGGGTACACCAGGCTAGCTGGCTGGTGTTGCAGGAGGGGTGCCCTCAGCTCACTGTAGATGAAGCACAGGGATTACAGACCTGCACGACCTTGCCCTGCTTTTACATGGTTCTGGGGATTTGAACTGAGGTCCTCACATTTATGTAGCAAGTACTTTACTCACTAAGCCACTTTCCCAGCCTCAATTTGTTGTTGTTTTGTTTGATTCAACTACCTACAAAATATCTTGAAAGTAAAATTTAAAAGCCATCATCAAAGCCGGGCATGGTGGCACATGCCTTTAACCCCAGCATTTAGGAGGCAGAGGCAGATGAAGCCAGCCTGGCTTATAGAGAGAGTTCCAGAATAGCCAGAGCTGTACAGAGAAACCCTGTCTTAAAAAAACAAAACAAAGAAAGCCATCATCAATTAACTTAGATGCTTAGGTGAAAGACTTCCTTTCTGTTTTGGATTTTGTCTGATTGTGCACACCAGTATGTGGGGCTGAGACATCCAGGCATGTGTCCTGTCAGTGTTCACATTTGTGCCTAGAGAGCTGGTATTTTTATGCTGCGTTTGACCCACTGATGAAAGCACCAAGCTGGCCCAGAGATGCTGCCACTGCCCTCTGCTGGCACAGAGGGGAACAACTCTGGAGCCACCGGCCGGGGTCTTGCTTGTCTGGTGTTAACTCTGCCAATCCTTTGCTCCTGCCTCACCACCGTGTTGTACTGTCTCATGTCAAGAAGACCCTCCACAGGTGAGGGAAGCGTGTAAGGCCTTGTATCACGGGTCATTGTGAGTGCTGTGGATACTTGGAAAGGTTCATGTGCAGTGTCAACCCATGGATAAGAAGTGTAAATGACACTTGAGAAAGTTAGCTGCTGTCTGGGTGGAGGAGAGAGAACCCCAGAGGTTACTTTAAGAGGTTTATGAACATAGCCGCACCCCCCCCCCCAAAGAGGCTGTGAACAAAGACAGCTTCCAAGGTGAGATAGAAGCACTCAGATTACAGACACCATACTGCCACACCCTTCGTTTATGTGGGTTCTAGAGATTTGAACTTGGGTCCTCTCAGTTGTACAGCACACCACTACAGGGATGTTATTGTGAAGATCAGTCCGTTACACAGAGAGTACCCAGGAGAGAGGTATGTGTGCATAGTTACAGTTCAGATGTCCTTAGGGTCACAACTCAGTAATCTCAGTTGCCAGGCACAGCTGAGGTAATGTTAAATGTCCCAAAGCTTCTGTAGGTCTTCTATAGGAAACCTGTGCCTAACAGAGCATGTGGGCACGTTTCTGTAGTTCTAGCATGGGGAGGTTAGGACAGGACGGTTAGGGTTAGGAGTTCAGGGCCAGATTGTCACCTACATTTTGGGGGGTTTTGTTTGTTTGTTTGGTTGGTTAGTTGGTTTTGGTTTTTGAGACAGGGTTTCCCTGTGTAGCCCTGGCTGTCGTGGAACTCGCCTTGTAGCCTCAAACTCGTTGAGATCCGCCTGCCTCTGCCTCCTGAGTGCTAGAACTAAAGGTGTGCACCCTGTCTGATAGAAAAGGAAAGAGAGGACAAAAGACGGTACTGACAGTCGGTTGTATCGTTTTCCTCAGTCCTCAGCAGGTTAGGAGTTGCCCATGCTCCAGACCTGACCTCTGGCCAACCTAGAAGCAGCAGACAGACAGACAGACAGAGAAGACATGTAGCAGCAAGGAAACCCACAAGGAGGCTCAAGAAGCCAAAGAGCACGAGCAGAGAGTAGAAGGTCACGCCCGGGCGGGCATCCTCCAGGGCATCCCTGCTCCAAGCCATGTCTCCTGATGGATCACCGTGCTAATCAAGTAGTAGTCACCAAGACCCAAAGAAGCAGGAGCAAAGGGTACAGGAATCACAAGGGGAACTACTTCCTTCTCAGGGCAAAAACGTCTTCAAAGTTCATCCAAAAAATGTGTTCCCAACTGTTTCCTCGGTGCATCCTTTCTTTCCATTGATCTTGTTTTGATTTTTGTGGATGGTAGAGGGTGTAGGGATTGTTTGGTCTTCCTGTATGGAAAACCTGTAACCCCAACACAAACACCAAATAGCCCACCTTCTACCCCTGTGCCCTTCAGCAATGTTCTTTCTTGCCGTAAGCAAGGTGGTATGTGCACCTGGGTCCATTTCTGGGCTCTCTTTCTGTTCTTTTGACCTGTTTGACCTGTTGTGATGACTGTAGAATTATACTGGGCCTTGATAACGGCAGTGTGGGCCAACCTACTATATTCTTGTGCAGAAGCAGCTTTGTTCTTCCACACAAATATTCCCTTCTTCCTTCCTCCCCTTTCTTGTTTCATGTGTGTGGAAATGTGTAGGTGTGATATATGCGCATGCCCGTTCTCAGAGGCCAGCAAAGGAGAATGTCAGATGTTCTCCTATTGCCCTCCACCCTCTTCCCTTAGGACCGGTTCTCTCCGTGACCGGAAGAGCTGAGCTGACAGCCAGTAAGCCCCAGCGATTCTCCTGTCTCCGTACCAAACTGAGGGCGCTTACACCTGGCTCTGGACACCCGAACTCCAGGCCCTACCCACAGAGCCACCTCTCCTATAAACGTTTATAAAAATTGTAGAACTGGCCTTCCATTTCCTTGGAGAAAACTCCCAGTAAGAACTTTATTGAGGGCTGGAGAGATGGCTGGGTAGTTAAGGGTACGGGCTGCTCTTCCAGAGGCCCAGAGTTCAATTCCCAGCAACCACGTGGTGGCTCACAGCCATCTATAACAAGATCTGGTGCCCTCTTCTGGCCTGCAGGCATACATGCAGGCAGAACACTATATACATAATAAATGATTAAGTCTTTTTTTAAAAAAAGAAAATTATAAATAAAAAATTTTAAAAAAAAAGAACTTTATTGAAGCTGAATGGTGTTGGTGCATCCCTTTAATCCCAGCACTCGGGAGGCAGAGCCAGGCAGATCTCTGTGAGTTTGAGGCCAGCCTGGACTACCAAGTGAGTTCCAGGAAAAGCGCAAAGCTACACAGAGAAACCCTGTCTCAAAAAAAAAAAAAAAAAAAAAAAAAAAAAAAAAAAAAAAAAAGCCGGGCAGTGGTGGCGCATGCCTTTAATCCCAGCACTCGGGAGGCAGAGGCAGGCGGATCTCTGTGAGTTCGAGGCCAGTCTGGGCTACCAAGTGAGTTCCAGGAAAAGCGCAAAGCTACACAAGAGAAACCCTGTCTCAAAAAACCAAAAAAAAAAAAAAAAAAAACAACAACAAACCTTTATTGAGAGCCAGGGGTGGTGGCAAATACCTTTAATCACAGCACTCTGAGGCAGAGGCAGGTGGATCTCTGAATTCAAGGCCAGCCTGGTCTACAAAGTGAATTCCAGGACAGCGGGGTTTACACAAAGGAACCCTGTCTTGAAAAACAAAGCAAAACAACAATAACAAAACTTTATTGGCAGTCTAGAGAAATAGCCATGTGGCTAAAAGCACATTCTGCTTTTTCAGAGGATCTGAGTTGGGTTCCCAGCACCCACATCTGGTAGCTCACAGCTGGCTGAAACTTCAGCTTCAGGGGGTCCAACACCCTCTTCTGGACTCTTTGTCAGCACCTACACTCACATACACACACACACACACATAGACACATAATTAAATATAAATCATTTTAAAAAGCAGCTTCATGGCAGTCCTTATAAGCCGAGCTGCCATGAAGTTCTCCGAAAAGTAACACTTTATTTTCTTTCGGACTGGCAAGAGCTTAAGTACGCTTTTTCCATGCAGCTTGGGCTGCCTGACGTTGTCTCTGAAGCCTCCACCCCTGCTGTGTTGCCGCCTGCTGCCATGGGGGCCTCCATGCTGCTAACTCAGACAGCATGGCCTTTTCCCTTTGCTCCTCCTCCTCCAGGCAGCTCCTGGGATTTCTAGCTTGCCTGATCTAGGGTAATTCCCTTTTCGTCACTAATAAAACTGTCCTCAAGCATAAAAAAGTAACTTGGCCAGAACTGAACTAGATGGATAGGTCAGGTTAGGGAGTAGACGTCTAGATGACATGTGCCTGTGCAGTGCACGTAAGTGCAGAGGCCAGTGCTAGACGTCATCCAACACCCTCCACCTTGCTTTAAAACAGGGTCTCAGTGACACAGAGCTCACGGGGTGAACTGGCTGGCTTCTAGGTTTCCACGGGTGCTGGGATCTAAACTCAGTTCCTCATGCTTGCATGGGAAGACCTTGACCCACTGAGCCGTTCCCCAACTCCTGGATAATTTCCATGAGGTTTGCCTCCTTCCCGTTGTTACCCTGTGACTGTTTTTTTTTTTTTTTTTTTTTTTTTTTTTTTTACCGCTAGCAGTCCTAGAAGGCTCTTTTAAATTCTGTGAGGTCTTTAAAATCCCCTTTCCTTGGCTCGTGTTTTAAAGACTCTTTTCTTCCTTCCTTCTTTTTTTTTTTTGGGGGGGGGGTTTGGGGGGTGGTTTCAAGGCAGGGTTTCTCTGTGTAGTTTTGGTGCCTGTCCTGGATCTTGCTCTGTAGACCAGGCTGACCTCGAACTCACAGAGATTCACCTGGCTCTGCCTCCCGAGTGCTGGGATTAAGGGCATGTGCCACCACTGCTCAGCTGACTCTTATTTCTTAACTTTGCTATTTGATAACCTGCTGTAAATCCCAGTCTCAAGTACTGGTAAGCCTGATTCTTCTGCCACCCACTGGCTCTGACTCATACTGCTTTATTTATTGCATCTTGTGACCTTTATTTTTGTTGGGTTTTTTTGTTTGTTTGTTTGTTTGTTTGTTTGTTTTGTTTTGTTTTTTGAAAAGGTTTCACTGGGTAACGTAGGTTGGCATGAAACTCACTGTGTAATACTTGCTGACTTCAAACTTGTGATCCTCCAACCTCTATCTTTTGAGTACTGGGGGCATGGGCCACCACTCTGGCTCTGTTGCCCCACCCCCACTCCCAGGGTCTTGCTGTGTAGCTCCAACTGTCCTGGAACTCACTCTGTAGACCAGGCTGGCCTTGAACTCAGAGATGATCTGCCTCTTCTTCCCAAGTGCTGGGATTAAAGTGTGTACCACTACACTGGTCTCTTGGGTATTTTCAAGGCCTGGTTTGAAGTTGTTTTCTTCTGAAGAGGATTTATTTCCTAGGAACACTTTCCATTGAATGATGGCCACAGTTTTCTACTCACACACAGGGGACTGTGTATTTTGGAGTACAAGCCCCAGGATTTAGTAAAACTTCTCACTCCAGCCTCAGGCAGGCCATGTAATCTCTCTGCATCTGCCCTGTCATCTGTGAAATCACATCCTGGTACCTACTGCCTAAGTATACGTAAATAAGAAGCATCAGTGGTGGCCAGTGAAAAGCTTGCTCTTGCACTGAGTAACTCCGCTCCTGCCCCTGCCAACGGGAGCAAACCAGTGCACCCTGGCCACAGCCCGTTGCATGACCCTGTTGAGAGCACAGCCTTGAACTTGCTAGGTAGATGAGGATGGCCTTTAACTTGTGTGGCCAAGGAGAACTTGGGTGCTTCACCTACCTCCTATGAGTTCTCAGTTCTCAGGTTAAGATGTCTGAACCTCCAGGTGCCCTTGAGGGACAGAAGCCTCCACCCTCAGTCTTGACCATGGTCTGGAATTGTATTGGAGATCATTTGGGACTGGGTAACAAGAAAAATGACACTTAACAGAAATAATTTTCTTCAGATGCTGTAGAAATTGGTTGGCTATTTCTTTTTTTTTTTTTTTTTCTTCGAGACAGGGTTTCTCTTGTGTAGCTTTGCGCCTTTCCTGGAACTCACTTGGTACCCCAGGCTGGCCTCGAACTCACAGAGATCCGCCTGGCTCTGCCTCCCGAGTGCTGGGATTAAAGGCGTGCGCCACCACCGCCTGGCAGGGCTATTTCTTTTTAATTATTAGATCATGGATGCACCTCAAAAATAGAACAATCATCTGTATCTCCAAGGCCCTGGGCTCAGTTCTAGCACTACAAAAAGAAAAGAAAACACTCATCACAACTATGTGGTAGAGCAATAAGATGTTAGTAATTTTATGTGTGTGAGTGTTTGCCTATACCTAAGTCTGTGCACCACGTGCATGCCTGGTACCTGTGGAGGCCAGAAGAGGGCGTTAGGTTTCCTGACTCTGGAATTTCAGACAGTTGTGTGCTGGCATGTGGGAGCTGGGAAGCAGACGGCCCTCCAGAAGTTCAGCAGTGCTCTTGTTACACCTTGTCTGCTGTGCACCTCGCGGGAGGAGAGACAACACTTACGGTCTTTAATAAATCACCACATAAGTGGAGCCCCTGGTCCATCAGGGCTGCAGGACAGGACTCGGGAGCCTGGCTGCTCCTGGCAGCCCGGGCAGGGCAGCAGCAGGCTTTATAAGCACAGCACCACAAACGGCTGTTGTCAGGTCACAGCCGCAGTCTCCCACTAATCGGGGTTCAGAGACCTGGGCCTCCCTGTGTGTCCATCCTTGTCAGCCGACACAGAATGTAAGCTTTCCAGTTCAGCCAGTCCGATTCACTGTTCTTTCTGTGTGGAACGGCCATAATGCTTTAGAGAACTAAGGGGCATAACAGACTATTTCTGTTGTCTAAGGAGGAGATGGGTCAACTGCTGGAAGATTCCCAGCTCCCCGTGGTGTTAGGAACCTGAACTTTCACTCTGCAGGTAAAATTGAATCTAGAGTCAAAATGGCAGTACTTAGGACAAGGTGCTTTTGCCTCCTCCCTTCACTCTTAACTGCTGAGCCAGCTCTGCAGTCTCAAATTGTTCATAATTTCTAGTCATGTGGAAAGTTGACAGTAATAGAAAATGAAGTAAAGGGAAAGTTGAAATTGTATATTGGCATGAAAATATCTTAACTTCTTTCTAGGAAAAGGAGTGTAAAGCAGTGTACTTAATAGTATCCTGATACACCCCTGTACTCAAGAGAAGCAAATAAATACACTTTTTTTATTTATTTGTTTGTTTTTTGAGGCAAAACATAGCCCAATCTGGCCTTGAACTTACTATGTAGGCAAAGGTGACCTTGAGCCCTGATCCTCCTGCCCCTAACTTCCAAATGTTGGAATTATGGGTGAGCACAACACCCCTGGCTTGTTAACAATCATTCCTTTTTTGTTTTGCTTTGGGGTGTGTGGGGGTTCTTGTGTGGGGAGGGGGTTCTGTGTGTGCGAGGGGTGGGTTTGGGTTTTTGAAATAGGGTTTCTCCATATAGCCCTGGCTGTTCTGGAACTCATTCTGTAGACCAGGCTGGCTTTGAACTCAGAGCTCTGCCTGCCTCTGCCTCTGGAGTACAGGGATTAAAGGTGTGCGCCACCACTGCCCAGCCAGTCATTCCTTTTGAATGATAGAAGTCTAAGTCATTTTCTCCCAATGGCAGTATAGAGCAGTGGTAAGGGACTGGGCTTGGAGTCAGAAAGCCGTGCATTCAGTATCTGTTTGGCTTTAGACAAATGACAGACTTTTGGTTTTCCCATCTGTTGGGTTGTTTTGATGTGTAGCTTTGTGGCAGGGTGCTTGCCCAGCATGCAGAAAGCTGTTTTTTTAAGGAAGAAAGATCTTGAGTCCCAAGAACTTACCTGTATTCTGGCACACTTGGCTGTAAATGGTTGATGTTACTGGGTTTCTCCTTGGTTTAAAGTTTATTTATAGCAAAAGGTAAAGGGGACCAGTGGCAGCCTATTAAGTTCTGCTTTGTGGACTTTTAAGGTATTGTTTTAGCTATTTATAAGGTTGGGCATACGATGACTTTTTTTCCCCTCCCAAGTCACGGGGGGCTGGATTTTCTAGTAAGGTAATTCTTCCCATGATCCTCTTTAAAAGCTGAAAAGAGGGGCCCGTAGTAACAATTCAAATATTTTATAATGAAGCTAAGCTACTTGCGGATGCAGACCTGTCAGTAGTGCACAAGTGTGTAAGCTGGGAAAGTCCACTAGCACCACAGTTTCTGATACAGTGGGAAGAGCCCAACTGCAGCTCCAAGGCTGTTCAGCCACAGAGGGCACCCTGGCCGTCGGGGACACCGCTACAGCATACAGTTGTGCTGCCCTTGTTAGCCCACCCACCTTTCTGTCTTAGCTTGTTAGTTTTACATACACGGATTGTGTCCAGATTTCTTTGATGCTAAACATAAACTTTTTTTAAAAAAAAAATGTTATATGCATTGTTGTTTTGTCCTGGGTGTTGGGTCCCTTGGAACTGGAATTACAGACAGTTATGAGCTGCCATGTGGGTGCTGGGAATTGAACCCAGGTCTTCTTAATTGTTGAACCATCTCCTATATACTGTTTTTTGTTTGTTTGTTTGTTTGTTTGTTTGTTTGTTTGTTTGGTTTGTTTGTTGGGTTTTGTTTTGTTTTTTCCGAGACAGGGTTTCTCTGTGTAGCTTTTCACCTTTCTGAAACTCACTCTGTAGACCAGGCTGGCCTCGAACTCACAGAGATCTGCCTGCCTCTGCCTCCTGAGTGCTGGGATTAAAGGAGTGTGCCACCACCACCTGGCTTTCCTATATACTTTTTTTTATAATTGAAGAGCAAGATAAAAATGTCCAAAAACAAGTTAGAGGTGGTGGTACATGCTCATAATCTCAGAATTCAGAAAGCTGAGGTAGGAAGCTTATAAACTCCAGATCAGCCTTGAGACATTTCATAAAACAAAACAATCAGACAACCTTTAACAACAGCAAAGGCTGTGCAGACAGTCTCTAACTTAAGATCTTTTTATTGTCTATCTTCCTTCTTTCTTCCTTTCTTAAAAAATTACATTGTCCCGGGCAGTGGTGGTGCACACTTTTAATCCCAGTGCTCGGGAGGCAGAGGCAGTTGCATCTCTGTGAGCTCAAGGTCTACAGAGCAAGTTCCAGGACAACCAGGACTGCACAGAGAAACTCTGTCTTGAAAAACCAAATCAAACCAAAACAAAATTACATGGTCAAGGTTAGAGAGACAGCTCAGTGGTTAAGAGTGCAGAGGACCCAGTTCAGTTCCCAGTGTTCTCGTAGTGGCTCACAGCCATTTGTATGTCCAGTTCTAGGGCTCAGATACCTTCTTTTGACGTGTGTGTGTGTGTGTGTGTGTGTGTGTGTGTGTGTGTGTGTGTGTGTGTGTGTGTGTCTGTCTGTCTGTGCGCGCGCGCGCGCGCATGTACCAACACCCAAAGAGACAAGAACCTGCTTGGCCGAAAAAGGTATTTTGTATGTCTAACTCGTCCTTGCTCTTAAGAACGTGTCCCAGTGCCCTAAATACGTAGGAAGCGGTACAGTAAAGTGCCTGAGAGGCCGGGGACAGCGAGGGGCAAATTACAGCTTAAGTGGCGCCGGGTGCTGAGCCTGTGTCTGTCTTGCCCAGGACGGAATGAGCCCTTGAAGAAGGAGCGGCTCAAGTGGAAGAGTGACTACCCCATGACGGATGGGCAGCTGCGGAGCAAGCGAGATGAGTTCTGGGACACAGCTCCTGCCTTTGAGGGCCGAAAGGAGATCTGGGATGCCCTCAAGGCTGCCGCCTATGCTGCTGAAGCTAATGACCATGAGCTGGCTCAGGCCATCCTGGATGGAGCCAGCATCACTTTGCCTCATGGTAAGCAAGCAGCGCCGAGTCCACCCTTGCAGGGGCTGGGGGTGTCGGGGTTCATTAACATGGAGGTGGAGGAAAGCCACCAGGTGTCAGTAGTTTCTCTTTATGCTGGTGGGGATGGAGGAATATGCATATATGTATGGCTGTCGGGTTCACTTAAACAGCTCTTTCTGGCATGAACAAGAATCACAAGATACAAAACCAGGCATGGTAGCACATGCCAGTGATCTCAGCACAGGGGAGTCTGAAGTTCAAGGCCAGTCTGGGTTATATGAGACTGTTGAGGAAGGTAGGAGGGACAGGATCTCCTTTTGCCTAATGAGAAGACAGAAAGACACCAATAGAACCTACAAGCTGGGCTGGAGAGATAGAGCACTGACTGTTCTTCCAGAGGATCTGGGTTCAATTCCCAGCACCCACATGGGAGCTAACAACTGTCTGTAACTCCAAGATCTGACACCCTGACACAGACATACATGTAGGCAAAGCACCAAATGAAAATAAAATAAAAATAAATAAATTATATACATATATATATATATTATTTAAAAAAGCCCTACAAGCTAAAGGCTTGCTAGAGGTACTTAGGGTCTCAGAGCCTTTGAGGTCCTGATCCAGAACTTTGTGCTGCATTGTCTCATTTAAGTTCCTAGCGCCCTCGTTAGGCTGCGAAGGGAAAGCAGTTGTAGAACTCCAGTCACAGACCGAGGTCTTGACCGGCCCTTTCCTGTGGCCTTTCCTAGCTTTGTGGCCCCGAGCAGAGGTTGTCTCACCTTAAAGCCTGAGCCTCTTGCAATCACAAAGGAGTGTTCAGGATGTGCATAATATCACCTAGTCCAGTATAAGCACTTGGGGGTGCTCAAGACTCGGTGAAGGCATCCCACTTGCATTACATTATAGCAGTAAGGAAATTGGGGCTCAGCCCAGCACCTACCGTGTGTACTCAGCCAAAATGTTGAATAAACAAATGACTGATGGAGCCAGCCCCGTGTTCTTCTAGTCATAAGGATGTCCCAGAGTGTCCTGACTAAGGGGTAAGACTGGGGACTGTGCGGTAGCTGTGGTGGGTGAGTTAATCTGCTGTCACAAAGTACCACAAACGGGTCCTTACACACTAGAAATCTGTTTCTCACAATTCCAGAAGTCCAAGGAGAAAGTGCCAGCCATTTTAGTTCTGGTGAGGGTTCTCTCCTCTTTGCTGTTTTCACATGCTAGGCAGGGCAGGCAGGCAGAGAGAGAGGATGCGGAGAGTTCTCTGGGGCCTTTCCTTGTAAGAAAACCGATCCCATCAGATTATCCCAACATTATCATTTACTCATGTAACCTTATTACTTCCAAATTGGCTTCAACATAGGAATTTGGGGGACACGGGATTCTGTGCAGGACAGCAGGTCCCCAGACTACACTGATTGCCCTGCCTTTCCCACAGGAACCCTTTGTGAATGCTATGATGAGCTGGGCAATCGATACCAACTGCCCATCTATTGCCTGTCACCGCCTGTGAACCTGCTGCTGGAGCACACGGAGGAGGAGAGCCTGGAGCCTCCTGAGCCTACCCCCAGTGTGCGCCGAGAATTCCCGCTGAAAGTGCGCCTCTCCACAGGCAGGGACGTGAGGCTCAGCGCCAGCCTGCCCGACACAGTGGGGCAGCTCAAGAGGCAGCTGCACAGCCAGGAGGGCATCGAGCCGTCCTGGCAGAGGTGGTTCTTCTCTGGGAAGCTGCTTACAGACCGCACACGGCTCCAGGAAACCAAGATTCAAAAAGACTTTGTCATCCAGGTCATCATCAACCAGCCCCCACTACCCCAGGACTGATAGACAGCTGACTCCTGGGAAGAGAGGCCATGGAGGTCCCCTGCAGGCTGTGGGGCCTAGGCCTGGTGCACAAGGCCCCCGGCCTGTGGCCGCCTCCCAGCGCTGTTGTCTTCTTCAGGGGCACCTCCTGCCACCCTGCTGTATGGCTCTTAGTGAGCCATGAAGGGACTTGCCTTCCAGGGTGCTGGATCCACAGAGCTGCCTGCCACACACAGGCCTTGTCAACCTTGTCGGAGAAACGGCACCTGGCATTCACCACCACGGGTTGGCGCCGTGGGGGCTGGCCTGCAAACCCTGGACCCCAGATCTGTCATCTGGTGCCACCACTGTGCTCACTCCAGTTTTCTGCTCAGGGTTGGAAGCAATTGCTGTCTCCCCCCTTTGTCCCTCACCATGACTCTGCCCTGGGCACAGTGCCAGTCCCCTGGAGGGGAGGGAATCACCAGTGAGCCCCAGGGCTTGGAGAGCTTGAGGCGGGCCTCTCTGCCTCTCCCTGCACCCAGCACAATCGGCAGAGATGAGGCAGAGGGCCAGGTAGCCAGGCTTTATGCAGTGGTCTGCACAGGGCCATCCCCAACGGTAACCCAGGCAGGGTCGGCTCTGTAGCCTGGTCACGGCCCCAGCAGGGCCCTGTGTACAGACACATCTGCATTTTATCAATAAAGCCTTTTGCTCCTCCTCATCTAGTCCTTGACTTTGCATTCCACAGCATGGTGGAGCCCAGAGCTCCTGCTGGTTTGGGAACAGATGGGCACAGTAGAGCATCCAACCTGAGCTGCCCTTCTTTATCTCCGAACACATTTCGCTTTTTTTAAAGTGGAGGTGGCCCTGCCTGCCCTGCCTCCTGCAGCAGTTGCTGGGACAGTTAAATGGGGGGGGGCACATGTGAAAGAGCAAAGGCGTGCCCACAGGGGTTGGGGGTTTAGCTCAGTGGTAGAGCGCTGGGTTCGGTCCTCAGCTCCGGGGGCGGGGGGGGGGGGGCACCCACAGAAGGCAGCGTGAGCTTTGTGCCTGCTGCCCTGCAGTGCCAGCATGGAGATGGAGGAGATAGAGTGCCCTGCTGTGTCTGAGCAGAGCTTTCAGAAATGTGTGAGCCAGGGCCGGGCGGGGGTCTGTCTGTTCCTCGGGTTTCCTCTGGAGAACTGTGTGCATTACCAGAAGGGAATCTCAGATAAGGTGTCACCAGGGGCATCACTTGCGGTTGTGGAAGTGCAGAGCTGGGGCATCTGCAGCCCAGTGGCTGCAGGTTAAACCTGGGTCACAGTGACCCAGGGCTGCAGGCTGCAAGTCGCAGGCGTGGAGCTCAGAGAGTGCAGGTCTCTGCCTTTCCTCCATGTACTCTGTTTTTAGGGAGTGTGGCCAGCTTCGCCCAAGGCAGCCTGGCATTAAATAGACTCCTTGTCAGCTGGCCTTGGCTCTGCGCTCTGGCTTCCCCAGAGTCTTCTCTTAAAGCAACATTGTAAGTTCTGCGGAGGGTCCTGGGAAGAAGAGGCAAACAGATGGGCGGGGTCTGTCTGTGGCTGGCTAATGGACATGCTGTTCAGTGTAGCCATGCTTCACTAGGGTGTGCTGCCACCAGAGGGCAGCAGCTGCTCCAACTCCTGCCTAGAGAAGGTCCCCAAAGCCCCTAAAAACGCAGGTCTCTGGGGGCTCATGTTTGGTTTTTTCAGGCCCCCTGTCCGGCACTAGCCGGACAGGATTTCTTGGGATCCAGCAGGTGGCACTGCCATCCAGGCCAATGGCAACATGTTGGTCCTTTTTGCAGCGTATTCACCCTGGCTAAGACTTAGCCAGTTCCCAGCACTGAGGACACTGGACCCCTTCCTGCAGCTGTCCTCTTGGGGCGCTGTGCCTTCTGGCTCCCATAGGCCAGAGGTTAGGGGAGGGGCAGCCTCCCTGGCCTGGGCAGTGGTTTCCCATGCTCCCTGGGGCTGTCCGAGGTGAAGGTGACAGGTGGGGGACGCAGGTGGAGAATTGAGGCCGTGAGCTCATGACAAAGGCGCCCAGTGGGCGTGGTGGGTGCTCTGGCCTATAAAGACCCTGTGCCCTGTGGCTTGCTGAGGCAGTCATGGAGGGCACCATGGAGGGCACCATGGAGGGTCCCGAGGCAGTGCAGAGAGCCACAGAGCTCATCGAGCAGCGGCTTGCCCAGGAGGAAGAAACTGAGGTGGGAGCCAGGGTGAATGAAGGGTGTTGGGGAGGTGGGGGGGGCTCCAGGTTAAGGAGTCCATCTGTACTGTCGGGAAGGGAAGGACTGGCTGCAGGCAACATGCTGGGCAGGTATCGCCTGGGGCCCGGCCAGGCCCATTTCCACACCAGGATGCTCCTGATGGGGTTGTGGGTGGTGAGAGATGGGGCTTCAGCCCCTCAAACAGACACTTGGGGGTGGGGGGCAGGCCTTCCCAAGACCCTGCCCACTCACCTGGGCTTCGGGAGATAGACTGCACTACGGGGAGTCAGGAGGGTCCTGAGACACACGCCCCAGCTGTCCCCTGGATGCCAGGGGAGGAACACCTCCACCGTTTAGTTGTTCCAGGAGAATAAGCTGATAAGAGTTGAGAAGGGGGTGGAGAAGGCCAGCCGGGGCTTACCCAGGACTGTGGGCAGTGCGTGCTGAGGCCTAAGGCACCAGGTGCATTTTCTCCTGGACAAGTAAGTGGGGCTGGGGTACTGACTAGTCCTGCCCTAAATTCTATTCAGAACAGCCGGGTCGGGTGTGGTGGTATACACCCATAATGTAGAGGGGGGCTACAGGGTGAGATTACCGCCTCCCCCCAAAAAAGAGCCTAGAGTCCAAAGCATAGAGGAAGGCGGGCATTCATTTTAACTAACACTTCTTTGCATAGTCAACTAAGAAGGCAGCAGAAATGGCCAAATAGAAAATGGACAGTTGTGATGAGCAGGGTGGGTGCCACTCCAGCCTTCTGGGACTACTCTGAGCAGGACAGTATGTGAGCTGGGCCTTTAGGAGTGCTAAGTGCAGTCAGGATGTGGTGAGAGTATTTCAGGCTGAGAGAGAGAGAGAGAGAGAGAGAGAGAGAGAGAGAGAGAGAGAGAGAGAGAGAGAGAGAGAGAGAGAGAGAGAGAGAGAGAGAGAGAGAGAGAGAGAGAGAGAGAGAGAGAGAGAGAGAGAGGAGCTGCAGTTTTCATGGTGAAGGTATGGCAGTCACGAGAATGTGTGACAATAAGTTGGAAAGGAGGCAGAGGACGCACTAGGGAAGGCCAGGTAAGAGGTTCATGTCCTCCCAGCACTCGGGAGGCAGAGCCAGGCGGATCTCTATGAGTTCGAGGCCAGCCTGGGCTACCAAGTGAGTTCCAGGAAAGGCGCAAAGCTACACAGAGAAACCCTGTCTCGGAAAAAAAAAAAAAAAAAAAAAAAAAAAAAAGAGGTGCATGTCCTGTGGGCAGTGGGGGGCCACGAAATGTTCCAGAATGAGGGAGAGTTGTGACATCTGACTTGCATTAGAGACAGGTCTGATGTCTCTGAAAAGAATTTTTTGCAGTGGGTGGATGGGGGAGGGCACTACAGGAACTCAGCAGTGGTCATTTCAGAGAAGAGGTGACTCAGATTTATCAAAGAGGCGTGTGGACAGCCCCAGGGCATCCCTGGACCTCCAGGAATCTCACTCTCACCCCTGCCCCCATCATGTGCACATGGCTGTTGCTGCTGGGCAGGAGTCAGGCTGCTGTGTCATTTCTGGAGGGCTGCCACAACACACTGGAACCTTCCACAAGGGGACACATAGCAGTCCTCTTCCATTCATTCATCCAACAAATATAGCCCCAGGGCTGCAAGGACACAGGTGCCCACAGAGCCAGCCTCTGGGCCGAGCTCTTCACAAGCGTTCTCTCTCATCTGAAGTGTGGTCTGTGGAGTCAGATGGGAGTTTTGTTTTGATTCACAAACCTGCATCCAATCTCACAAGCATTCACTGAGTGCAGACTCTGCCAGCCCACAAACACACACCCAGAGGCAGCCTGAAGAAGAAGTGGGTGGTGCTACAATCCATAAATAATCCCTCCTGCCTCACAGGGAGCCTGTGGCCCCTCATGTTGGTAGGAGCAGAGGTGCAGAGGCCGCCTTGGGCTGTGGCTTACCAGGTAAGGTCATCCTTGCCCAGAGCTGCAGGACGCCAGGAATGCTGAGTCTGCGTGCCATTATGCGCTCACTCATTCCTTGTCCGTTCATTTAACGAGCAGTGTGGGTGAGGAACCAGTACATGCCAGGCCCTGTCACAGTGATTGATGGAGACAGCAGGTGATTCAGCCGGAAGTCCTCCCTCTGGATGCTTTCCAGTCACCAAGCCAGGGTCCCACAAGCAACAGTAGTTTTAGCCCAAGGTCATGTCTGTCTTCCCTAGAAAAAGATGCTTGTTTCAGGTGAGACCAGCACAGGGAGACCTCACACCATAGAGTCATATAAACCTGGCAAAAGAGGCAGTCAAGGAGACCTTCAAAACAAACCCTGGAGAGGGGTGTAGCTCATTTGGTGGAGCACTCGACTGACATATACAGCCCTGAGTTTCATGCTCAGTACTACAAAAAAATAAAAGTAAATGGGAGGCATCAGAAATAAAACCTAGAGCCCTCCCTGGAGAAGCTAACACCAGGGACCAGTGGGAAATGAGCAAGGTGCTTGGGCCACATGGGGGGCAAGTTCTCCCCAGCCGACCTCCTACTTTGTTACCCTCATCCCGGGCACTTATTCCTAGGTTCACAACTATCTGAGCTGCTTGGGAGACTCCAGGAAGGGGGTGCCAGAACTTCACTAAGAGTGGAGAAGCAGCCTGGAAAAACCAGCTTCATTCAGGTGGAGAGAGGAGGCTCATCATACCACGACTACATGACCAGGAAAGCTAGAAGCTGCTGTTCCATCCAAGCTCTAGATTTCACAGGGCTGAACATTTCTGGAGAAAATGCAGTTCCTGATAGAACTGGCAAGCTTTTATATTGCCAAAGGGCTTTGCAAAAGGAAAGAGGTGATGGGACTGGGGGCCGCAGCTCAGTGGTAGAGCTCTTGCCTAGCCTGTGTAGGGCCTGGGAGAAAAAACTACCACCTGATCACAATGACCTCACCAAAGGAGATTTCCCCAATTGGACCCCTGTGTCCTTGGGCTCTACCTCTCTGGACTTGAACAACCACAGATGGAAACTTTCTTACAACTTTATGTGGGTGAATGCTTTTCTCTGTGTATATCTTGCCCCACAAGCATGTCTGGTGCCTGCAGAGGCCAGAAGAGGGAGTTGGATTCCCTAGAACTGGAATTACAGTCGCCATGTGGGTGCTGGGAATCAAACCCAGGTCCTCCGAAGAGCAGCTCATGCTTTTAACTCCTGAGCCAGCTCTTCAGCTCTTTGGAAAAATTTAAATTTGTATCTGTAATGAACATGAGCAGACTTTTCCCCTTGTCTTTATCCCCTAAACAATAAAAAGAACTATACAGCATTCACACTGTATTAGTCATTATATGTAATATTGAGATGAAAATATACAGAACAGCCTCCTGGTGGTGGTGCACACGCCTTTAATCCCAGCACTTAGGAGGCAGAGACAGGCAGAGCTCTGAGTTTGAGGCCAGTCTGATCTACAAAGCGAATTCTGGACAATCAGGGCTAACCAGAGAAACCCTGTCTCGAAAAGAAAAAAAGAAAGTTTATAGGACTCTGTGTGTAGGTTATAAAGAAATATGACATATTTTATACAGTAGACTTAGGTATGCTAGAATTTGTTGTGGTGGTTTTTGTTGTTTTGGGTTTTGAGACAGGGTCTCACTATGTAGCACCAGCTAGCCTGGAACTCACTCTGTGGAAGAGATGGGCCCTCGAGTGCAGTAATCCTCCTGTTTCAGTTTCCCGAGTGCTGAGATTGTAGGTGTGAACTACCACACCCTGACAAAAATTGATCATAACCTCCCACTTGGCTGAAAACCACACCAATAGCTGTTACCAAATAATCTTAAATGGCTTTCAATGGCTTTCCAGAAACTTCGAAGAGCAGCTCCTGGGAAGCTGTCCATGGACATGCTGGTTCTAGAGGAAGAGAAGCGCCTTGGGATGCAGAGTCCCGCTTTACAAAAGGTGAAGGTAAGTGGGGAACCCGTGACAGGACAGAGTGGCAGGGCAGCCAGACCCCTACCCGCCTCATCCCGCTGCCTGCTCAGCTCCTGGACCATCCGAGTTCCCCACACTCTCTACCAACCCCATGCAGGGCCAAGAGCGCGTGCGCAAGACATCCCTGGACCTGCGGCGTGAGATCATTGACGTGGGTGGGATCCAGAACCTCATCGAACTGAGGAAAAAACGCAAGCAGAAGAAGCGAGACGCACTGGCTGCGGCCCAGGAGCCACCTCCAGAGCCGGAGGAGATCGTAAGGGTCCTGGGATAGACAAATGTGGGCAGGGGGAGCCTGGGAAGCCCCGAATCTCCCTACTGTTCTCTGTGAGTGGATGCTCTTCCTGCAGACCGGCCCTGTGGACGAGGAAACATTCCTGAAAGCTGCAGTGGAGGGGAGGATGAAAGTCATTGACAAGTTCCTGGCGGATGGAGGTTCGGCAGACACCTGTGATGAGGTGATGGTCCCCTCCGGTGCACGCCTCCCCTTCAGGACCACCACCATACCCGGGTCAGGTCCTGGATCAGCTCCATTTCTGGGCTCGTTTGAGAACACACATGGATGTTCTTGGGGTGGATGCTTCCTTCCTCACTCCACAATTTCCCCCAATTCTTTTTAGACCTTTCCCCAGCTCAGACCACCTCCATAACAAATGTCACATGTTTCTGTATGGGAGATGAAGGAATGGAATCCAATTAAGAGAGCTCAGGCTGGGAAGATTGGGCTGAAATCCTATGTCTCCACTTCCTAGCTGTGGGACCTGTGGCTGGGCTGTTGTCTCTCCGAGATTCAGATTCTGCTACGGTGAACATGGCCTTTCCAATAAGTAATGATCAAATGGACCATGAGTGCCTCAATAGGTGTTGAATGGATGGAAAGATTATAAAGCACGTGCTGAGATAGGATACTTTCTCTTTCTCATGGCACATGCTCCTGCTTCTTTTTACAATTATTTATATTTATTTATTTTGACACAAGGTCTCACTGTGTAGCTCTGGCTGTCCTTGAACTCACAGAGATCTGCCTGCCTGTGCCTCTGTGTTCTGGGATTAAAGCCATGCACCACCATGCCTGGCTTACAATTATTTATTAATATTGTTAGTATCGTTTGTAGTGCCAGGGCATTGTGTGTGCTAGGCATGTGCTCTACCACTGATTCATACCCCAGCCCCTATTTTTATTATTCTACTGTGGAAATATTTAACATGAAATATGTCATGTGCGACTATGGCCACCGTCTGTTTTTTAAGTTTTTCTGTCACCTGTTGTACTTTTTTCCTCTGGAATTGCCTCTTGGCACTTTTAAGGTGCTCCTTGCTCTTACCTCTCTCATGAGTGCAAGCCTACCAATGGCCACCCACCCTTGGGCCACTCTGCATTATAGTAGAGGGTCTTAATCTTTTTTCTCCCATTTCCTATAAGCTAAGAGTACAAAACAAGAAACAACAAGAGGAAGGCTATGAAGGACATTAGCATATAGAAAGATTTGCATAATGGCAGGAAGGTTTCCCGAATCCAAAGCAAAAACTGGCCTTGAGAGAGGGGAATTTGTTCCTTCCTTGAATCAGTAATCAGGTGTGGGGGAATGGAGTTCAGCTTGCCAATGCTCCCTAGACCCAGGAATCACCGGGGAGCATCTTGGCAAAGAGGGCTCAGGGAAATCATGGCACTGAGCTGCAGTTCATCACCAACATCATAGCAAGTGAGGGCAGAATAGCCATGGCAGCAGAGCATCCAGCTGGGCAAAGGGTGAAGGGACTGGAGCGCCAGGGCGGGACTTCAAGGCCAGTCTGAGTAAGAGCTGGCTGAACACAGAACACGTGGGCCCCAAGTTTTGGCGAGACCTAGGCCTCGGTTTGATGGGATATAGGCTCAGGCCTGGGCCCTGGTTTGATGGGATATAGGCTCAGGCCTGGGCCTCGGTTTGATGGGATATAGGCTCAGGCCTGGGCCTCGGTTTGATGGGATATAGGCTCAGGCCTGGGCCCCAGTTTGATGGGATATAGGCTCAGGCCTGGGCCTCGGTTTGATGGGATATAGGCTCAGGCCTGGGCCCCGGTTTGATGGGATATAGGCTCAGGCCTGGGCTTCGGTTTGATGGGATATAGGCTCAGGCCTGGGACTTAGGCCTGACAGTCTCTTTGGGGCAGTTCCGACGGACAGCACTACATCGTGCCTCCCTGGAGGGCCACATGGAGATATTGGAGAAACTTCTGGAGAGTGGGGCCACCGTGGACTTCCAGGATCGGGTGAGAGGGCAGGTGTTGGGTAGGAGGTAAGAAGTAGATCCACCATCAGTAGAGTTCTACTTCCTGTCGGGGCAGATCCTACCTCTGTGTGTCCTGTGACATTGGTAAGCCCCATCTCTCCCCTGAGTTGCCTCTGTGACTCTCACTGGAGACTAGTTGGGCCCTGGGTTGTCTGTCCTACTCCCTGTCCCGTGTGTGTGTGTGTGTGTGTGTGTGTGTGTGTGTGTGTGTGTGTGTGTGTGTCCTCTGCCTTCTTGGCTTCAACCTTCCCCCAGGGAACTTTCTTCCCTACAGCTCTGCCATTACGTCCCATCCATCCCTTCTAGCTGGACTGCACAGCCATGCACTGGGCCTGCCGTGGAGGCCACCTGGAGGTGGTGAGACTCCTGCAAAGCCGAGGAGCCAACACCAACGTGAGAGACAAGGTGAGGCTGTGGTGCCCGGTGCAGCCACACCGGGATGCCACAGGGAGGGTGGAGGGCGGCAAATGGCAAGGAAGCACTAGTGGTAGGCAAGCAGTGGGCTAGCCAGGTTTCTAGAGTGGCTGTGGAGAAGCTTCCGGCCCTTCAGGAAGCTTGGGAGCGAGAGCTGAGAGGAGAGAAAGACAAAAGACCTGCTCTCGTGGAGGCGTGGTCCCCTGCGAAGAGACAGGATTTGTACATCCTGCCGTCCTTCATCATCCACCTGCCCATCCATCTATTTATTCATTTACTTATTAATCTATCATCCTTCTATCCATCCATTTCTTTACATGCAACCTTGACCTCTGAGACACTGTTCTTCAGCTGTAAAACTTGTGGCGTTCTTACGTAGATTGGGAGGGGAATGTTTGTAAATGAATTACTTTTTAACATACGAAGTTTTTGCTGTGTCTATCACAGTCATCCCTTAATTAATGACATCTGATATAATTATTAAAAAGAAGCTGGGCATGGTAGCACACACTTTTAATTCCAGTACTCAGGAGGCAGAAGCAGGAGGAATTCTAAGTTCAAGGCCAGCCTGGTCTATGCAGAAGAATGGGCTGGGAGGGTGACTTGGTAGTAGCATCCTTGCCTAGCATGTACAAGACCGTGGGCTCAATCCTCAGCACCCCAATGAAAAAAACAAGTCAATTAATTAAAGAAGAACCCAGGCATAGTAGTGCTCCTCTGCAATCCCAGCACCCGGGAGGCAGAGGCAGGAGAATTGAGAGTTTGCAGCTACCTGGGTTACGTAGTGAGACCCTGTCTTTTTTAAAAAAGAGTAGAGGGTAGACAGTAGTAGCTCACTGCTAGGCAAGAGGGGAAGCATGATAGGCTAGCCAGAGGACACAGCACTTGAAGCTGTATGACTAGACCACTGAGGATAGTGGCATGCTGTACCGTTGTCTCCTCTCCAAGGCTCAGGCCTTGTCTCTTAGACTTGGGAGTAGGATTAAACTAGACATGATAGTTTCCCCACCCCAGGACACCATGTTCCAGACCCACATGCCAACAGTCCTCCTTCCTCCCCACACAGCTACTGAGCACTCCCCTGCATGTGGCTGTCCGTACCGGGCACGTGGAGATTGTGGAACACTTTCTTTCCCTGGGTCTGGATATCAATGCCAAAGACAGGGTGAGTGCTTGCGTCCTGCCCTGCTCAGCCACCGTGGGTGTAAGGGCAGCTCACAGGCTGCCATGCGCGGGTAGTCCTTCCTTACAGGACCCATGGACTGCAGCTTCTGAGTAAGGCCCATCTCTTCTAACCCTGCTCACCCACTGACCTCAGGGGTCATGCTCTGTGTTACACCTGCTCTAGGAAGGGGACAGCGCCCTGCACGATGCTGTGAGACTCAACCGCTACAAAATCATCAAACTGCTGCTCTTGCATGGGGCTGACATGATGGCTAGGAACCTGGTGAGTGTATGTCTCTTGCTGGTGGTAGGGTGAGCCCTTAAAGCTGTGGACGCTTAGTGGATGGTCTGCAGAGGCCATGGGGCAGCCACAGCCTAGGTACACATGCCATTGGCCATGACACCCTAATCACCTACCTTCCCAGATCTCTCTTTATGTGTCAAGGTCCAGACCACAAGTTCAGAGAAACAATAGGAGAGGTGGTTGAGAGGACTTCCCCAAGATCCCCATGTAAGGCAAAGGGGACCTTAGTGTTCAGGCCCCATCATGGAGGTCCAGCTGGAGGAGAGTCAAAGTACTTGGTTGGTGGGACCATTCTAAGACATCATGTTGGTTCTTGGCGGGCCTCAGGTGTTCTGAGAATAGATGTTCTCTGATCCAAGCCTTAGTCCACAGAACAGTCACAAAAGAGGGGCATGGAAAGGTTCTCCTGACACAAGAAAGGCTAAGAGGCATTGAGAAGGCAGGAGCACGTGGAAAGGGTATTCAGCACTGCAGACACTGATGCTGGGCAATTCATAATGAAGGGACTTTCCTGTGCCTTGTAGGAGGGTTATACAGCATCGCAGGCCTCTGCCCACTAGATGCCTCCAGTTGAGAACCACGGATGTAGCTGAGAGCAATTTCTGTTGGGCTGCTGAAACCTGAATAGTTTCCTGTTTTCTCCAGGCAGGAAAGACCCCCACGGACCTGGTCCAGCTATGGCAAGCAGACACCCGGCATGCCCTGGAGCATCCTGAGCCAGAATCAGAACAGAACGGACTGGAGAGGCCTGGGAGTGGGCGTGAGACCCCCCAGCCGGTACCAGCCCAGTAAATACCTACCCCCGGATGGGCAATAGTCTCCTACTATGAGTTATCTGCCTGCAGCCAGTCTGGGAGGAACACCCACAGACTCAACACAATAAAGTGCTGTCTTTGCTATCTGTGGTGTGTGCGTCCGAACACGTAGGAGCGGAGACTGGATATGAACTGGATATGATATGGGATAAGGGGAATGTGGAGTCCCTTGACTCCTGAGTTAGGAAGTCTCCCTACTCTGGTCTGGCCTTGCTTTTTCTGCATCCTCCTACTTTTCTTCTCTGATCCCAGGGGCCAGGACTGTGATATATTTCACTCTGTGGTATACTCATCCTCTGCCCCTCATCCTCAAGAGGTGTGTGTCTGTCTGTGTGTGGCCACCAGAGGGCTGACCCTTGGCGGCCTTGGCAGAAGCCTGGTAGACAGGAGGCGTGGTTTCCCACGGTTGACCCGCAGTGGTGCCACAGTGGGGCGGGGCCAGGCCAGCTCCGCCAATCAGCTCCGTCAGGCTCAGCTCGGCCTGGAGACGGAGAGTGTGCTTGCGTGGAGGTGGGGGTGGCTCCTGGCTTTGGGGCTGTGGGAAGAGGACCTGAGCTCTGTCCGAGAAACTTTGTAGTGTGAACCCCAAGAGCCAGCTCTCTTTCAGGCCAGAGTTGTGGTATTTCTCCAGCCGCTGCCCAGCAGACAAGAAGGCCTGCGTGGAGTCTCTAGCCCCGCCCCTAGGCTGCACTCCCTCCAAGTCCACAAGTCGTGGGTTAGGGACACAAATTTTTAACAGAATCCGTTGATCATTAACAGTGGGAAAAAGGAGTCCAAACTCAGTTCCCCTGTGGCTGTAGACAGCTGGGCCTCAGGCCTCCTGCAGAAATGTTAGGCCCCCAAATCTGGGCCGCCATGAGGCCGGGGTTGAGCAGGGGCATCTCTAGGAATGTGAAGGGGAAGAAGGTGGACATTGCCGGTGTCTACCCAGCCGTGACCACCCCTTTCACCGCCACCGCAGAGGTGGACTATGGGAAACTGGAGGAGAACCTGAATAAACTGGGCACCTTCCCCTTCCGAGGTAAGAGAGCACTGGGGAGCCAGATCCAGGGAGGGGACACAGCTCTGGGACCTGCGGACAGAGCCTCGCCCGCCATCGTTTCCCCAGCTGTGGAGGCCTGAGGCACCTTCTCAGCTCCCAGGGTTATTGCGGGGATCACGTGGGGCAGTGAATGAGGACATCCTTGTCTACCAGGCCCTCTGCTGATGGGAAGGCAGTGGCCGGGTCACATGGCAGTGTGCGGCCAGTGCCCGCCTCCTTTCCTCCCAAGCCTGCCTGGCAGAACTACATCTCAGTGGGCTGGCGCCCCTGGTTCACCTCTGGTTTTACACAGGGGTCCGAAAGATGTGGTCACTGTCCAAAGCCACTTGGCTAACACCTAACTGAGCTGATACTTGAATTAGCCGATGGCATGTTCCACTCTGTGTGTTGATTCTAATGCGTCCTTCTAAGTTGCTGGATCCCCTCTAAGACTATTCCAACAAATGCTGTTTTGAGTATGGTGTGACTGACAGAGGAGGTGCAGGCCAGCGCCTAGGAGGGTGGCCTCCAGTTTCCAGGCACAGCGTTGCCAATGGTCTTTACTACGGGATGCCTGTTTTCCCATATGACACATGGGAGTGATAATGTCCATATCGTGGGGTAGCCAGAAGAATCTGGAAGAACGTGAGTGAAAGCATGGTATAAATTCTATACATTTGAAGGTATTGGGATTTCTGGGATGATAATTATTAAAAGTGCGAGTGACATTGTGGCAAAGCTGCTTTGTGACAGTGACTAGTGGTCCAGCTGAGCCCCCTCCTAGCTCGTACTCAGGTGACATGAGTGTTTATCAAGGGACAAATGGCCCATGGGTGCACACATGAACAGGGCCAGCGTGTCTACTGGAGCTTGCTTATGGTAGCCTGGAGTCTGACTAAGCCCTGAGTTCCTTAAAGCAGACATGACAGTCCTGAGCTTCAGAGAGAACACTGCTTCAGCTTAAGGATCAAGGACACTCTAGCGCAGGGGCCAGAGGACTGGCTTTTGTATCCATTGCATTTCTGCCATCCCGGAGTTCACAGAGACCTCCAGAATTGTCTCTGGACCTTCCTTTTGCCTCTCTAACTCCTGCAACCCGCATGGGGCACCCTGGACAGTTTTGGAGAGATTTGGTTTATGGGTTCCTGATGGTGTTTGATTCCTCTAGTCACCACATACCAGGAAGAGCCTGTGGCAGGAAGAGCCCAGGGTCTGGAGATAGATGACTCCTGCTCTGGCTATTATAGCAACGGAGAAATCACTGTCCCTCTGTAATCCAGTTTCCTCACAGGAACTAAGCCCTCGGCCTCTTAGGCATGGAGCTCAACATAATTCCCCCAAGATGGTCAGTCATGCAGCTGGCATAGAGGACATAGAGTCAGGGGTTCTGTCATGGCTCCAGCATGCAAACAAAACGTTAAATCTGCTTCTCTTGCCTTCCGGAATAGACGATGCAGTCCCATGCTCAGGGGCAGATGGAGACAGATGTCACATGCTACTTAGCATCAGAGATGGGAACCTGCCCTTGGCAATTCAGTAAACACAGAGTATTCTTGAAGGCACACTCTGAAGCTGCGTAGGTCTTTTTTTTTTTTTTTTTTTTTAGTTTTTTGAGACAGGGTTTTTCTGTGTACTCCTGGCTGTCCTGGAACTTGCTCTGTAGACTGTGCTGGCCTCAAACTCACAGAGATTCACTTGCCTCTGCCTCCTGGTTGCTGGGATTTAAGGCATGCACCACCACCGCCTGGCTAGCTCACCTTTATCTTGTTTTTTAAAGTATTGCTAATCTGTGCTGATTATTTAAGTAAAGGGTATTCTTTTAAAATAAAAGTGAAGGGACTGTTGAGATGACACATTGGGTAAAGGTTCTTGCTGCCAAGCCTGATGACTCAAGTTCCATCTCCAGAACCTATGTAAGGTGGAAGAAGAGAACCAACTTCTGCAGGTCATTCCCTGACCTCCGCATGCATCCCATGATACATGTGCCCCCAAAAAATGTGAAATGTTTTTAGACAAATGTCTAAATGTCTAGCTAATGTCTTATCAAATATCATATAAAAACCCACAATAGCTGAGCAGTGGAGGGACACCCCTATAATCCCAGCACTCAGGAGGCAGAGGCAGGTGGATCTGTGAGTTGGAGGCCAGCCTGGTCTACAGAGCGAGTTCCAGGACAGCCAAGGCTATACAGAGAAACCCTGTCTCAAAAAAACAAACAAACAAACAAACAAAAACACACAATAAATAATGAAAAGAGTATGCAAAACTTTTAGCCTCTATTTGCAATATAGAAAATACATGTCAGTTCTAAACCAAAATAACTCCACTGACTTACAACAAACAAATGATAGGAAGAATTAGAAGATACACGGTGGCTGCTTTTGGTGATCAGCTACAACAAACCAATGGCCGTTAGTTATTTGGGAAAGAGCAAGTGGGTCTTGATTTGTAGATAAGGGATGTCTACGGTAGTTAAGAGAATTTCAAACTCTGCAAAAGCTTCTCAGTCATATACAGAAGCAGTTCTTTGAGACCAAGAAAACCAGAAATGGTGTCAGCACCACAGCAAGCCCAGGGTCCACTCTTCTGCTTTCCTGCCTTGTGCCAATGCAGACTTGAGTATTGTGCACAGCATTTTGTGGTTATAAAAATGGGCCTTAAGGAAGGGTTTCTGTAATCTTAAGCTTTAAAATTTTATTAAGTAAGATAAAAGTTATAACCAAACATGGTGCGCCTAAACAAGACCTGAACAATGACAACATTGATAGATACGCTAACTTGGAAGGGGAAAAATCTCATAGGGTCTCACCCCTAGACAGAGAACTACAGCTAACTACTGACCATTGTGAGAGGGAGAATTAGCCTCTCCCAGGGATAAACCCCCTAATTAATTATCTAATACAAAGTAGTCAGCCCTGAAATCATGTACACATGGAGTCGACAGGTTGTATTTATTATCTATCTCTATCTCTATCTCTCTATCTATCTATCTCTCTATCTATCTATCTATCTATCTATCTATCTATCTATCTATCTATCACATATCTATCTACCTATCTATCCATCTATCTATCTATGTAACAATAAAGAAAAAGAGGCCATCAATTTGAGAAGGAGTAAATCAAGGAGACATTGGAAAAGTTGGACAGAGGAAAGGGAAAAGGGAAGTAATTATATTTAATTTATTTTTTTTTAAAACAAGGTTTCTCTGTGTAGCTTTGGCTATCACTATGTATAACAGGAACTCACTTTGTATAACAGGCTGGCCTCAAACTCACAGAGATTCACTTGCCTCTGCCTCCTGAGTGCTGGGATTAAAGGTGTGCACCCCCCCACCCCCCCACCCCACCCAGCTTTAATTAAAAACTTTTAATAAAAATAAAACTTTTAAAAGGTTATAGCCAAGGACTGGAGGGAGGGATTGTTGGGAAGGGTCAGTGGCCCTGAACTCACACCTGTAAACAGCCTCAGAAGTGGACTTTGAGTTGTTATTTCCAGTGAGGTTAGTAGACATTCACAGGGATAGTTCACCAAGGCTGGAGAGGTGAGGTCCCCTAAGACTTCTAGCTGTACCTTATTTCTTCCACATGTAGAGTGGACCACAGTTCCTTCTGAAAAACATTTGTATATATAACAATTATTACTTGGTTAAAGATTATATTTGAAGGGGACTGAAGAGATGGCTCAGTGACTAAAAGCACTGGCTGCTCTTCCAGAGGTCCCAGGTTCAATTCCCAGCACCCAGATGGTAGCTCACAACCATCTGTAACTCCAGTTCCAGATTACCTGACTCCATATATTCAGGCAAAACACACACATAATGTAAAATGTGTGTAAAAATAAGGAAATAGCCGGGCGGTGGTGGCACATGCCTGTAATCCCAGCACTTGGGAGGCAGAGGCAGGTGGATCTCTGTGAGTTCGAGGCCAGCCTGGTCTACAGAGGTAGTCTAGGACAGGCTCCAAAGCTACAGAGAAACCCTATCTTGAAAAAAAAACAAAAACAAAAATAAATAAGGAAATATTTAAAAAAAAATTTTTTTTTTTTGAGGAGATAAGAGGTTGAGGCAGAGTCTACATAGCCCTGGCTGTCCTGGAACTTACTTTGTAGACTCAGCTGCTCTTGAACCCACAGAGATCTGCCTGCCTTTGCCTTCTGAGTGCTGGGTTTAAAGGTGTGTGCCACCACGCCTGAACAACTTTTTAAAAAAAGATTTACTTTTTAACTTTGTGTAGGTATGTATGCCTGCACGTGGGCACGGGCGTGTTGAGTGCAAGCACCAGAGGAGGCCAGAGGTGTCCGATCCACTGGAGCTGCATTACAGAGACTGAGCTCCTTGAACTCATTTTTCCAGACCCTCAAATAACACAGCTTCTTTTTTTTTTTTTTTAATGGACTTTACTTTTTTATTCATTTTACATATCAACCACAGATGCCCCTCTCATCCCTCCTGCTCTCCTCCCAACCCCCTCATCCCCTCCTCCAAAAGGGTAAGTCCTCCCATGGGGGGACAGCAAAGCCTGGTACATTCAGTTGAGGCAGGACCAAGGCCCTCCCCGCTGCACCAAGGGTGAGCAAGGTGTCTGACCATAGGTAATGGGATCCAGAAAAAGACAGCTCATGCGCCAGGGATAGATCCTGATCACACTGCCAGGGGCCCCCAAACAAACCCAGCTGCACAACTGTCTCCTGTATAGAGGGCCTAGTCCGGTCCCATGCAGGTTCCACAGCTGTCGGTCTAAAGTCCATGAGTTCCTACTAACTTGGTTCAGTTGTCTCTGTAGGTTTCCCCATCATGATATTGACCTCCCCTTGCTCATGTAGTCCCTCTTCCCTCCCTTCACCTGGACTCCCAGAGCTCGGCCTAGTGCTTGACTGTGGATCTCTGCATCTGCTTCCATCAGTTGCTGGATGAAGGCTCTATGATGACAGAGTATTCACCAGTCTGATTACCAGGGTAGGCCAGTTATTGCTAGCAACTGTTGCTAGTAGTCTAATCTGGGGTTGTCTGTGGATCCCTGGGAACTTCCCTAGCACCAGGTTTCTCCCTTACCCCATAATGTCTCCCTCTATCAATTGCTCTCCCACTCCGTCCCTCCCCCAGCTCCACCATCTCGTTCCCTCATGTTCTCATTCCCCTATCCCCTTCCCCTTATTGCCCCCCCCATCCCCAGTTTACTCATGGAGATCTCTGTTTCCCCTTCCCAAGGTGATCCATGCGTCCCTCCTAGGGTCCTCTGTAGAGGGAAGTTTCTCTAGGCCATACAGTTTGTAATTAATATAAGCCTCTGAGTGATTATTTTATAAGTGGCTGTGGAACCTGGAGTGGGAGAGATTTGTCCCAACTTCTGGGCGAGGCAGGCCCTCGGCCCTGGGCTAGCTGGAGAAACTTCCCTCTACAGTCCTCCCTGTTTCCTAGCTTCTCTGGAACTATGGGTTGTAGTCTCATTATCCTTGTTTTTTTTTTTTTTTGCGGGGGTGGGGGTGGGGGTGGGGGGGTGGTTAAGACAGGGTTTCTCTGTGTAGTTTTGAAGCCTGTCCTGGAACTCCCTTTTTAGACCAGGCTAGCCTCGAACTCACAGACATCTGCCTGCCTCTGCCTCCTGAGTGCTGGGATTAAAGGCCACCACCACCCGGCTTTTTTTTTTTTTTTAAGGTTTATTTATTTTATGTATATGAGTACTCTGGCTACATGTATGCCTGCATGCCAGACGGGGGCATTGGATCCCATTATAGATGGTTGTGAGCCACCATGTGGTTGCTGGGAATTGAACTCAAGACCTCTGGGAGAGCAGCCAGTGCTCTTAACCTCTGAGCTATCTCTCCAGTCCCAAACAACACAACTTTTTTCAAGGACCATTTGGGCATTTCTGAGTGTGCTACATGCCTTGAGGGAAACAATAGCCCAGGCCTGTTTCCAAATACACAGGAATTGCTTAGGATTATACAGGAATCTAGCCAGCCTACCTACTCAAAACTTCACGATGCTTATTTACCAGGGGCAAAAAATCTGGATTTTAGCTGAGTGTGGTGGCCCACACCTTTAATCCCAGCACTTGGGAGGCAGAAGCTGATGGATTTCTGTGGGTCTGAGGTAAATTTAGTTTATAAAGTTGTAGCCCACTTGGTTTCCTATGCCTGTACCCAGCAAGACTGTATAAGAGGTTGATTGGACCGCAGGCCTGAGTATAGGTGTTTGTAAGGGTCTACACTTGACTGTAACTAGCAAGGGGGAGGCCTTTTGCTCCACCCCTTGGCATTGTTATAAATAGACCTTTGGAATAAAGTTCTGGGCCAGTGGTTAAGGATCCAGGCCCACCTGAGTCTATCCTGAGTATCTCTCTGTTTCTCTCCCCTCTATTTCTAACTAAGTCTCTTATTCCTCATTCCTCAAGAGTCCCTGGGGTAAATAAATGTGGGGGATGGCCCCACACAAAGTGAGTTCCAGGACAGCCAAGGCTGTTACAGAAAAACCCTGTCTTGAAAAACAAAAAAACAAAAATCTTGATCTTCAGGCTATCACTCAGGCAAGCTGTAGCTTACCCTGGAATGGCCCCAGGCCCTGGGGCCTGATGGTTGTCCTATCTGCTCTCAATTGTGACCTCATCTTGTTCCAGAATGAGCTCCTTCCCAGGCCTTTCCTTTCTGCACTCTTTCCCGTAACGGAGCTAGGGCTGTAGTAGATGATTATATATAGTGCTGGCAGCAGAGACCGGTCCTTCGGGCATTATTGACCAGGGATGGGTGCCAGTTCAGCTAAGGGGGTCCCAGTTTGTCATGGCCACGCTGACTCACTATCCTCTGTGCTCTGGGGGCCATTAAATGAGAAGGGAGGGAAACCAAAGACAGAAAAGTGAGAACAGAGCCGAAGAACGCGCTGCAAGCAGAAGGCAGAAGAGTCTCATAGCTGGATGACGCGTCTTTCCACTGAGGGCAGGAGAACCCTTCCATAAAGCTTGCCAAACTAGGTGACGTGGGTCATGTCACCACCGCGTGACAGACAACTGCATGTGCTACCTCACCTCATCCCCCCACCTCATCTCCCCACCCCCTCACTCCCCACCCCCACCCTCTGCCTTCCTCACAATGGGGTTCATTGCTGAGGTGTCAGAGGGCATACTAGGGAGGGTGAGGCAGGGGCCTGCCTGCCAGACACCCCCAGGGCTCCGGCCCTTTCAAGCATGAACCATACCACCTGGGCTCCGCCACTCCCAGTGTGCTCGTAGCTCTTCGTGAGGCCTGGGGCCCTGGAGGACTTCTTCGGGTTCCTCCAGCGACCATCATGCAAGGTGGTGCTGGGGACTGCCCTCTTGCTGGGAGGTGGAGGCCTCATGCTGTGGGCTCAGAGGAAGAAAAGGAAGACAGCCTTAGAAGAAGACGAGTCTCCAGAACCCTGCCGAGCAAATGGCAGCTGGATCAAATCTCACTTTAGCCGCCTTTCGGAAGAGAGGTTGCCCACCCACTGCTATGGCAGCAACTATGGCCCCTCACATGAAAATAGGCACGGGGAGGCCAACACCACCATCCACATGGAGACCCTCACCTCCACACACGGAGAAGGCGGCAAGGCTCTTCGCCGAGATGCCTTTAACAGCAAACAGAAGGTGTCTGGGACCTCGGTGACCAAAGAGACCCAGAGGGAATCAGGAAAGTCCCCGTCCATGGAGGATGCCGCATGGGCTGCTGTGACTGCTTGCGCCAAGGAGATCGATGCCAAGGGGCATTACCTGGCGAACTCCATGCTGCAACGCGCCGGGACATACCAGCACGTAGGCCATGTGGAATCCAGGGACATCAGCCCGGAAGAGCTGAAGGCTCTGGAGGAGGTGGAGATAAAGCTGAAAGGGAATTTCCTCACTCATCGGGAAACCACCATAGCTGGTTCCAACCAAACACACAGTGTCCACAGCCAGAGTCGCCATGGTCACCAAAACCAGCGTAGCCATTCGAGCTACCAAAGCAACCAAAGTCATCCTGTATACTCCAGCCACCAGGGTCATCATCCAGGTCACTTGAGCCACCAGGGTTATCCAAGTCACTCCAGCCACCAGAGTCACCAGGGTCATCCAGGTCCCTCAAGCCACCAGAGTCATCTGGGCCACTCAAACCACCAGGGTCATCCAGGTCACTCCAGCCACCAGAGTCACCAGGGTCATCCAGGTCACTCCAGCCACCAGAGTCACCAGGGTCATCCAGGTCACTCAAGCCACCAGAGTCATCTGGGCCACTCAAACCACCAGGGTCATCCAGGTCACTCCAGCCACCAGAGTCACCAGGGTCATTCAGGTCACTCAAGCCACCAGAGCCATAGTCTGCCCAACCGCAGCCACCAAATCTATGACTCTTGAAGCCACTTAACCATGTGCCCCTTCCCCCCAGCAGGGCTGGCTCACATACACAGGCCTGTTTTCTCTTCTATGGGGAAACGTGCGTGGTCCAGGGTGAGAGACTGCCACCCAAATCCCTACTTCCGGCCCCAGCTGGCGTCATGAGGGAGGAAGGGAGGCAGCTGCAGCAGCCCAAGGGCCCTGAAGACCCGTGAGAGAAGACATGAGGCAGATCACAGGAGCAGCCACAAGCCCCGCACTGACTCCACATGCCTGATTGGAGCCAATAAAGCCCTACACGCCCTCATTCTGTGTCCAGGAGCTCTGTGGCCAGCTGAGTTCTGGGCAGGGCTGGAGGAGAGGGTGTTGTCCCCCGAAGTTCTGTAAGTGGGCCTCCCCTGGGGACCTCCTCACGGAACCGTACTTAAGACCCTAGCAGTTTCCCCTGGCCTCAGGTACTAGGATTAAGATGTTGCCAGGGGTCTCAAACCCACCTGCCTACTGCTGCCAAGGGACCAGGATGAAGGCAGGTGCTGGGGAGGAGGGGTCCAGGGATGGGCTTTCAGCAGAGTAAGTCATAAGTCATCCAGGTGGGACTTGGGGCTCCATCCTCTTGGTGCCGTCTCTAGTCCCTGGAGTCCGTGGGGATCCGTGTGTGTCCACATGTGGACACACATGGTTCATGTCACCACCGTGTGAGTCATGACAGACTACTGCTTCCGCTACCACTATTCAGACTGCTTGCAGCTACCACTTGTATTTTTTGTTTTTTGAGATGGGGAGGGGGGTCTCACTATGTAGCCCAGGCGGTCCTGGAACTCATCATGTAGACAAGGCTAGCCTTGAACTCACAAAGATACATCTGCCTCTGCCTCCCAAGTGCTGGGATTAAAGGTGTGCGCCACCACAGCCCGGCATGTTTTTGTTTTTTTAAGTAAATGTTTTGTTTTGTGTTAAGCCATAGCCATAAGGAATGTATTCTGCCCTATAAGGTTCCTGCAGTTCAGAGATAAAATTCCTCCGCGGTGACGTAGTAAGAGATCTTAGATCCAGCCTGCCCCACAAACATACACAGTCCCCTGGTCTCTGCCCAGTGCTTGTCTCCCTGTCCTCTTCTACTCTGTACAAGGCTCTGCCTCTGCTTATCCCTGACATTTTCATACACACCTTACCTTTCCTTTACCCTCCAGTAGCCTGGCATTCTCCCTGAGCCTTCCTCCTGGGTCTCAAAGAGTAAGAGATGACCTCTACCCCTAACTCAGGTAGCCGCTCCGTGAGTCTTTAGACAGGTCAATAGGTCACTGCCTGACGTCAAGTAAATCTTTGACACAGATTTGAGTCTGTTATGGATTTACCAGGGGTTACCTTGTAGGCCTTAGATCTCTGGGACAGCTCACTGAAGATAGCTAAGGTCATAAACACCTAAAATGTGGCCAGCTGCAAGTATTTTTGTTTTCTGGACATTGCTAGTGTAAATTTGTCCGGATCAAATTGTAAACTTTTAAACTTCCTGTTGGCATATGATATGTGTGTGTGTGGAGGTCAGAGGGCAATTTATAGGGTCATTTTTCTTCCCACCTTTCCATGGGTTCTGTTGTGCCCCTGTTGCAAGACCCCCAAGCAAGACCACCACAGAGCGGATATCCGATGCAAGCACACAGGGGTTTATTAATAGCAAAGAAAGCCCGGGCTTGGTCCGAGTCCTACACTCTACACAGCGGGTGGAGGAGGACGGCCCCCAGCACTCACTTCAAGGGGTTTATATAGGAAAGGTTTACGTGCAGAGGGTTACATATCTCGGGACTGGATGAAGGGGCAAGGGGGCAGTTCTTTGAAGTTACTGGCTGAACTATAAGCGTGAGGTTACTAATGGCTAACAGGATGCAGGGGATCTACAGAGACGAATTTTTTACTCCCTGTGTCCTACTTTTGCTGGACCCAGGATATATACATTCAGATACATTGTTCCAGTCTTTTTTTTTTTTTTTTTTTTTTTTTTTGGGTTTTTCGAGACAGGGTTTCTCTGGGTAGCTTTGCGCCTTTCCTGAAACTCACTTGGTAGCCCAGGCTGGCCTCGAACTCACAGAGATCCGCCTGGCTCTGCCTCCCGAGTGCTGGGATTAAAGGCGTGCGCCACCACCGCCCGGCTTTTTTTTGGTTTTTCGAGACAGGGTTTCTCTGTGTAGCTTTTGTGCCTGTCCTGGATCTCACTTTGTAGACCAGGCTGGCCTCGAACTCACAGAGACCGGCCTGCCTCTGCCTCCCTGAGTGCTGGGATTAAAGTACACCACCACCGCCCGGCCCTTGTTCCAGTCTTATCTTCCCATGATTTTAATCTCTGGTCAGCTTTAAAACTGCTGGTCAGCAAATACCTTTGGTGGTGGGGGTGTAGCCTCTCTCAAGAGGGCTACTGATTTTTCCCTTTCAGGTTCCACGGATTGAACTCAGGTCATCAGGCTTGTACCGTCAAAGTGGCAAGAGCTTTTCAGCCACTGGACCATCTGCCTCACTGCCCCAAATGTATATGAATTATTATTTACATAATTTTTCAGCAGAATAAATGTAAACTTAAGGAAAATAGAAAAAAAATTCCTTCTAATGGAAGGGGTTCCATTAGAGGAATGTCCTACATTTGCATATTTTAAATAGTTCATAAAATTTTGTACCAGGTGGTGGTGGCACATGCCTTTAATCCCAGCTCTTAGGAGCAGAAGCATGTGGATCTCTAAGTTCAAGGCCAGCATGGTCTATAGAGCTAGTTCCAGGACAGCCAAGGCTACACAGAGAAACCCTGTCTCAAAAAAAAAAAAAAAAAAAAAACTGTAACAAGGAGGCAGAGACAGGTGGATCCCTGGAGCTTCTGGCCAGCCAGTCTAACTCACTTCATGTGCTCCAGGATAGGGGAAAGACTGTCTTAAACAGGATGAACAGAAACCATTGAGATTGTCCTCTGACTGCCACATAAAAGGCTACCCCCCACCCCACCCCCACACATGCTCACAGCCACTCACAGACAAAAAACACAATTTAATTGAAAAAAAAAATAGGGTCAATCACAGGGAAAGGTATTGGAGGTTAAAGCACAGGAAGCGAGGGCGTGGTGAGATCTGGCGTCTGAAAGGACTGAAACTACAAGCACAGGACTGGAGACACAGCTCAATGATGGAGGCCCTGGCTGCGGTTCAAGGCCGTGTCCCTCGGCCCAGAAAAGACAAAGGAGTGCATACCTGGGACATCTGAAATCAAATGCTCAAGACTGACATGAGTTTTCAACTGGGTAATTTCAATAGCTCCCAATTGGGGAATATATTTTTAAGTTTCAGCCAGGTATAGTGGCTGAAAATGTAATCTCATTTAGTACAGTACAGATGTAATCTCAGCACGTCAGAGATGGAGATGCAGAGGGTCAGGAGTTCAAGGTCATCCTCAGCCACATAGTTGAGGTCAGCCTGGGCAACAGGAGACCTTGTGACAAAATAAAAGAAAAATTAGAAAGTATTTCAAGTTGACAAAATTGTGTCAGCTAGCACCCGTATTAACCCTTGGTTCTGTTTCTTGTGCTAATAAGGAAGATGTTATCGGCATTCCGAATAACCCATTCCCATCTTCAAAATTCAAAGCTGAAACACCTGCAGACAATCCATGAGGCCAGGTCAAAGGTTTATTACAGTTCTGCTGTAAGCAAAATGGCCCAGAGGCAGGCCACTTAAATATGGATTTTGGTGTGGACATTTTTATTAGAGGGGGGAAAAAAGACCATCAGATGACTCTCAAGAATGACACAAAGAGCTCTAAACCAGCCACCAGAGTCCAGCCCGAGTCAGCTGGGAGGTGGCTGCCTTCCCAGATCCAGACCTAATTCCATTCAAGTTCACTGGGAAGTTGCTTAAGCATGTTGTCAAGCCTTTCTTCCCAGGGGGAGTTTATAAATTAGATCATGTTAGAAAAAAAAAAAAAAGCTCTGCCTCAATTGAGCCTGCTAGTTTAGGATATTTTATACAGCAGATTATCAACACCCACCTCAGTGAGTCTGTGTTGGTTATCATGAGCAGGGCCACTGTCCCTGACTCAGTGATTCCAGGCCAAGCAAAAGGAGCACACAGTAGGACAGCAGGATGCTATGGGCCGCCGGGCCCAGAGGGACAGGGATTTGAGACACCCCCTCTAGGATTTTGAGAGGTCTTTGCTGGCTTCGAAGCAGAAAGGCACTCCATGAGCTACTGTGCAGAGGCAGGAGGATAGCAGTGGTGGTAGGTGGGGAGAACCCTGACATATTTGCTTTTGTGGTGTCTGGGAATCCAACTAGGGCCTTGCACAACCAAGCAAGTGGTGTCCAAGCCACACTCCCAGTCTGGATGGATGGAGAACATTAATAGAAGGTGAAAGCTAAGGAGAACGGCAGATAAACGGCTGTGGAACTTAGAACGAAGGAGGACTTTGGGGTCCACCCGCTCTCAGTTCTCATCTTGTCAAAGAGGCCAGGGTGAGGAAGCTTGCCTGATCCCTTGGAGTGACTGAAGGCCTCCAGGCACCTTTTTGCATGTGAGCACCCAACAGGGAACATGAGTTTTAAAAAGCCCAGAGGAGGAAGGCTCAGTGACCAGAGACCCACGGAGGATCCCAGGGTGATGCTTTTGAAGAGGAAGAGATGATGAGGCACCAAGGGACCATAACAGTAGTCCCCAGGGACACCCCTCTGGGAGACACTGTGCTTCCTTAGGCCACAGCAATGTGGTGATGTATTGTGGACCCTAATAAACTTGACTGAGGATCAGAGGACAGAGCCAGCCGCTAGATTAGACACAAAGGTCAGGCAGTGGTGGCACACACCTTTAATCCCAGCACTTGAGATCTCATGCCTTTTCTTGGGAAGCACACACACCTTTAATCCCAGGGAGTAATATGGCAGGGCAGAGAAAGGTATGTAAGGCGTGAGGAGACAAGAACTCACGCTCTTCAGGCTGAGGGTTTCGTAGAGGTAAGAACAGTGGCTGGCTGTTCTGCTTCGCTGATCTTTCAGCTTTGACCCTGATATCTGGCTCTGGGTGTTTATTTATTATTATTATTATTATTATTATTATTATTATTAAAAGACCATCTAAGATTTGAGCAACACAGTAAATCACCAGGTCGCCTGTGCAGCCCAGGCCCACTCAGCACCCTTCTCAGGCCTCGCCCACAGGAGCAACTTCCTCAGCGAGAGGGACTCCTCCTGCACAGGTTGGGACCTGAGGGGTTCTTCCATCTGGCCCAGCCACACTCCTGCTTCAAGGTGAACTTTCTTCCAGCTCCACAAGGATTGAACCTAACACCCACATAGCACCAGGCTCTGGTGTACATACTTTACAGGTATACATACTTTACAAAGAGTATTTCATTTTAACGTCAATGTTTGAGAAAAAGACCAGTATCTCCAGTTTTCAGTTAACAAAACTAAAGTTTGGTTAAACCATTTTCTTTAAAAAAAAAAAATTTTTTTTAAATCTGTATATCTGTATGTGTATGTGAGTCTGCTCTCTCTTTCTCTCTCTCTGTTTCTCTCTGTCTCTGTCTCTGTCTCTCTCTCTCTCTCTCTCTCTGTGTGTGTGTGTGTGTGTGTGTGTGTGTGTGTGTGTGTGTAGACCAGCAGAGGGCACTGGGTTCTCCCAGAGGTGGGGTCACAGGCAGTCATGAACTGCCCTACCTGGGCAGGAAGGGTGGCAAGTGTTTTTAACCACTGAGCCATCTCCAACCCCCCTTTTCCTTGTAAATTATTATTTTGAGATAAGATCTCCCTATATGCCCCAGACTGGCCTTAGCTTCCTGAGTGCTAGGGTTACAGGTGTGTGCCTGCATGCCTGATGCCAAGCCATTTTCTCAAGACCTCAGTTGGTTAGAGGGCCACCCTGAGAGCTGGTCCTGGCTTTTCTGACAAGAGCCTGTGCCCCAACCACCCCACCTACTGCTCTGCCTCTACTTTCTCACCCTTGGTGCATAGGGTCCTCTTATCTGAGTCTTTCTAGACGACGCAAATATAGCTGGCCTGCAATTGGACATGCAGCCAGGGAGGAGGGGGCTTTTTGCAGCACCAGACCCCAGATGTCAAAGTGCTTCCTGGGACATTTTCTTAGCTGAGCCTTTAAAATAACTCTGTAGGTTGGGTTGAAATGACTTGTCATTTCATAGAAAAGGAAATGGAGACTTGGAGTTGAAATGACTGCCCAGCCTGCATGCCTTGAGAGTCAGGCATAGGTCTAGTGCCTGATTCCAGAGGCAGGTGGGGTGGGGTGAGGGGTGGGGAAGTAGGGGTGGGGGATGAGAGTGAGAGGCTCTCTCACAGGAGACTGAATAGAGGGCCTGCTGCTGCCTCCCAGGGCATCAGACCCTACCCTACTGTCCTGCTCTGAGATCCACCTATGGAGCCCAGGAGCTTCTGTAACTGAGTACAAGATGAAGAGTGACTTGGGAGAGACTGTGGCTGGGTTAGGGACCATAGCATATGCCTGTCACAACTTGAGGTGGCAGACAACTTCGGCAACTAAATAGAAATGGCATCATCTTGGTCTTGGAATAGTTGAGGGTTGGTCCAATGTTGGCTAAATGGGAGCCCTCACCAGGGCAAGCCGCTCCTTCCAAGGGGTTGGACACTCCCAGGAAGCAGTGAAACCTCACCTAGGCAAACAAGAGGCTGTGCTTTCCCGAGCACTGACCTCAGGACCTCAGGCTGAAGCCAAACCCTGTTTGTTTCACCATTGTTCCTTGTAGCATCACAAAGGAAAAGAAAAGGTCACTGTCCAGCGAGAAGGTTCTGGGCAGTCCTACTGGTCATGGAGCCTAACAGCATGGAAAAGGTGTGCGCTATGAAGAGTCCCCATCACGCTGTGTCCCCTGAAGGGTGACTCACAGGAACATGTTCTCTTGGTCTCGGGCCAGGAAAGTCTGTGTTTCTCCGGGGCAGCTGCTTTGCTCTTATCTCTCAGGTTCTGTGTGTCTGTTAGGGACCACATTTCCCTTTTAGATGAAGCTCCCCATTAAAATTATGGCTTGTTGCCGGGCGGTGGTGGCGCACGCCTTTAATCCCAGCACTCCGGAGGCAGAGGCAGGTGGATCTCTGTGAGTTCGAGGCCATCCTGGGCTACCAAGTGAGTCCCAGGAAAGGCGCAAAGCTACGCAGAGAAACCCTGTCTTGAAAAACCAAAAAAAAAAAAAAAAAATTTATGGCTTGTTACACACAGCTGCATGGCATGGGTTTTGTATGCTAATGCTGCTCCCAGGTTTATTGTCTTTTTCTTCTCCCACACCCTTTTTTTTTTTGTAATTTATTTATTTATTTCCCAAGACAGGGTTTCTCCTGTCCTGGATTTCACTCTGTAGATCAGGCTGGCCTTGAAGTCACAGAGATCCACCTGCCTCTGCCTCCCTGAGTGCTGGGATTAAAGGCGTGCGCCATTGCCTCCCGGCTCCTTATTTATTTCTAATCTTAGTGTATTGTATGCTCTAAGTGTACACTGCTTGCAATTCTCTCTCTCTCTCTCTCTCTCTCTCTCTCTCTCTCTCTCTCTCTCTCTCTCTCTCTCTTTCTGTTTGTTTGAGACAGAGTTTCTCTGTGTAGCCCTGGCTGTCCTGGATCTCACTCTGTAGACCAGGCTGGTCTCAAACTCATAGATTCACTTGCCTCTGCCTCCTGAGTGCTGGATTAAATGTGTGCGCCATCACCGCCCAGCTAACTACTTATGACTTTCGTTTGTTTGAGACAGGGTGACCTATATTTCCCCACGCTGACCTTGAACTCTTGATTTTCTACTTTCCACCTCCCAAGTGCTGGGATTACAGATGTGTTTTGTTTGTTTTTGTTTGCTTGTTTTTTGTTTGTTTGTTTTGTTTTGTTTTCCGAGACAGGGTTTCTCTTGTGTAGCTTTGCACCTTTCCTGGAACTCACTTGGTAGCCCAGGCTGGCCTCGAACTCACAGAGATCCACCTGCCTCTGCCTCCGGAGTGCTGGGATTAAAGGCGTGCGCCACCACCGCCCGGCTAGTTTGCTTGTTTTAATGGAAGGATATTGTCTTTGTTACCTTTCCTGACACTGATAAAATACCCTGACTGAGTGAAAAAAAGAAATAAGGAAGGCCATGACTGCTCCTAGGTATGGTAGAGGAGGGTTACTGTAGATGTGAGGGAGAGCGTAGCCAGAGGCAGGGACATCTGGGAGAGTCCAGAGTGACATGACCCTGAGCCATGTGAGGAGAGGCGGGAGGGGAAGGGCAAGGGGAGAGAATGGAACCAGATGCATCAAAGCAAAAGGTAAAAGGGGCAGGTAACCAGAATGGCTGGAGTCTATGGAGAAGAGCCTCTGGGGGAAGGACAGCTCAGCCCCGTGCTGGAGAGTTTGGGAGTGGGTGGAGGGCAGTGTATGCCAGCCATACCCTGTAACACGTAGGGACTAAGGGATGCTGGGAGAACATGGTGGCCAGGTCCGCTTTGATATGCTAAATGGGCACCTCAGCCGTTTGGTCCCAGGGTTTGAGACTTAACACTGACAGAAGCAACTTAAGGTGGACAGGGTTTACTTTGACTGAATTTTTTGCGGTTACGGTCCGTCCTGGAGGACTTCCTCCCAAAGCAGGAACTTGAGGCAGCCGGTCACCTTGCACCCACAACCAGAAGGCAGAAAGCAATGACTGTGCTCAGCTCACTCTCTCCTTTTTATACAGTCAAGAATCCCAACCCAGTGAATGCTGCTGCCCACAGTGGGCGGCTGGTCACCCCTCTTCAAATAATCAAATAACCCCCCAAAGGCATGCCCAGAAGCCTGGCTCCCGGGTGATTCTAGAGCTCATCAAATTGACAGTTGAGGTTAACCATCACAGGCGTGGAGAGGAGAAAGAAAAGGAAGTCAATGGAAAAGCACAGAGGAGTGATGGGGTTGACACGCTCTTCTTCTTCATCTTCTGCCAAGAGTGTCGGTTCTGCCTGGCTTTCAAAGAAATAGAACTGTTGGCACCGTTAACTGATATGGGTTAGAAACCTCTCAAACAAACGGTTGATAAAGCAGGAGAGTGAGCTGGGCATGGTAGCATATATCTTTAATACCAGCATTCCAGAGGCAGATGGATCTTTATGAGTTCCCAGCCATTCAAGGCTACATAGTGAGACCCTGTCTCAAACAAAATCAAGCCAGTAGGGTGACAAAAAAGAAAGACAAATACAATGAGATATACCACCTTTGACTGGCAAACGTTGGTTCTGAGGACAGCCAGAGTTGGCATGGGTGAACACTAGCAGTTCACCTTCCTGCTGTGGGGTGTGTATTGCTCAGTGGGAAGCACCAGGAAGCTGCACACAGACATGGCTGTCACACCTAACTATGGGAACGTACAAGGAATTCCTAGACATAACCAAAGATCTTTCCAGAAAATGGTTGTTTCAGCATCATTTGCAGCAGCAAAAAGAAGGGAAGTCTGAGTGTCCTCGAGGAGAGAGTGTGAAATAAAGTGTGGTCTAACCATGCGATTGAACACTGCATAGAAATACGGCAAACGAATCAGAGCTTTGTATTCTGCTGCAGATAAACTCAAAACAACGCTAAACAAAAATAGCAAACTGCAGAAGGTTATGTAAGCCTGGTTCCATTTCTCTGAAGTATAAATTATCTTATTCATGGGTCCTTATATATGTTGCAAGTGTATAAGGACATGAAAGAGAATAAAACACCTGAGTGGGGCAGAAAGCCCGAGTGGAGGGTAATGGGGAGGGTTGTCATGGACGCTGGGAACATAGGTGCATGTTGTTACAGACTGTTCTTTCTGGTAGAGTTACAGTGTTTCACCCAAAGGAAAATGGTGGGTGCGCTACTGTGTATCTGTTGAGAACCTTCTATTTATGTTGGGACAGGGATGGGAAGGGTGGGTGGAAAGCCATGGTGGGAAAATAACCCTGAGGATTGTGCAATACCAGCATCCTGTTCCTGAGACGGTGGGAATGGGTGGATTGTAGTGATGGGGCTCTATTGTAGGCTTCGTGGTCCAGGGCTCTACTGGAGAGTTTCCATTCCTGACCAGCCACGAGCGCCTGGAGGTGGTGAGCCGCGTGCGTCAAGCCATACCCAAGGACAAGCTCCTGATAGCCGGCTCTGGCTGCGAGTGTGAGGACACAGTGCCTTGGGACCTGGGGTTGCTGGGCTGTTGCGGGGTCCGGGCTCCTGGGCCCTGGGGTTGGGTTCTGTCTATTGTTTCGCCTCTGCTGGGATGCACTGAGGCCCTCTTGGCTTGCCTTCTCCCCCTCTCCCTCGCTGCAGCCACTCAAGCCACGGTAGAGATGACCCTCAGCATGGCTCAAGTCGGTGCTGATGCCGCCATGGTGGTGACTCCTTTTTACTATCGTGGCCGCATGAGCAGCGCCGCCCTCATTCACCACTACACCAAGGTGGGTAGGAGGGGTGGGCGTGGTTTAGAGGCCTCGGACCTAGCGGAGGTTTGAAGAGATGGAGGCCGGGCCTAAGGAGAAGCTTGGATTGAAATGGAGAGCCTACATCATGTTAATAGTCACTCTAGGACCTAGGTATAATGCCATCATGTACCAACTGTGTGACATTAGACCTTTTACCTAACCTCTCTATCTCACTTTTCTTTAAAACAGGAAGAATAGGGGCTGAAGAGATGGCTCCGTGGTTTAGAGCTCATAATGCTCTTACAAATGACCTAAATTCAATTCCAAGCACCCATGTTGGGTGGCTTGCAACCACATACAACTCCAGTTCCAGGGGATTGGATGTCTCTGGCCTCTAAGGGCACCAGTATTCATGTGCATATACCCACACAGATACACATGGTTAAAAAATACTAATAATTTAAAAAAAAAAAAAAACAGGGAGAATAAAGCATCTGCCTTGGGTGCTTCTTCAGGGCTACATGAGATCTGCAGCGTGCATAGCTTCGAGCTGTGCCTGATGTGTAGACAACACTCAGAATCTTCCCATCGTTGCTACCCATATTACAGGAGTCAGAGCTGTCACACAGCCCTGCGGTGACGCAGTCCAGGGCTTGGGAGGGTAAGCATGCAGCCCTTCAGACTCAGGCAGTTGCCATCTCCTCTTTTTCTCTGGGCCCCCCAGGTTGCTGATCTTTCCCCAATCCCTGTGGTGTTGTACAGTGTCCCAGCCAACACAGGGCTAGACCTGCCTGTGGATGCAGTGGTTACATTGTCTCAGCACCCGAACATCATTGGCATAAAGGACAGTGGTGGCGATGTGAGTAGCAGCAGCTCCCAGACTGGGACCTCCTCCTTCTCTGGTTCTAGCCTGGTAGTCTCTAACCCAGAGTAGCTCTGAGACCTCCGTCAGTCCCATGCTTGTTGGCTGGGCTCCCTGAGGCACTGCTTAAACTTTGGGGCATCTCTCTGGGGACTAGGCTGTGTTTTGACAGCACATGCCCACCCCATCTAGGCTGGTCTCTGAGTTCTGGGCCCAGCTCTCACACTGTGTTACTCTGATAGGTGACCAAGATCGGGCTGATGGTTCACAAGACCAGCAAGCAAGATTTCCAGGTGCTGGCTGGGTCAGTCGGCTTCCTCCTGGCCAGCTATGCTGTGGGTAAGCTTCCTGCTGTTCTCAAAGGGTCCTGACCAACAAGATGCACCTAGATGCTGGGGCTACTGGGAGAGACGGGGCAGTGGGGGGAGGGGGGCAGGCCCGAATCCGCAGGGAGCAGCTGTCTCAACTCTGGGTACTTGGCCCCTTTGGGTGGGGGAGGGTATATGAGTACAGTGCTGCCCTATAGGGGTGCCTGCAGTTGGTAAAGTCTAAAGTCCCAAATTCCATGCTTAGATGACAAAATTAACTCCTCTAATCTCACCCTGTAAATCATTCTCCGGGAGCCTCTGCTCTAGGCCAGGAGTCTGCTTTCCTCTGCCTCTAGCCATGTGACAGAATGACCTGTCAGACCTAGGGGGTTGGGATGGGATCTCTAGCTGTCTGGTCAGATTCTCTTCCAGTCCAGCATCCTACCAATGCCGGCCGCTCTTGTCTGTTTTGAGAGAGGGTCTTCTGGGTTCAGTTGGGACTGAGCCATGGTGAGTGGGGCAGAGGAACAGAAGCATCAGTGAGCTGAGGTGTGAGCAGATTTTTCAGCACTGTGGGAGACAACAGTGGTTCCCATTACCTCTAGGCTCGGCAGACTTCGGCTTGGGTCAAGGTCGTAGTGTATCTCCCTTTACCGCCCTACAGTCCCTAAAGTGCAGGGTGGAGGAGGGGCATTTGTAGCTCTCTCCTGAAAATACAGATGGAGAAGACACAGGCTCTGGAAGTGGGGGCAACTGAGCTTTGGTTTCAACCAGGTCACTTATTCACCCAGTAACCCAAGTCAAGACACCAGCCCTCCACTGGGCCTGCATATTACCCTAAAAAACTAAGTGGTCTTGTGAGGATTAGAGGGCCAGCCCCATCAACCACAGTGCCCAGCACATGATAAGTAATTTTTTGTTCTTTTTTGTATTTTTGAGAGGGCTTTCTATATAGTTCTGATTGTCCTGGAACTCACTCTGTAGTCCAGGCTGGCCTTTGAACTCACAGATATCCACCTGCCCATGCTTCCTGAGTTCTGGGATTAAAGGTATGGGCCACCATGTCTGGCTATGAGCATTTTTTGTTTTTAAATAAAGTTGTTTTCATTAAATTTTTTAAAATTATAAGCTGGGTGGTGGTAGCGCATGCCTTTAATCCCAGCACTCGGGAGGCAGAGACAGGCGGATCTCTGTGAGTTCGAGGCTAGCCTGGTCTACCAAGTGAGTTCCAGGAAAGGCGCAAAGCTACACAAAGAAACCCTGTCTCGAAAAAACCAAAAAAAAAAAAAAAAAAAATTATATCTTATTTATTTTGTATGCGTGTGTGTGTGTGTGTGTGTGTGTGTGTGTGTGTGTGTGTGTGTGTGTTTGTAATGGCACACGTGGAGGTCAAAGGACAACTTTGGGAAGTTGTTTCTCTCCTACCATGTAAGTCCTGGGGATTGAACTCGGGTCGTCAAGCTTTACTGTAAGCACCTTTACCCACGGAGCCATCTCACTGGCCCTGTGGTTGGTATCTTACAACTAGTAAAAGCGTAGTCCTTCCACATACTGGTCTTTCTTCCAGTACTGAGGCACTGTGGTTAGGGTCCCTCCTGACTCATCTTAGAGTCACACTCAGAGGCTGAGTTTCATGGCATGAAGCCAAGGACATTCCCAAACCACACTCCTGACCCCACATCCAGGCTGCTTTCCCACTCCCTGCCAGTAGTGGCCCAGTTAACTGAAGGAATAGGACTTCAGAACTTCGGTTCCATTTCCCCAGCCCCTAGGGTGTCAAGATCCTGTTGGGGGACATGGCAGGTAGGAGGTAGGTGAAGGGACTGTCCTGTAGGCTGTGCTTCCTGGCCCACCACTGGCTCCGAGCGGCAACTGCCGTGCCGACTTCTCATTCTGAACGGCGGCCTTGGCCTCTGAAACACAGAGCATGCCTATGTCACGGCCCGACGAGTATAGAAACCTACATCCTGTGTTTCCGAAACGAAAAGGCACGGGCCCAGAGTTTGGGATTCTCCGTAGTCGGTGGCCCTGACACATGTTCTGTGTCTCCTTCCGGCAGGAGCTGTTGGGAGCATATGTGGCCTGGCCAATGTCTTAGGGGCCCAGGTGTGCCAGCTGGAGAGACTCTGTCTCACGGGGCAGTGGGAAGCCGCCCGGACCCTGCAGCACCGCCTGATCGAGCCCAACACTGCGGTGAGCTCCCAGCCTGGGCCGCCATGGGGTCCCTGCTCAATCCTTCTTTCCCTTTCAGACTGTCCTTTTAGAGACTGTGCCAGTGTGGGAACCCCTACTGCCTCCCCAGGAAACCCCAACTGCAGAGTGAGCCCTGTCGGTCCTCAAGCTTCAGAGTTCATTGGAATTCCCATGTGGGCCAGTTAGATGTCCAACCCTTTGAACATGCACTGAACAAGTGCCCTGCGTGACTCTGGGTTCAAAGCCTGGAGACAGTGCGCCATGGCTTTTCAGCAGCTTCACGGGGTACAGACACTGACAATCAGAGTGACTTCGGCAGGGGAGACCTGGACAAAGTTTCCTTTTCTAGGAGAGTTGTCAGAACGGTGTGCTCTGCAGTTCAGACCTTAGGTTCCAGTTCTTTTGAGGGCAGGTCAAGGAGACCTTAGCAGGGAAGGCTGGTCAAGGTCAAAGCTATTTTGAAATTTGGAGAAAACGGAAAAATGTGTCCTTATTTTGTTTATTTTGAAATAGAGTCTCACTGTGTTGCCAAGGCTGGATTTAAACTCGTTGGCTCTTGAGATCCTCCTGCCTCGGCCTCCTGAGTAGCTGGGGCTGTCCTGACTTTGCGTTTGTACGACCGTAAATGCATGCGTGTGCGAGCACCTTCTCCGCATCCTCGCCAGCAGGGGTGTTGGACCGTCTCACTCCAGCTCTGTTGACAGCTGGGAAGTGGCACAGGTTTCTGGTGGCTGAGGACACTGAACATCTTTTCGTGCATTTGCTTGGCACAGCCTTGTCATTCAAATGTCTGTTCATGTCCTGTGCCCGTCTTTTGTCTTCCGTTTTCTTTCTGGTGCTAGAAATTGTGCCCAAGCCTCATACAAGCCAGGCATCATGTGCTTTGCTATCCGTCTGCAGTCCTGACTGGTTTCTTGTCCAGTTTCTTTCCTTCCTTCCTTCCTTCCTTCCTTCCTTCCTTCCTTCCTTCCTTCCTTCCTTCCTTCCTTCCTCCCTTCCTTTTTTTCCCAGTTGTTTGTTTGTTTTACACCTGCCATCTTGCCCATTTTCTAAGTGAACGTCTTTCTTAATTGTTAAGTTTGGAAGAACTTCATACTAGTCCCTTGTTGGATGTGCGCTTGTAAATGTTTTCCTCTAGTCTGTAACTTGTCTTTTTCATTTTCTTTACATGTTTTTGGTCAATCAAATTTTAAATTTTTGAAAAAAGAATTAAGATTTTGTTGAAGTCAAATTTATCAATACTTTCTTCCTTGAATCATACTAATTAATATGAATCATACTGACTAATACATATTAATGTCAAGCCTAAGAAGTCTTTGTTCAGCACTAGTTGCTAAATATATTCTCCTACTTTGTTTCCTAAAAGTTTTATAGTTACATTGTAAAAGTTGGTGACCCATTTTGAGTTAATCTTTGTGGAAAGCCTGAGGCTTTGGTTGAGGTTCCTCTTTTTGCGGATGGATATCCGCTGCCTCCAAACCCATTTGTTGAGAAAGCTTTCTTTTCCTCTGTTGAATGCCTTTCTGCCTTTGTCAGAGTCAGTGGGGCGGATCTGTGAGAGTCTGTTTCTGGGTTCTCTGTTCTCTCCATTGATCTGTGCATCTGTACCTCAACTGTGCCACACTCCGATTTGTTATCTGTGCGTAAGGGTTCAAATACATCTTGTAATTGGCTGCTTCCTCCTATTTGGTTCTTTTTAATCTTCCTTAAAATTGCTTGAGGTAATTGATTCCTTTGTCTTTCTATATTAATTTTAGAATAATCTTGTCTATATTTACAAAAAAAAAAAATCTTACTAGGAATTGTTAACCTGTTGACCAGTCTGGGATGGAGATACCTTCCCTGTTTCATCGTTCAATCCTTTTTTTTTTTTTAAACTTCAAGACAGGGTTTCTCTGTGTGGCTTTGGAGCCTATCCTGGAACTCTCTTTGTAGACAAGGCTAGCTTCGAACTCACAGAGATCCGCCTGCCTCTACTTCTTGAATCCTGGGATTAAAGGAGTGTACCACCACTGCCCATCCATTGTTCAGTCCTTAAACAGTGCATTCTCTACTTATTTGAATCTTTGTTTATTCAGTATTTTGTAGTTTTCTTCAAAGAACTTCTATATATAGTTTGAAAAATGTATACCTATGTTTCACTACATAGCCCTGGCTGGCCTAGAACTCACAGAGATCTGCCTATTTTTGGCCCGCCCCCCCCCCCAAGTGCTGGGATTAAAGGTAGGCATTACCTAAGCCAGGTGGTGGTGGTGCACGCCTTTGATCCCAGTACTCTGGAGGTAGAGCCAGGCGGATCTCTGTGAGTTTGAGGCCAGCCTGGGCTACAGAGTGAGTTCCAGGATAACTAAGACTGTTACACATAGAAACCCTGTCTCAGAAAAAAAAAAAAAATTCCTGGTTCCTGATCTTAAAGACAAAGTACTCAGTTTTTCACCACGAGTATAACTCTTGCTCTGGGTTGTTGTAGATACTTTTTATCAATTGAGGATACTACTCTCTATTCCTAGTGTTCTATGAACTCTTACAAATTATCAGTGAGTGCTGAATTTTGTCAAATGTTTTTTCACATTGTCTCATATGATCATGTGACTGTTCTTTAGCCTGTTAACATCATGGACTGTACGATCAGTTTAAAAAGATTTATTTTTTATTTTACGTGTGTAGGTGTGTTGCCTGCACATGTATGTTTGTACATACACCATGTGCATGCCTGGTGGCCATGAAGGCCAACTGAAGTTACAGATAGTTGTGAGCTACTACCCATGAGGGTGCCAGGAACGGAACCTGGGTCCTCTGCCAGAGCAGCCCTTGCTCTTGACTGCTGAGCCATCTCTCCAGCCCCCAAATCACTTTTTTGTTTTGTTTTGTTTGAGACAGAGTCTCTCTACATAGCCCTGTCCTGCTATGCAGATCAGGCTGACCTCGAACTCACAGAGTTCTGTCTGCTTCTATCTCTCGAGTGCTGAGATTAAAGGCATGTGCCAGACTAAACACTTTTCAAATATTGACACATCCCTGGAACAAACCTCAGTCGTAGTATATATTTGTTTTGGTATATTGCTGAAAATCATTTAGTGATATTTTGCTAAGAATTCTTATGTCTATATTCATGAGGAATAACGGTCTATTTTTTCTCCTTCCCCCCTCTCTCTGTCCTCCCTTCTCCTCCCCCCTTCCTTCCTTCTCTTGCCCATCCACCCTTTCCCCATTGAGTCTGGTTCATCAAATGAACTGGGAAATACTCTCTGCTCTTCTGTTTCCTGGTAGAGGTGATACAGAATTGGTACTAAATCTTCTTCAAACATTTTGTGGAAATCTCCAGTTGAAACCATGTGGCCATGGTGATTTAACGGGACCATTGGAGTACAGTTATAGATGGTTGTGAGCTGCCGTGTGGTTGCTGGGAACTGAATGCAGGACCTCTAGAAGAGCAGCTGGTGCTCTTAACTGCTGAACCATTTCTCCAGCCCTCCTCGTTGGAACTTTTATTTTAAAACGTTTTATTATTCTCGGGTGTTGTACATGCATGCCCCGCCGCACATGCGAAAGTCAGAAGACAGCTTTGCAGAGTTGGTACTCCTCTACCTTTACTTGGGTTCCAGGGATCAAACTCAGGTCATTGGGCTTGCCTGGCCGGTGCTTTGCCCACTGAACCATCTCGCCAGCTCCTGCTGGAAATTGTATTGGTTGTGCCCCCTGGCATTTTATGGTTGGTATCTTCAGTTTCAAGTCTGAACCAGGGTACTCACCATTGTGTTGACCCTTGGTGCCTGAGGTCCCTGGTTGATCGTCCCTCTTCAATCTATCTTTTGGAGTTTTCTTATCTGTGTTTGGTGACAGGGTCTCACTATGTACCTCTGATTGGCCTGGAATTTGCTGTATAGACCAGGCTGGCCTCCCATGCTTCCACCTGCCTCTGCCTCTCGAGTGCTGAGATTAAAGACATGAATCCCACACAAAACAGATTGCACTGCCTGTTTTCTGTAATGTCCAGAGTGTTCATCCGTGGTCCTTGGGAAGCACGAGCACAAATGTCTCTATCTTCTCGAACATGAAAGTTTTCCAAGCTGTGACCCTTCCCACCCTGAACATTCAAGTAGTTGAAAACAATATATAGCAAAGTGGGTATAGAAAACTGAGAACATTACTTACCTTAGGTTTAAATATCTTATATATACTTAAGCATTTTTTTTAAATCATTTTACTTTCCTGGGAACAAACTCATTAAGACATTTCCCTCCATAAATCTATTTCTAGAAACAAAATCAAATTGACAAACAAAACATTGCCCAGGCTGCCCTTGAACTTTCTCTGTAACCCAGGCTGGCCATGAAGTTGTGATCCTCCTGCCTCCGGCCCCTGAGTAGCTGGTATGATAGGCCTGTGCCACTAGGCCCACCTTACCTTGATTATATTTTTGCTCTTAAGTTTTGCATCAGAGACAAGTGTCCAAGCTCTCTGTACCCTAGCCACACAGTGGCAGACACTTTGTAGAAATCGGTGGGTGTGTTCTAGGTCTCCTGCTTAGCTTGGGTCCTCTCCTCAGTTTTAGAGGAAGGACATTTGAGAAGGAGGCTTCTTCCTGGATGCGGAGCTTCTCCCAGGAGTGACTCTGTCAATAGGTCTAAGAACTTCCAGAGGGGGCTGGAGAGATGGCTCAGAGGTTAAGAGCACTGACTGCTCTTCCAGAGGTTCTGAGTTCAATTCCCAGCAACCACATGGTGGCTCACAACCATCTGTAATGAGAGCTGGTGCCCTCTTCTGGCCTGCAAGGACACATGTAGGCAGAATACTGTATACATAATAAATAAATAAGCCTTAAAAAAAAAAAAAAAAAAAAAAAAAAAAAAAAAAAACTTGCAGAAATGAAGCCTTCTAGCTAAGCTGGGCGGGGCCTGCCCTGAACACTCTGGCCATTCCCCTGGGGTGGAGGCCTGGTTTTCTCATTCCTGTCTTCACACACAAGAGAAGAATCCCACATCTGCATCCTGCCAGGACAGGAGGAGGTAGTGCCTCCAGCTGTCTTGGGGACTATTGTGATTTAATGGTGTTTGGTCATCTGATGTTTGAGTCATCTCTATGGGTAGGTGTCGATAACATCTCATTTTCCAGAGGAAGCAGAGTTGGCTGCCCCTCTGGGAAGATGGAAAGCCCAGCTGCCATCAAAGCTCTCTGAGGTCATCTTACCCCATTCTGCCCCACCCTTTGGGCTGTTCCTTCCTGTGCCAGCCTTGGGCACACACTCAGGAATGCCTGGAGCACCTTGATGCTGCCGCCTGAGCTGTAGACTCAGACACTCCAACAGCAGCCTGATGTCACTTTATTGCCATGTTCTCGTCCAAGGCATGTCCTTCTTCTGTCTGCCCACCCAGCCAGCCTCCTGCCCCAGGCTATATTTAGGACTTTCTGAGGTCTTTTTTTCATCCAAACAGCTAGCCCTTTCTCCAGGGCTGAGGAGGAAGCTAGCTTCAGAAGCCATGGTAGGAATAAGGTTTTCTCCAGGGCCTGCGTGGTTCCAGCTTCTGGAGGTTTTGGCCAACTACAAAGCTGCTTCAGGGATTTTAAAAGTCAGGCTGTTAAGACATCCTGGGTGGGAAAAGCATCAGTTTGCTGATGATGGCTGGCCTCTAGTGGTGGATAGTTGCAAGGCAGTTATCCACCACCCATCCCACCTTTCTCCACTGAACACTTCCTTGCTTTTACCCTTCTTGAAACTCATACCTCTGAAGTTTTCCTCTCCTCCAAATGAAGCTTTATTAAGTAATGAGTTGTTTTCTAGTTTTTAGGTCATCAAAGATTCATTCCAGTATTTCTGATCAGTTGCTAGAACAAAAGGAAAGAAACTGGATCTTTCATTTATTCTGTAAAATTTCCTGTATGATTTTAAACTGTGACAGTAGCTGTGGGTGCCCACTGTGATACACAAGCCTTTAGACACCATGTTGTTCAGCCCCTTCATTTTTCTAGGGCAGAGAAGATGCTCAGATAATAAATAGTACAGTTATACAATAAGCCCGGAGGTATATTGGCTAGAGGTATATTATTTTCTGTGAAACCATTTAAATAGGGCCAGGGAGGAGGTGGGTGGGTGGGGGACCCTGGTGCTGGGGACTAAGGAGCTGGTCTATGCCCAAGGCTGTCATGGAGCGTCTACTTCCTTGCTAACCAGGTCTGCTGTGCTTTGGGGAGCCAGCACAGGTGGGACTCTGGTGCCCCAGCCTTGCTGCCTCCTTCTAGGCCAACCTTCTATCCAAATATGAGGGCTGGATACCCCTCTTTTGTTGGAGTAGTTTTTCTCCTAAAACCCCAAAAGGAATCTTCTTGTTCAGGCTGAGTCTCTTCATAACTGACCTGCTTCTGGTGTCTAAATCTGGATTCTCGGTGCAACCTGCACCACAGATTATAGTTCCTTACAGGAGGGTGGGAACCCCAACTTTATGAAGCAATGGATGCCAAGGTCCAGGTAGGTGTGTCAGAGGTGTGGGGGGCTCTGCAGTCTTTCTAACAAATGCCTCTTCTCAGGTGACCCGGCGCTTTGGGATCCCAGGACTGAAGAAAACTATGGACTGGTTTGGCTACTATGGGGGCCCCTGTCGTGCCCCCTTGCAGGAGCTGAGCCCCGCCGACGAAGAAGCCCTGCGCTTGGATTTCAGTAACAATGGCTGGCTCTGATGACAAGCCGAAGACACTTGGCCTGAGCTGTCTGGGACTTCTGTTCCTACAGCCTGAAGAGGAGCAGGGCATTAGGAATTAGAGCTTGTCTTAGTCAGTGTTCTATCACTGTGAAGAGGCACCATGACCCTGGTGACTCTTTTTTTTTTTTGGTTTTTCGAGACAGGGTTTCTCTGTGTAGCTTTGTGCCTTTCCTGAATCTCACTTGGTAGCCCAGGCTGGCCTCGAACTCACAGAGATCTGCCTGCCTCTGCCTCCCGAGTGCTGGGATTAAAGGTGTGTGCCACCACCGCCCGGCTCCCTGGTGACTCTTATAAAGGAAAGTATTTAATTGGGCTGGCTTACTGTTTCAGAGGTTTAGTCCATTATCATCATGGAGGAAAGCATGGCAGCATGCAGGCAGACCTGGTGCTGGAGAAGGAGCTGAGAGTTCTACAGCTGGATCCACAGGCAGGAGGAAGAGAGAGACACTGGGCCTGGCTTGAGCTTCTGAAAACCTCAAAGCCCACCTCCAGTGACACACTCTCTCCAATAAGACCATACCTTCTAATTACTTCAAATAGTACCATTCCCTAAGCATTTAAATGTATGAGCCTATGGGTACCATTCTTATTCAAACCACCACATTCCACTCCCTGGCCCCCAAATGCTTATAGCCATGTTATAATGCAAAATGCATTTAGTCCAACTTCAAAAGTTCCCATAATCTATCATAGTCTCAAAACTGCTTAAAACTTCAAAACTCAAAGTCTCTTCTGAGATGCATGACAATCTCTTAACTGTAACCCAGTGTAAAATTAAAATAAAAAAGCAGGTCACATACTTCCAACATACAATGGCACAGGATATACATTACCATCCCAAAAGGGTGGAAAGAGAGCATGGTGGGAAATACTGGGCCAAAGCAAGACCAAAAACCAGCTGGACAAACTCCAAACTCTGCATCTCCACATCTGATGACAAAACACTCTTCAGACCACCAACTCCTTTCAGCTTTGTTGACTGCCACACACTTCTTTCTCTTGGGCTGGTTCCACTTCCTGTTAGCAGCTCTCCTCAGCAGGTATCCCACAGTTCTGGCATCCCCCAACATCTTGGGGTCTCCAAGGCAATCCAGGCTTCACTTTCACAGCTTCATGCAGTGGCCTCCTTGGGCCTCCATGCAGGGACATTCTTGACACGTCTGGCCTCAGTGGTTTTCCTTAGGTGTGGAGGGAGATTCCACAACCTGCTTCTTGTATTCTTGACTCTAAAGTCAGAACCATGTAACTGAAGCTGCCAAGTTCTGCTGCTTGATGGGGCTGGAACATGGCCCCCTCATTCAAATACATTTTCATTAACTTTCAGTTTTTGATGGTTTCCTTTACTGTGTAAACTCTTCCTTAACTATGTTTCACAAGTTGAAAGCTCAGCAGGGTGGGATCTTGCCCTGAGGTCACCACTTCCTTTATTCCAATTGGCATCGGGATTTTCTTTAAACTTTCTATCTCCTCGAGCCCTGGACTTCGCTCCATTAGACTCCCTGGTGCTCTTTTTCTCCTCAGCCTGTACATTTTATATTTTCCCTTGCTCTCCTTTTTTAGATCTGCATGAGACTGGCCACTGATAACCACATGACACAGTCAACATTAGGCTGTCTGGAAATCTCTCTGCCAATGTCATTAATAGAAAACACTTCAGTTTAGCCTTAGGCAGATTTTTTTAGGCAGGGGCCAAAAGCAACCACATTTTTCAACAAAATATCACAAGAACAGTCTCTGGGCCACTTACTAATATTCTTCTTCCTTGAAGCCTCTTGAGCTGGGCCATCATAATCTACATTGCTCTCGGCACCACTGTCTTCCATGCTCCTACGAGGATGGCCCCTTAAGTCCCACTTCAAGTGTTCAACTGTTTCCCTAATGCAAAGCCCACATTCTGCCAACAAGAAGCATGGTCATGCCTGTCACATTTGTCTTAGACTTTTATTGCTGGGAAGAGACCCTATCACCATGGCAACTCTTTTAAAGAAAAGCATTTATTTGGGGCTTGCAGTTTGAGTTACTTGGTGCTGGAGAAGTAGCTGAGAGTTCTATGTCTGGATCCACAGGCCAGGAAGAGAAAGCTGCTGGGCCTGGCTTGGGCTTTTGAAACTCTCAAAGCCTGCCTTCAGTGACAAGTGTCCTCTAGTAAGGCCACACCTCCTAATCCTTTCAAATAGTGCCATTCCCTAAGGATTTAAATATATGAGCCTATGGGGGCCATTCCTATTCTACCACTAATGGGCTCCTTTCCTGTAAGTTCAAGGCAACATCCAGCTCCTTTTCTCAGCCTGTGGCTTCTCACATATGTATTCTACACAGAGAGACCCTCCACCAGGGACAATTTCTTGCTTGTCTCTTCTGTGGGTACTTTCTTCTGCCCTAAGGTGGGTGAACCAGGGAACCTAGTGAAAAGGTAGGAGGTGCAGCTAGAAACCAAGGAAGTTGGTTCCTGAAGGGGCTGTTACTTCTGACTTGAAGCTAGAAATCTTAATTGTGCATGACATCGCTGGAAAGTCAGCGATGGCCCCAACCATCCACATTTGACTTCTTCCAGAGGAAGCAGTTGCAGAGGAAACCTGGTCAGAATGTGTTCCTTATTTTTGAAAGGCCTCCAAGCTGAATTCCAGCCACAATGCCCTTTCTTAACTTAGATGTCATTTTGATCCTCACCATTGAGTGCCCAAGACAGCCCAATGCCTTGTCACATTAGTAAACAATGACACCTGGTGGATAGACACCCGGTCTACACTCTAGAAGACTGATCAGCCAAGGTATGAATCTTGGGGACTTGGACTGAGATAGGACCATGCTTTTGTCTGAAGCCACTCTACTTTTATTATCAAAGCAGATCACCTTGTTACTATAATAAAATATAACAAGTGAAACTTGAAAGCCAATGCAGATTTCCTGGCCAGATGCCAAGGACCTTCCTAAAGACAGTGGAGCCTGTGGGATCGGCCTTATCACTGAGAGAAGCCTTAGTAATTCCAAGCAAACAGCCCACTATTAGAGTGGTAGCCTAGGAAAGCTCAATGACTTTTTTTTATTGTGTATGCATATGTGCAATTACTAATGCAGGCAGTGTGGCCATCAGTAACTGATGTTACGGAGGTCTGCTCTACCACACTCCACTTTAATTTTTCAGACACGGTCTGTCGTTGAATCTGGAGTTTGCCATTTTGGTCATACTGGCTGGCAGCAAGTATCTGGGATCTGCTTGTTTTTAATTCTCCAGTGCTGGGGTGACAGGCATACAGCAACCACATCTGGCTTTTTATGTGGGTGCTGGGGACTCAAAACCAGGTTCTCATGGCTTCACAAGTTGGCTCTTGGGCTGCTTTTATAGTCACCTTCCGGAGCAGTGGGACTTACAGAATAGGTTTAGGGCTGATGGGAAAAGATCTAGGCCCGAAAGAGACAGCCTAGAAACAGTGACATCATGCAGCCAAGTGTTCAGTGTTAGCTCCAAGCACCTCTCTGTTTGGTTTCCACAAAAAGCAAATGGGTTGATATTCTTGAGACCCAAGTCCAGGAAGTCATGAACACAAAGTATAGGCAGTTGTGGTGACTGGTTTATTCCTATAAACACTTATTTCTACAGTACAGTTCAGAGAATAAATAGAGGTACACAGCTGTAATGTCCACCACAGTCTGCTGTTGAGGGAGATTTGAGGGTGGGAGCTGGGGCTAGGGGGAGGGACCTAGGCTAACTGGAGACCTTGGGATGATTTTGGCAGGAAGATCTGTCCCAAGCTCGAGGGCCAAGGCTCTCGAAGATTCACGAGTAAAATGGAGGAGCCAATGCCAGTCAGTTCACACTCGGATGGATCTGAGTCTTCCCACACCCAAGGGGCTGTGAGTCTGATCCACTGATGCACTGGGAAGGAACTCTCAGTGCAAGCCTTCCTGGGATCCAGGTCATTCCACAGGAGGCCTGGATAGGCCTGCCCCTTGCCCTGGATTGAACAATGAATACAGGTCATAGTTACTCTTACACTGGTTTCTTATTTGGCTGTTCATGAAGGGATCCTGTCTGACATCTAAGGGAGAGGCACAGATGGAGACTGGGCTATCTGCAGTAACTCAGGTAAGGAAGACAGTTTACTGTAAAGTTGAGGGAGAAGAAAGCCACACTCTTCTTACATTGAGGGGGACTAAGAAGACACAGAGACCAGCCTGGAGCCAGGCCTCAAATGCAGGGAATGAGGGGATAACACACAGAGAAGCTCTGGCCTGGGCTTTACAGAGCGGCTGTGGTCTAAGTCACCCCTGTCTTTTTCCTGATTTCTCCCTGGCAGCACACAGGATCATCTGCCACAAGGGTGGGTGGAGTGAAGAGATTCTATATGGTTTGACAGCAGATAGAGAGAAGGCCACGGCACTGGGTACCAAGGTTCTAGAAACACAGCAAGGAGGCAAGGGCGGCCCCTATTGAGCACATAAGGGTCAGGGAAGGACAGACTGCTCCAGGGTCTTGGGGCCAAAATCCTCCAAGCTTTTCTGCGACTGAACTCCTGATTGGCGGGTGACAGAGCACCTCACAGGCTGTGGCACCACGGTCATTCTCATCTCATATCCGGCTCATTTGTTCACCTCCCGCACGCGTACAAGGGATGTTTCCAGCTGTGCCCAGAGCTGCATCAGGCAGTGAGATTCCTGGCTGACTTGGAGGCACTCTGTGCCCGCTGAACCACAGCAGAACACTTCTCACGCCGCAGCAGCGTGTTGTTCTCAAACAGACCTTCATTGCGGGGTATTCCATGAGAGCCATCAGGGAAAGTCAGCAAGCCTTTGAGGAGAGAGAATGAGAAGGCTTTAACGTTTCAGGTCAGCTCGATGGACAGAGGCTGAAGAAGAGGAAAGTGAGGGACATGGTCACGACAGATTGCAGGAGAGTCACAGAAGGATTAAGATTAAGGAGTGCTTCGGCCCATGTGACACTGGATTTCCATCCTACCGAGCTGAAACTTACCAAAACCATCTACTCTGCCATTTTTAAATTCCCCCTCAAAGGTCATGTTGTCATATCGAATGAAAACTCCGACGCCATTAAACTTGCCCTGGGCAAACTCCCCCTCATACCTGCAGAGACACCAAGATATTAGTTAGCCGTTAGTGGGTGGGTTAGCTGTCCAGGGTAACCGAGGCAAGCCGTTACCAGTGTGCATTAGTCAAGACGCAGAGCAAAGCTCGATCTGCCCATCCCAGAGCTCTACCTGTACCACTTACACCGTTCCCTAGCAGCAGAGAGGGGTCGAAGGCATATATATGAGGTCTTAATTCCAGGAAAGAATCTAAGTGAACAGAGGTAAAGTAGAAGGTCACGGACCTCTTTGCCATTTCCAATTTCACATCTATTTAATTTGATATATTTGTTTTGTTTGGAGACAGAGTGTTGCAACGTAGCCCAGGTTGGCCTCAAACTCAAGATACTCTTGCCTCTGCCTCCTCAGAGCTGGGATTACAGACATATGCCGCCATGCTTGGACCTTATGTTTATTTTAAAATAATAAGGGCTGGCAAGGTGGCTCAGTAGACAAAAGAAACCTGTCTCCAAGCCTGATGACCTGAGTTAAATCCTGGGGACCCACATGGTGGAAACCTGCTCCTCTGACCTTCACATGTGCTGTAGTGCACCTTCTACAAATAAATAAAAGTTAAGTTAAAAAAATCAAAGTAATCAATGAAAGAACTGCTTGCCCCTTGTCTGTTCTCTTTAGGGCCTGGGCAAGCTCCAGGCTGAACAGACAATCACCAATGCCCCATGTTTTTTATCAGAGTCTCACTAGTTCAAAGACTGAGAAAGGAATGACTAATACTTACCTTGAGCCATCTGAGAAGGTCAGTACTCCAAAGCCATTAAAGAGTCCATTCTCAAAGTGACCCAGGTAGGTGCCACCATCTGCAAACATCAGTTGACCAAAACCATGTCTCCGGCCTGAGCAAAGAGAAGGACAGGGACCAGGTTGGAACGAGGCAGATTCAGGGTCCCTTCTCACTGGCTTAGCAGTCCACACTTTCCATAACCTTACCCACAAAAAACTGCCCTTCACCTCTGTGAGTGTGGAAAGCCCGATCTCCTTGGGGCACAAGCCTGGCCACAGTGTGAACTGTCTCTCACCTCTGTGAGTGTGGAAAGCCCAGTCTCCTTGGGGCACAAGCCTGGCCGCAGTGTGAACTGTCTCTCACCTCTGTGAGTGTGGAAAGCCTGGTCTCCTTGGGCAGTTTCTTGGCTTGCTAGGACTGAGCCTGTGAGACTCTAAAGTGTCCAGGCTGAGTTTCCAAACTGAACCACTACACTGCTTCTGGTATAGTTTCTAGCATAGGTCACGGCTCCAAAGACCTTTGCTATTCCTAAGACTAGATTACTTCCAAGCATAAAAAGCTGTCAAAAAAGCTCAAGGCAAGGAATGTCACTGTTCTTGAGTGGCTTCACTAATTCCCACATCTTCCTTAACTTCTGAAGACTCACTGCAATGAAGTCATTGCAGTGAATCCTAAACTCGCTAATTTGCACCCAAAGGAACTCATTTGCTCCTCTGGGTACATTCCCATTTAAACGACAGCCGGTGTTAAAGCACTCTGAGTCCAGAAGTGGGAAGACGGGACGCATTTCACTGAACTCATTCCGCGTTCCTTCATTAAGCGCTGAGATAAGGGGCAGGTTCTATGTGGAGCTGAGTCCTGCAGTGAGGAATGGAGATCCAGGAAGTAGGCTGCCCCAGGGGCCCTTCTCACCCTCCTTCCACTCGCCACGGTATTCCTCCCCACTGGAGTACGTGAAGGAACCTTTCGTCAGAGTCATGGTGGTAGCTTACAGAAGAGAAGGATGACAACTATAAGAAACAGAGAAACCAGTGTCACCCCATGGCTAGAGAGGCTCTGCTCTGGTTTGTACGTACTAGCTCGGGTGCACTTAACAACCCACCCTCCTCGTCACCCACCGCCACATCTGCTAACGCAGCCTCACCCCGCTTCTCTAAGTTTTCTGCCAGCTCCTGGTTCCTGTGACCTGGGCTGGAAATGGAAGCTAAATCTGCAAATATTGATGTCTACTATGTGCTTAGATGTGCTTCATTGCCTCAATGAAGTTATAATATGGTTCGTAGGCTCAGCAGGTGAAACACCAAACTGTACCAGAGACAACGTAATTCCGTGACAACACAGACGGCAGAGATTAGCAAGTAGGGGGGTGAGCAGCCCTCAACACAACCATGGTGCATGTCTGTAATTCCGGTGCTTGGAAAGCAGAGGCAGGCAGATCATGTGTTCAAAGCCATCCTCGGCTACATGAAACTGTCTCAAAAATAAATACATAGGAAAAAGGATAAAGCAAAAATGAGCAGCAAAGAAAGTAAAAGAACAACAAACAGGGAAAAGAAGAAGCTGCTCTGAGTAGAGAAGATGGCTTATTTACGGAGCTGCAGATACACTGAGACCTTGCGTTTTCAAAAAACCACAGATGTAATACAGACTCCTTCATACTGTAGACGAAGAAACAAGGTGCAGAGTGGTTAAAAAGTTTTTTGGTGGTGCTGGGGAGATGGCTCAGTGGTTAAGAGCACTTGTTGCTCTTTCAGAGGACCCTGGTTTTATTCCCAGCCTCAAATGGTGTTTTTTTTTTTTTTTTTTTTTTTGTTTTGTTTTTGGAAACAGAGTTTCTCTGTGTAGCTTTGTGCCTTTCCTGGAACTCACTTGGTAGCCCAGGCTGGCCTTGAACTCACAGAGATCCACTTGCTTCTGCCTCCTGAGTGCTGGGATTAAAGCCGTGCGCCACCACCGCCCGGCTTCACATGGTCTTTTACAACCATCCAACTTCAGTTCCAGGGTATCCAAAACCTCCTTCTGATTTCCTTAGGTACCAGGCAAGCACATGGTTCATATATGTACCCACAGACAAACATTTATACACATAAAAAAAAAATCTAAAAAACGTTCAACAAAAATTTTGTTAGCGGCTGAGCAGCCCTCCCTGACCATGCCAGCCTTCCTTCCTTCATGTTGAGCCTCTGGTTTTAGGGCAGATCACTTCATTGCACTCTCTGAAAGCTATAGCAGCTAAATTAGGGAAAGAACAAGTCTAGCAGCGGTGGGGGTGGGGGTGGGCTTGTGAAACAAGGATTGTAATAGGATGAAAGCAGTGATTAAGGACAATAAACATGACAACAGGAGGGGTTGTAGCAGGGATAGCCTCCTATCGAGAGACAGACTTGCCGTAGTCCGGGTTAGCTATGTGCATTACTTGGTTAATGGAGTGTTTCCAAAGATGGTAATAGAGATACGTAAATGCAGAGATTTGAGAAGCACCAGACTTGCCCTTGTGCAGCACATAGACCTGTTCTGCTTCCAGTGCATGAGTTCAGACTAATATTCTAGATGAGGACAGAGCATATTGAGCAACTGTCCCAGCTGACCACAGAAACATGAACTCAGCAAGACCTAGAGGGCTGCCCTCTGAGCCTAGCCCCACGGTAATGACTCACAGTTTCATTGGGAAAAGAAATAATAGTTGTTTCAAGCTACTGTGTTTTAGAGGTATGCGTTATCACCCAATAAGAACTGACATATTCATATGAATGGATGATGGAGGGCATATGAGAGCAGAAAGCATACTATGATAAGTATATCATAGAAAAAGAAGCCACACCAATATCGTTGGGGACTAGTGGGTGGTAAAATAATTTTGTATTCAAGGATATCTCATAAGAAGGGAGATAAATGCTTAAGATATCATTAAGCATAAATGGAGACAAAATTAATAAACAATAGAAATATTTTTCAAATTTCTAAATGCAGATTCTTAGGCACAAACTCAGACCTATTGAGTCAGAGTCTGTGTAGTTGGCGGTTGGGAACCTATAGTTTTCACAAGTACATCATTAGATTTCCACTTGAAAGCCTGTGGACTCTGACTGAACCATAGGGAGACACTGAAAATTGCAACTGAAAGATCTCCATGATGAATATGATGAATAATTAACCCGAAGTCTCACGCAGGTACCTGGCTGATGCCAACAGGACAAGTGCATCTTTTCTTCAGAATACAGAGACTAGATCTCATGCACAGAACTGGAGAGGATCCTTAAATGCCATGGGCCTGGTGCTAGTGATCAGCTTCCTTGCCTTTCAAGTAGCACAGAAACTGAAACTCTTATCATCAGTCCAGTATCAGAGCAGGCTTGGGTAGAGGTCAATGTGGCGTCTCAGCAAATACAACATTAATGAGAGGAAGATAAGAAGTTTTCCAAGAGAAAACAGAGTTGAGCTAAAGTATTCTGGCTATAGGTCATCAGTAGCTCTTTCTAAAACTAAATGAGTTAATGGCAGTCAGAGTCAAAGGATGCTACAAATTGTAAGCATGCCGGGCCTGGTGTCACAGGTCTTTGACCCCGGCATTCTGGAGGAACAATCAATCAATCAATAAATAAATAAATAAATAAAAAATAAATAAATAAATAATAAAAACCCTAAACTGCAACCTTCAAAACACACCCACCTGAATCTGAAGAGCTGTGTGTATGTATATGAGTGTGTGTGTGTGTGTGTATGTGTGTGTGCGCACATGTGCATGTGCGTGTGCATAAGAGAAGGGTCTCTCTTTTTTTTGGGGGGGGGGGGTTTCGAGACAGGGTTTCTCTGTGTAGCTTTGCGCCTTTCCTGGAGCTCACTTGGTAGCCCAGGCTTGCCTCGAACTCACAGAGATCCGCCTGGCTCTGCCTCCCGAGTGCTGGGATTAAAGGCGTGTGCCACCAACGCCCGGCTAGAGAAGGGTCTCTTAATGAAGTCCTGACTAGCCTGGAGCTTGCTATGTAGACCAGACTAGCCTTGTATTCAGAGAGATCCTCCTGCCTCTGTCTCCTGAATACTGGGTTTATGACATGTACTACCAAGCTTGGCAGAAGAATTGTATCTTTTTGTTTTCTTTTCTGAGAGTGGGTTTCTTTGTGTAACAGCCCTGGCTATCCTGGAACTCGCTCTGTAGACCAGGCTGGGCTCAAACTCACAGAGATCTGCCTGCCTTTGCCTCCTGAGTGCTGGGATGAAAGGCATGCATCACCACCACCGGGCAGAACTGTTACCTTTGACTAAATTTTCTAACTGTATTGTCATGATGAAGTCTGTCACTAGACTTAGAAGATCTTAAGATAAGGGCATTTTCTTTAAATGTTTAGCAGTGGTTAACCAATTCCTCTTCACTTTGGTAAATTACTGTAGTGAGATTTAACGAGCGGGTACAATACTTCAGAGGGACAATACTTTTGTACCTATCTATTTACTTTTCCTAAAAGCTACATGGAACTTCCAGAGTGGCACCTCACCTCGTTCTACAGGGATTAGGGAGGGTTAAAAAAAATGAGGATTATCTATGGACAAAGTAAATCTATCCTTTTTTGTTATGCTATTAGGTCTTGGGCCAATGTCTTAAATATTTTTTTTTTTTTAAATTTTTCTGAGACAGGGTTTCTCTGTGTAGTTTTAGTGCCTGTCCTGGATCTTACTCTGTAGACCAGGCTGGCCTGGAACTCACAAAGATCCACCTGGCTCTGCCTCCCAAATGCTGGGATTAAAGGTGTGCGCCACCACCACCCGGCTTAATATCTTAAATATTTACGGAAGGTGATGAAATTTGAGATTTTATTTTTTAAAGATTTTATTTATTTATTTATTTATTTATTTATTTATTTATTTATTTATTTATTTGAGTGCTCTATCTGTATATTCACCTGCATGCCTGAAGAGGACCTTGGATCCCATTATAGGTGGTTATGAGCTACCATGTGGTGGGTGGAAATTGAACTTGGGAACTCTGGAAGAGCAATCAGTGCTCTTAACCTCTGAGCTATCTCTCCAGCCCCTGAAAATTTATTTTTATTACAATGTAGTAAAGCACTTTTTAAAAGTGCTTTAAATTTATGTAATGCATATGAACTTGATTGAGTGAATGTATACTATGTGTATGCAAGAGCCCATGGAGGCCAAAAGAGGACTTTATATCTCCTGGAACTGGAGGTACAGGTGGCTGTGAGCCACCGTGTGGGTTCTGGGGACCGAGGCCTGGCCTTCTGCAAGACCTGTACACACTCTTAACTGCTGAGCCAGCTCTCCAACCTCTCATTTCTTTCTTTCTTTTTTTAAACCAAGCTTACTAAAGAACATTTATGTATTCACAGTAGCTTTTGTCTAAATTAAGAAGTTTTTGTTTGGTTTTTGAAAGAGGGTCTCTCTATGTTGTCATGTTGACCTGGAAGTCACTATGTAGACCAGGCTGGCCTTAAACTCAAGAGAGAGCCACCTGCCTCTGCCTCCCAAGTGCTGGCATGCTCCACCATGTCCAGCTTAAATTAAGAAGTTTTAAAACAAAATAACAGCTGGGCAATGATGGTGCACGCCTTTAGTCCCAGCACCTGGGAGGCAGAGGCAGGCAGATTTCTGTGAGTTTGAGGTCAGCCTGGTCTACAGAGCGAGTTCCAGGACAGGCTTCAAAACTACACAGAGAAACCCAGTCTCAAAAAAAACAAAAAACCAAACCAAAACAACAATACCTTTCCCAACCTAAGAATATTTATTTCCCAGTTAGAGCGGATTTGTTTGGAAGCAGCTACCTTAACTACCTACACATCTCCAAACTGTTGCCAAAGTCACCTTTCTTTGTTAGGCAGTCTTACAAAATTCTTTTAGTTATCCTAAAGAAAGCAACCGTGGGTTTTTAGAGCTCTAAGAGAAGGAAATGAAAGCCGTGATGAACAAAGATTAGGAAACTGGGGACACTGTTTTAAATAAAAATGAAATAATTGGGTTTTTAAATTTATAGTTCTAATCTCCCTTCAATCTGGAAAGTAAGCAATGGCATTGTTACTGTAAAGAGGTCTTGTTTAGGAAGAATATGGGATAGCTAGATTCAAGAGAGCGAGAAGAGAACACTGGTGCCAAAAAGAAGGTTTTTAAAAAGATGATGGGGACTCGAGAGTGATGGGCTCTCGGGAGCAATATTGTCAGAACACTAGCCTGTGCCAAGGGAAAGGAGAAATGCCTGCGCCCGGGCTCTAATACAGCGAAGTTACTCTGGATGGTACCTAAGAAGTTCGTGGATGATGGATTGCAGAGATGGTAACCACCAAGTAACTGAAAGGACTCAT